>NC_133972.1:144902057-145215324 GCF_047716275.1 Strix uralensis | reverse complement strand
ACCCACTGTTCAGTGTTATTGATCAGCAGAATGGATAATATGTAGTTATTTAATGTAGCACCTCATGTGCTCAGAGCTATGAACTCATTCATACAGGGTAATTTATTTGGTTATAGAAAAAGCTTGTAGAATTAACAGATGACTCCTTCTTTCTTTTTCCTCTACCAGCGCTTCCCTTTGTGCACAGATAAGTGCTACTTGACTTGAAATGTAAAGAAATACCATCTCACAGCTGCCTGTACCCAGGCAGTTTGCCATTAAGTGAAGCATGCCAGAGCAAAGGTTTCAGCATAAGGCAGCAGTAACTTGTTACAGTGTGAGTCAGAAACATGTGGAAGCCCCATCGAACATCAGTATTCAGTGTTACCATTAGTGTAAGGGTAGTACATACACGTGTGCTTCACAGTGCACAAGATGTGCAATATAGAGTAAAAACTGAATAGCCAACTTCAGAGAATTTGTAATGGATTTAAACCACACAGCAGTTACATAACCACAGGCCTTGAAGGAATTTTTGAAAAGCATACCGTTCCCTCTAGTTACCAGGATTTAATTATTAAACCTGAGTTTCATTAAGTTGATGATTCCTATCACTTCCACTGTGCCTCTAAACTTGCTAAAGATATTTGTTAACTAACAGAATAAAGCCTGATACTGTAACTAAGAGACGACTGCAAAGATAACAGGGTGACTAAGAGCTGACTGCATACATACAGACTAAAATATTAATTCTTTCATGTCAGTAAAATTCATGAGAATAAAAAAATGTATATTTTTATAGAGGTGGGACTGCATTAGATTGTAAAAACAGCGATATCAGTAAGAAAAGCTGCATTCAGTTTATGCAACCAAACCTTTACAATAAGCTGCAATCAAAAACCTGTATCTGACTCCCCTTTTAACAGTGAAGTTTTTAATATTGACATTGGAGCACCAATATTTCCCACAGAAATTACATTTTCTTAACAGTTTTGTTTATAAATATTAAGGTATCTGGTTAAGAGGATATCCTTGCTCCAAATAATAGACAGTCTAAATATTTGCCGATCTCTAAAAGAAACACAATATCAGCAGAAAGATTCACTTCTACTAAACACATTATGCTCTTTAAAAGCTTTGTAATGCCAAATCCCTCCCCATACACACCATCATTTCTTTCAGTAGTGAAATACTGAACTCATCCCACTTACGCATTTTGATTGTAGACTTGTCAGCATAATGAGGCTTTTGTTTTTAACATGTGGTTGAGTATTTTTTAGTCCATATGATGTTATGTAGAGTATTATTTCTAATAATGGTAACACTTTCATCAGTCAGGCTAGTGGCTTTTTCAATGCAATTGTGAAACAGAAAATGCCTTCTTTCACTGTTACTTCATAAGATGTATTTCTGGTAGCTAAGGTAGTTTTAAGCTGTGGAACATTTGAAAAGCTTTGGAAATTGTGGCTTTCTTGCTTAAAGCATAACATTAAAAGTTCTGTCATGCACTGACTGTAATGGACTGTTACAGTCCTTAACATAATGTTATGCCTCATGTTATGCACTAGAAACTACACATTACATTTCCCATTCGGCTGCAAGTTTCACTGATCCCAGTGTATGTGTTCTGAACAACATTTCTATTTTTCTGTGAATCTAGATTTTTTCATGTCTATAAGAGTATCAAACTGTGCTGCTGTGTCAAGTAAGCAAAGGGGATAATGGTCCTAAATACTTAACAGCATTAAGTAACCATATGTTTATTTTACTTACATTCATTATTAAAAGAAAAAATCAATTATCCTATTAATTGTATCATTTGGCTGATAAGAAAGAAAAGTCAGACATATCAGGTACAAGTGAGAGGGGTATACACAAACATGAAAGCTTCTATTTTCTCTTGTAGCCAAAGCTGAACGCCACAATCAGAAACTACCCATCACTGACGAGTATGTTGGCTTACTAACAGCCTGTGGCTGTGAGGAAAGAGGCCAGGACATCGTGCCTGGCAAACTGATAGATTTGAGTTCTTTTTCACTGTGAGATTCAGATGCCCTTTGGAAATGATGGGCCCCTGCCTGAATTCACTGTTTAGTCACAAAGTGTAGGTTGAAGCAGGGGAGAGGAGATCTTTCCAGCAGGGTCATGACCTTGCAAGGAGAGCCAGCTTCATCCAGCCTTTCAAACGGGTCTTCAATTCCTTGTATATTGTTTACCCTCTTGCCTTCCTTAACCTGTTTGGTTGTCACACAGTGTAAGTTTTCTGAGGCAGACAATTCCGTCTGTATGAAGTGCCTACTATGATACAACCTCACTCATTACTTGGGTTGCTAGACACAGCAGCAGTAATAAGAGCAGCAATCTGTTACTGGATGTGTAGTATTAATACAGAACACATGATGCACTGTGTACACTGAGAAAGGTGCAGTAGCAGCAAGAAGGTCTTTAATTCTGTTGAAGGAAGGTGTGTGTTCTCTATTGATATTCTTCTCTGATATTCTGGACTCTACTCATTCATTAGCATTCAGGTCTTCTGCTTGTAGAGAACAGCTGAATTAAAGATGTGTTTTTTTAAACTTTTTGCTGCTAACGTGCAGAAATTAGGGTTCTCATGTACATATTTGCATGGCAGAAGAGATAAAAACTGGCAGATAAAGTTCAAAACGTCAGTGCAATGAGGTTCAACCTATCCTCCCTCTGAGTAAGGGACTTATCGAGAACAGGGAGGAGTAGAGAGCACAGCTGGCTTTCCAGATAATATTCTTAACCTTATAGGACCTTTCAAAATATATTGCAAGCATGCCAAGGATTATTTCTTTCTCATGTTTACTTCATTTTTTTATTGTGAGAGAGAGGGGATGGTATCAGTGACTGACATGCCCTTCTATTTAGGACTATTACAAAAATGAGGAGGTTAGACGGGTCCGGCTATGGTTGACCTCTGTATATCAGGAGTTCTTCCCATTGCAAGCCAGTCATAATGGTGTCTCCATATCTTTCTGACTGCAGAGACTGCTCCATTTCCTGTGACAATAATCTCCTGAAACAGGGCAGGAAAAAACAAACCTCAAAGAGGTGCTGCAGTCCTATCACTTATCTTTCTCCCTTGGGTTGACTTATTCTTTGTGGTGAGCACGGAGATTGCAGCTGTGTTCCTGAGAATAGTCATGCTAGAAAGCAGAAGGCTCCTTGCCCCCATTAACTTTGTCGGTTATTACCCAGCTGGTCTGGCCCTCAGGGTACAGAATCTCACAAATATGATTTCATGAGTGAGGAGTTCAGTTTTGTGTTGATACTGCACTGAAAAATATTCCAAAGCAACATTGCAGAACGCATGTGTGTTTTAAGACAGGCTTAATGGCAGCACTGTCCTATCTATCAGTCAAACCAAAATTAATGTCATCATTGCCTTAGTCAGAACCAGATAAGAGTGGAATGCTGAGTAGGTGTTGCAATAATTATTTTTTTTTTAATTAAATGGTTGGCTTGTCCTTTTGAAGTTAGGGGAGACAGTTATTTTTGTAAAGATTGTATCAATATTTGTGGCTAAATTTGAGACAAGGCTCACTACTTGAAAAGGTAAATCTTCACTTTGCATAGCAACTGTATTTTAAGTCAACTGACCATGTGCTTATCAAATGTGAGTGCACTGACATATTTCCATGTCATAATAGAACCTATTATGACAGTGTCTGAGAGACTAGGAGTACATCAGGGAAGATTACAATGTCAAATTTCTTATACCTTAATAATTGTCTAGGAAGTTACACTGAGAAATAGATGTTGCTGCATAAAATTTGAGTTCCTCTCTTGAAATCATCTCCATGCCCCTTGTGTGCCTTTTGCATATACTACCAAGTTTTACAGATTTTAAAAAGAAAATCATAATTATAGACAAGACTGAAAAAAACCCATCACAGACTTTTCCTTTTAGTGACTTCTGGATAATTTTTTTTCCAGTC
Organism: Strix uralensis; assembly: GCF_047716275.1. Taxonomy (NCBI): domain Eukaryota; kingdom Metazoa; phylum Chordata; class Aves; order Strigiformes; family Strigidae; genus Strix; species Strix uralensis. The sequence goes on along the minus strand of NC_133972.1, from coordinate 145,211,383 downwards.
AAGCTGACATTTAAATTTTAAATACTACTTTGTTCAAAATCACTAAGGTATGAAATAGTTGTCTTGCAAGAAACAAAAATAGCTTAGCACATACTGGCAATAGAAAAACAAGTTTCTGTTGTAAAAATTTGTCTTTTATCTTATTTGGATGTTGACCTCTCTTGTGCCATCTCACAAATTCTTACTTAACTAGATTCTCAGAAACTTATCATACTGACCACTCTTGGAAACTGCTAACAGCTCTTACACTTTCAACGTCATCTTGGACTTACATGGCAATTGACCCTGCCTTTATATCTTCTGTATGGTTAATTAAATTCTACTGTTTCAGCACTAGTGAGGTTAAACTAGGAAAACTAAAGTTTTGAGCTCCCCAGTACAAGAGAGAGATTAACTGCAGAGAGTTCAGCACAGATCCACTAAGATCAGAGGACTGGCACAAATGCATGCAAGGAGAAATTAAGAGACCTGGATTTGTTCAATATGGAGAAAAGAAGGCTAGGGGGAGATCTAGTTGTTTTCCGTGACTAATGGGGAGTTACAGAAAAGAGAGCCAGACTCTTCTCAGAGGTGCACAGAGAGAGGAGGGAAGGCAATGGTCTCAGACTGCAGCAAGAGAAATTCCAGTTGAATATAAAGAAAAAAAAAAAATCCCTATGAATGTTGTAAAGCACTGGAATGGGTTGTTCAAAAGGCTGTGGAACCTTTACTCTTGGAGATTTTTAAATCATGACTGGGGACAGCCCTGAACAACATGGTCTAACTTCAGATTTAGTCCTTCTTTGAGTACAAGGTTGGCTTGGATCTGTAATTCTAATAGCTACATGGGTGAAACTCTTTCTCCTTACACTGTCAGCTTCCTACAGATGCTTCATGAGACTTTCAATATCTTTCAAATATCTTTCAAATCTTGTTTATAATGATGACTCATTAAGGCAGTGTATAGACGAGTGTCCTTTACTCCAGCTTCGCCCAAAAAGCATTCAAAATAGGGCCTACACAGCTCCAAGCTCTCTTCCATCAGATAGCAACTAAATTCCTCATGCCATATCTCTGTCAAACAAAGTCACTGGAAGTGTTATGCCAGGTCAAGTAGAAATCTGATCCAGCCCCAGAACAAGAAAAGATGTGCTGGCTTTCTAAGTACTAGCTGTGCAAAATATGACTCATGTAGTGAATGCTTTTGTCATTGGTTTATGTAACACAATTTTTAAAACTTTTCTATGGCTCAGGAAACATCTCTCAGCCTTTCCTTAAGCATACACACTTACATATACCCATGTATGCATACATATATTTATACATACATATATATGTGTATATATACATACACACATATATCTGTTCATACATGAAGTACACACATGAGATACAGTGTGAGAGTAGATTCCTGTGGCGCTAAGCTTTGCAGAATGTCTGGAAATGGCAAGCCGAATTCTATCTTCTTTTACACCAATATAATTCCCTTTATCCATGTTCCTGGAAAATCATCTTTTCTGAAATCCTATAGTCTGATAAATGCAGATCATAGTCTTCTAGCGGTAAAAATGAACCTTAGCAGAAATTGTCTAATCTGTTCTCATAACACAAGCCATAGGTGGGCATCAGTGTTGCATATCACCATTTCTTTTGGTAGTAGAATATGTAGGCCTGAGTGTAAAGATTGCATGTAAATAATGTCCTGCATGTGAGTGAGTTTAATCGCATTACTCTCCCTGTTAAAAATGTACAATTTGGCCTTATGGTGAATTTGTTTCAGCTTCCCATCACTGACTATGCTTTGGGCATTTTTGCATTGTGAAGAGTATGAGTCTTAAGCCTCATTAGTTTCACTACTAGCCCTACTGGTTTTATGCATTTGAAACGCCGGAGCGGGTGCCAAGAGACAGTTTTTGAGGAGTGTGTGAAACTTTCCCCCATTGTAGAGCTAGAAGTGTATCTGATCCCCCAAGGAAGCCTGAAGTCTTTCTTTTGACGTGGTCTGTGTAGCGTGGTAGTCATTCAAGACTATTAAAACCAAAAATTCTTTCTAGAAATCCTTTGGTATCATCTTAGTTAACTGTCTACATTTTCTGGTTTTTTTTCTTTATCATGGGGGAAATCCTGGTATCTTCCTTTCCTTTTTCCTGGGAATAGAGAATGGGAGCTTCAGGAAAAACACTCCTGCCAAGGTTTCCCAGGTAATGTCTGATTTGTTACATTTTTCCCTACACTTGCTTATGAACTGCTGAATTTTTTATTTTTACTTGCATTTCTTAAGTTTGCTTACAGCACATTTGCTGTATATTCACAACTTCTTGACTACATTTCAGAAAAAAAGTTACCCGTTATGACTACTGTTTTCTTGTGGCAGTTTACAATGAAGTGTAGAGTAACAGTCACAGCATATACAGCAGTCACACCTCCAATACACATTATTACTTTTAAGCTAAGGCTCTGAAAGATGAATGTGCTGCCATAACACTAGCTCCTGTTGGAATGGCATCAGAAACAAAACTGTCCTCTAACTCCAGGCACACAGAAGTGCCACATAGGATCATGAGCCACCTTGGTCCAGCCTGTACACACCGTACTCACTGCTGAGAAAACCTTTCTCCTGCTTTCTACCACCACCTTGCAGGTCAGAGAGCAGAGTCTGTATCCAGTTTAGCAGAGGAACTAGTACTACACTCAGCCAATATGCAATGGCAGGAAAAAAAACCCCTTTTAGCTCAGTCCAAGAACAGCTGAGCTGTGGTGGTCTGTTTAAAATGGGTTTCTATTCTGATTTATCCATAGCCACTGGGCTGTTTCCCTGGTTGGTAGGATACCAGTTTGCAGGATCAGAATGCTTTCTTTTATTTTATTATTTCTAATATACTGGTATGTGAATCTCAAAGTGCAGCTGTCAGCAACCATAGTGAACTCTACTCTAGTTTCACAAACCCTATGGATCTCCTGAGTTTCCCACAAAAGCCTAAGCAGAGATGAAGTAGAATAGAAAGGGACAGGCTGTCAAACTTTAAGGAACAGTAAGTGTGATCTCTGCAGTATTTGGCAGAATCTTCAGTGGGGTTTACACAAAACTGATAGTGCTCCCACAGCAAGAACTCATCCATTAGGTATGGCAGATGCCCTCAGCACAGGACAGCTGCAGTGGAGGAAATTAAAGACAGTTTCCTTTCATCTGGATCCAAGATTCTGTGATTATTGCCTGCCTGTGCAATGGAAAAAAATGGGAGATACTAAATGCTTGATACTAATGAAGTTCTGCAGTTCCCCAGCATCAGGATGAAAATGAAAATCTTCAACTGAAGTAACACACACCATTTTCCATCAACAACAATAAAACAGATGGTGAATTTCCAGCTGGTTAGAAAGTGTGTGCCATAAACTAATTACCCAGCATAGATAGCAGGTGCTGTTTCATTTTCCCCTGAGACAGAATTTGAGATCAGAAAGAGCCCATAAGGAGCTGCAGGCTACTAGACTTGCCCCAGCATGGGATGAGGAAGGTACTTGGGAGTTTGGATGAACTTCCAGCTGTACCACTTCAAGGGTAGATAGTATTTGTTCAAGCTAAGAATTGTCTAAACCTATTCAGGTGAAGCCCTTAGGAAATAGCCTTCAGTGAAGCAGCTTGCCTTGAGTTCATTGGCAAAACCAGATCTGCCTGCTGGCAAGATGTTTTGGTGACTGGATCTTGTTTTCTGGATTCTGCTACTGTACTCAGTACACGAAATGGTACAGTTCAGAGTATCAGTAGAAAAGAAACATAAAAGGCTCTTCTTTGTTGCTTACTAAATTCCAGTTATGAAATTATGCTGAAATTTGTTTACACGTATTCCACCAAACTGAAACAAATCATTACTGAATAGAGGCATAGATTATTAGACAGAACAAACAATATGGGCTGGAAAAACAATCAAACAAACCACTTTCCCAGGAATTATTCTCTGTTGTGATTACACCAACATAAGAAATTTTGTGCTGCAGTGCTGACCAGCAAAAAAAAGTTTCCATAATGCTGTAATACCAAATCCTGACATTGTCAGGTTGCTAAAGATGCCTGTGAAATATTCTTTTATAGCCATGAAACTGTTAATCACTCGGTGATGAAATACTTGAAACATTAGTCTCAGCTGAATTTAAGATGTTTCTGAGAATCTTTTAAGACCTCAGTGTTCTTAGGGTTGTGAGCTATGCACATTAATTTCACTTTTATTTTAATATAGCCCAACCCATTAAAATACTGGCATTGCATTTATTCAGTCAGCAAGTCCTGACTTCTTGCAAACAGAACATATCCCTTGTAGGACAGTCAACAGTCAACTCTCCATCTGCACAGACTCAAGTAGACTATAGAAATCTCTTGGTAGAGACCACCAACCTGTTCTACAGGTACTTGTACGTTTCTCTTCCTGCGCTGTCTGTGACTTTTGCCCCTCCATAGCTAAATCAGCAAGAACATCTCAATGATACAGAATTAACCCCAAATATCCACTGGGACTGATGAAAAAATCAACTTTGATTTTACCATGTTTTGATTGGAAACTTTATCTTTTAGTCCTGTAATGTTATCTGCTGGTATTTTTAGTTTGATTTCCTAGAGAGCATCCATAATAATGACTAGAACAGAGCTAGAATATTGTTTTTCATTAGAAATGTGTAGGGTTCATGTAAATGGGATTGTTATCGCTGTAAAACTTTGAGGCAACTCCCAGTGATTTGGATGAGCCTTCCAACACGTACCCAGAGGAAATGAAGTCTTTTTGTTGGGTGGTTCTTGTACTCAGAGCCTTCATCTTAATCTTCAAAGGCTTTCATTAACTTAATCTCAATTTCATAAACCTCTCTGAGGTTTATTTGTAACAGTTCTACTCCTTTGAAGTGCCAAACCCACTGACCTTAAGCATATAACATGTGAAAGCAGAAAACAAAATTTTCTCAGCTACTTCCTCATATCTCTTCAGCAGAAGGAAATAGGAACAGCCACAAACCAGTCCACTTTGAGGCCAAAATGTCAACTACATTTTTGCAATTGGTTGCATACACACCCACAAGAATCAAAATAGTGATAAATACATACAGGAAATGTGTGTGGGGAGGTGGAGAATAGAACATGTCAGCAGAGAAGGGGAGTACTAGAAGAAGAGGGCCTCAACTGCTGCGAAAGATAAACATCAGTCTTATATGTGCTTTTGAGTGTTCCCATGGTCATATGAAAACCAAATAATGGGGAATTATTGTGAATAGTGAAAGATCCTTGGAGAAAAAAAGCAGTGTGAGCAGATGGGGAAAAGGTCACAAACATCTTGTTGGACTTGGACCCCACAGCCTCTTACAGTTGTGATATTTATTCGAAGGTGTTAGCATAGTGAATGAAGACTGTAGCATAAGGATGCAGAACAAAATGACAACTTTTTTGAGGTTATATGAAAAATGGCTATTTCACAGAACATTTTTTCTGATGGGAGTTGAAAGGTCATTTCTTCTGCCTCTAGGCTTTTTCTACCTTTTTAAGTAGTTAAAAATAGAGCCTAATAATCTGTAGTCGATACCCATAGGTGTCAAATTCAGACACTGAGTGCACAAACTGAGAAACAAGGTAGGTATCTGCATGTGCAGTTTTCATGTTACAAATATTTGTGTGTCTCTCCTCACTCAGTGTGTGTACCTACTGTAAAATGTAAGACCCTTCATTTTGTAGAACATGAAATGAAAAAAAAGGGCAAAGTCTGTGTTTAGGAAATACTGAGGAAAATAATGCAATGAGAGATACTGGATACCTACACTTCATTTCCATTATGCATGAGTTGCTATCACAGCATCTCTGTCACAAAAGCACTAAATGCACAGCTAATAAAATAAACCCCAGCTATAGTATAGGTTTTCCACAGCTTTTCTAAAGGTGGGGTAGCATAGATGATGCTGTAAATTCTCCTATTCTCTTTCTTGCCCATCTTCTTGCAGCTTTAATGTCTTTCAGTTGTGTCTGCCTATACACCAATCACTTTGTCTGGTAGGTGTGTTAGTACATCTCTTCTGTCAATGGATAAAATGCTAATGCCACTGTATTATCTACTTGAAATGTGAAACCAAGGGAAGACTGGTGAAAAAGATCCTACTTCTAGGGAAAAAATACACCCAAAACTTGTTCTCTAAAATGAGGCCTAATGAGAAGAAAAAAATACAAACTCACACAAATAAGTTAGTTTACAACAGAGGAAAGACTTATGTTCCTTTCCCAGAGCGCTCCAGGTATCCCATGACAATGCGGAATGGTAAAGACACAGATAGCCAAGACATACTCACCTGCTGCCTTTGTTTCTTGAATGAAATTTTTACTCCTGTCACCAGCTATTTCTGTACTCTATAGGCTCTGCTTTAAAGTACAGAAGGTGAGTAAAGTTTCTTTTCCCAAGGGAATCAACAGTCAGTTCAGGTACTATCTAGCCTTGTCTGATAGGGATGAGCTACAGAAGCAGAGGCCACAAGAAGGACCACTTTCCACAGTGGGGATGTTGGCAAAGGCCACACTGGGTGGCATGGGTGGTGGGTCCCTCCTCTTCCCTACTCTGCAGGTGATGGTCTTGGTTCTCAAGCAGGTTGTCCAAGAGGTATTGGACCATCACAAACATCCAGCCATCCAGCTGAGATCATTTGAACGTGTCTTTATTTTTTTTTAACCAAAATCTGAGTGTAGACTCAGTATTTCATGTTTTCACCAATTCTTGCACATTTTTGAGCAGTCTTTCTGAATGCTTGCTTTGCTTGCTACATAGTATGCTAGACCTTGTGCTCTAGGTAGGTTAAGCTGACTTTTTTCTTTGATCGAGCACCTGATAATGTCCAGTCTGAGAATGAGACAGCAGCTTTGCAGTGTGCATGCCTTAGCCCTCAAACCAAGAGGAAGTTACAATTTAATTTCATTTCTAAACACAGTAAGCTTACATTTCTATGTCAAGTAAGCTTTGGTTTTGTGCTAAATTTGAAATTTTCATCAGAAAAATGAACAAAGATTTGAACAAAGGCTAGACCATTGCCTGATGATATAGCCACAAACATTGTCAGGCAATAGATGCATAATACTATGGTTCAGAAAATCAATACCTATACTTTATACAGTTCTAAAAGTATCTTGTTTAATTCTACAGTGATAACATAATTTTGTCTGGAAAATAAACCTGATACCTAGCATTAAATTTTAATAGATAAATGAATCCAGATTTTCCCCTGCTTTGTCCTTTGCTGTTTTTCAAGTAGCTAAAAGGCATCATAGCTTTAAAAACATCCATTTATTTTTATCTGACAAAGGTAAAGTATTTTATCTGAGAGGTAAATCTAAAAGCTGTAATGTGTGTATTTAGGAAAGAACAAAGCAGAAAGGGTACAAATAAAACAGCTGGGGTGAAACTTTAGCCCAAATGAATCCTATGGCAAAATCCCCATTGATTTCATAGACCAAGACCTGACCCAGCAGTCACACAACGAAGACAGCTGACACTGCACAACTTTTAGAAGGGGGGCAAAAGATTAAAAAATCAATATTCAGGATACAGACAAGTTTATGAGGAACAGATTCAGATGAATTCTGAGCTGACATCCAGCACATGGTTTATGCAGCAGAGGGAAATGGTAGATGTGACAGAATTTAAGTGTGGTGTGAAGAACAGTCAAAATACAGCCTTTTTAAATCAAAATGACAGTCCTTCTCTTTAATTTGATGTATAAAAAAACCTCTCTGTAATCTTTGCAGGCTATAGAGAGTTCAAGGATGACCTTGTTGTCTGGTCAGTTGAAAAGTAATCTTCTGAAATGCTTACCATGCCATAGGATAGCAACAATGGGAATGGGAGAGAACTGAGGGGAAAGAACAGGGCAAAGCCAAGCAAAGAGCAATAGGAAAAAACAGAGTTCATTTTGGACAATCCTAGTGAATCGTTATGTGTTTGCTTCCATAATGTTACATTCTTAATATTCCAGAAATAACAGAAAAATACCTGGTTTATATGCCTTCCAAGATGCTACAACAGATTAAAGAGAAATGGTAAATTCTTTTGATAGAAAGTGCCCTGGACATACTATGTAGCTTAAAGAATAGGAAGGATGCAAATCCTTCCGAGAAGCAAATGCCTTACAGTCCCAAATGATATGAATGACAAAGTTCTATTAACTTCAGTATTGTGATCTGCAATCTTGAATAAGTATTTCATTGTCTTCTGGAGGGGACATGATGGCATCTGAAATAGCAGTGCTTCACTTTCTGCTTTGCAGAACACTGGCATTTCTGAGCATCCTGGCAATGAAATGGAGAAAGCTGTCTGGATACTGTAGGTAAATGCTATGCAGAAAATTATTTTATTAAATTAAAAATGACTTCACAATAAAAATAAGTTTTGTGAAAAAAATGATGGCATGGTTAAGGTATTTTTTATTTATGCGCTTAATTTCATGGTAAAATTGCACTTACACATTTTCAGGGAAATACTGAGACTTAAAATAAGACATTTTAAAAAATATTCTAATTGATAAATTGATAGATTTTCTATAAACATATCACAAAAAGAAGGTAAAGTTGGTTTATTTGGAACTACGTAGGATAAAAATAATACTGATATTTCAAAATGAGTTTTAATTCCCTGTTAAGTGTAACATTGCATGCCAGTGAGGCCACACATGTTCATTAAGGCCTGATCCTCATGGTACTTAATAATACACCTATTAACTTTAAGCACATAACCAAGTTCATTGTAATCTCAGTTAAAATTAAACCTGTGCCTTACTGCTTGGCTGAACTAGGGCCTAAGGCTAACTGGATCTTCAGTACAGTTTTTGTAATATTCTTAGAGGAGCCGTTGGAGTCAGGACCCGGTGAGGAGCAAAGGAGAGCAGCAGCTCAACTTACAGCTGAGGTGCTTGAATGTCAGACAAGGTCTTTGGGCAGCGAGGAAGAGGCCGGCTGGCTTCCAGTGCAAAGGGAAAAAGGAAAACGATGTCCACAGCACTTCCCTGAGAGCAAGGGATGGAGGGGAGAGGAAATTAGATGGATTTGTACATAGTGCAGGAGCAAGAAAGAGCACAGAGGATTCTTCAGAGTATTGGAATTAACCTTCAGGTCTAATGTTCACATAGTTTTCAAATCACACTTAGCTTGGTGTGTTCAAGGAAACAGCTGGCAAATGAAAATATAAAATTTTGCCCTAAGAAATAATATTTTCCTTATATTTTCTGTAAAATTGGCAGCATTATTTTAAATACCTTTTAAATGCCTGTAAGCACCAGTGAAAAGCTGTTTTACCTGGGGAGTTAAACATCAGCTTTATGCTACAAAGACAGCTGCCGATCCTTCAGGATTTAAAGAAGGTAAATAATTTTGTACATATTGGCAACACCACTGATGAATATTTATTTGCGTATGTAAAGATAATCACATGTATGAATGCCTGTGGTGTTGGGCACTTAAAACGTCCTAATAATAAAACCGGGTGTGTGGGGGTCAGATCTAATTCTACAAGGGTGGTGAACATTTCATAGCATGTGCAAAGACTGACTTTTTATAGCTTTAAACAGAAGCAATTTCCAGGAGTCAATACTTTTGTTCCTTTGTATTTTTCTTAAATGAAATGGTCTCTACTTCTGTTTCAACACTGATCATCATTAGCCTCAGAAATCACTCTGCAATTAATGAAAGTCTGAATTCTTCATGTTCTCTGAGCAAAACCTTAATATAAACAAACAATGCAAACTCATTTCAAGGTAATTAATATGCTAGCATAATTTATATCTGTTTAATATCTAACATACAACTGTAACAGGCAAGTTTCTGTTCTCACTGTTGTCTTCCTGTTGCTGAAACTTGTACGCTGGAAACTCAACAGTCAGCATTGGTCTAAAGTAACTTAAAAGCAATGTGCAGTAACTCTTTTACTGAAGCCTTTTGTCTGAAGCAGCCAAAAGCAATAGTCATTGTCTTTCTTTAGATTTTGGACAGATAGAAATCTCATTAGGTTTCTCAGGCCATTTACATTTCTAAAGCTCAGAAAGTTAAACGAGAAGGGGAGAAGAATCCTCCTGCCAGAACACAGCTCAGAGAGGCTGCCTGCAGCAGCAAAATACTCAGTAGGTGTTTTCATGAATGGTCATGAAGAGGGAGGGACAAATATCCTACAGTTTCCCCCAGTAACTGAGTAATCCTCCAGGGAAGCAATGCCTCCGTACTCCTGCAGTGCATGAATCAGCAATACAGTGTGTGGGAGAATTGTTCTCTTTTTTATAGCTCACGATATAAATTGGAGAATTTGCAAAAAAAGTTTGCAGATTTACAAGTGCAAACTTCTGTAGAATTTTTTTAAGCTCTACTGTAAATATGAACGTGGCATTATAACTTCTGCTGTGCATTGGGAATGGGAAAGGGAAATATAATTTGCTACATCTGCTCTATACTGAGAGGGCAGAAAAGATGAGTTTTAAGAAGACTTTAATTCTGTCTTCTTAGTTTCTAGTGCTTTCCTCAAATGTATGGTATAAACACCATCCCTGAGAGCACTCCCAGGTTAAAGAGAAAAGCAGCATGAATGTAACAGACCCGCCAACTCCTTGGCTTTTCTTTGGTGCTCTGAGTGTGCACAGTCAAGGATTACTGTGCCTGAGTGACCCAACAGTGTGTTTTACCCACAGCAAGTACTATCCTCAGTTTGCACGTGAAAAAAAAACGAAACATAAAATAGTTACCTGAATTATCCTCCATACATCAGCTAATCTGTGGCAGATCTGGGCATTAAACTTCGACCTTCTGAATCCTGATGCTGTGCTTATCAACCTAGGCAGTTTCCATCCCACCTAGCCTTTGGTACATAATATCTGCTAACTGTTCCCTGTACCAGAGAGCTACAGGAAATGCTGCAGGAATTTGCTGGACCTAGGATTTCCTTTGTCCTGTGTCTGATTATTTTTATTGATGACTAGTTACAATTCCAGAAGGATATGCATCTCAAACTCCTTATGTTTGCATCCTTACCTTTATTACGTTGGTATGTAAGCATATTACTGCATTACCATCACTGAATTATGCATTCAGTTAGTAGCTGTTCTGATTAGCTATATGCAGATATGGGTTGAAATACAATGGAAAGCTGTATCTGTACATATAGTAAGGGATGACTTAGTGTTACTTACACTTGAAAAAGGAGGGCTTTCAGAAAGAAACCTTTTTTTTTTTTTTTCTGAAAAATGGCATTATATGAAATCAGAATTAGTCTTGTGAACAGCCACAAGGAATCAGCCAGAGAGCTATTTCACTTTCAGACTATCGCTTCACTTGGGGTCTATCATATATAGGTCTCCATCATGTAAAAAAACCTTGAGATTTACAAATAGAGTGTCCTCACACTACACAGGTTAGATTGAACTCTCTTCCCATTTCTTTTAAAATGAATTTTAACATAATTTGCAAAACTTTCTTCTTCATAAAAGCAGGTTTTTAGATTTTGAAGAGATGTCTATCCATGTGTATATGTCTGATCAAGGATTCTATGAAGCAATTGCTGGCAAAACTCAAAGATTTAATAGTGTTAAAGCCTAATAAAAGTTTTCCAACTGTTTTTCCTTTCTATCGCAATACAACCCTTTCCTGCATTCTGTGCTGCATTTGCCTCTATCATGATTTGGAATATGCCACAGGAATGCAGCATACACAGGCCAAGTATTAAATAAAAACTCTATGTTATACCAGTGGCACTGAGAATGACAGCTTGCTAAGAAACTAATTCTGATAACACTGTCTAGGTAGCAGCAATGGCAATGAATTTCCTAGATGATTAAAGTTCTTGATGAAAAACATTTTGGAAAATGGGGTTCTGGTGAAAATGAAAAATTTCCTGTGGAATTAATGTTCTTAACATCAACGATAGGATTTCTATAGGGAATTCTGAAACAGAACAACAGCTGTTAACCGAATGGTTTCACTTTGATATTTAAACCATTCCCCTACCTTTCTCCTTTCTCACCTTTCGTTTTCAAAGCAGCAATGAAACTCTAAAATAATATATTGAAAATGAGCAAAAGGGAGATTTCTTACTGAAAAGTGAATGTAGTGAATATTACTTTTTTCAAAGTTTCTCCATGATCTGAGCAGAACTGAAGAAATGCAGCCTATCATCAGAAACATCCCATGGGCACAAACTGGGATTTTTGATAAGGTGTAGTCCCTCTTTGGGCTACTGAGTTGTCTCAGGGAGACTAGTCATGAGTCAACTCCTTAGCATATCAACAACATATCAGCTGCTGAGAGAGTTCAGATCATTAAGTACTAATTCCAGGAGTTTCAGTGAAGATATTATTGTTTACTAGAAATGCCTAAAGCTCTGTGTTCTCAGCACTGAATATCATGTCTAATGATACTCAGAATTTGTAACATTTTTACTTGTATGGGTGAGCCTTTGTTTTTCTTTAGCAGCTGGGGAATTAGGGAGTTAACGTAAAGGTAAAACTCAATCACAATATAAATAATAACATATAATGTGCTTCCATAAATCATTTTGTGTATCAGAAATTGCCAGTGGCTACTTTCATGTAATGTAGACTTTTGACAACATAGCCCAGTCCTTTTCCCTGGGTTCAGTCTCTCATATGGCTATTTAATTTGTGATTACAAAACACGTGACTATTTGAGCACTCAGATATATTCAGAACCCAAAGCAGGTTCTGGCTGTTTTATTCACTATCAGTATAGCATCATAAACAAGTTGTGTACAAATTATCTAAGTTATCATTAGTCAGAGCCATGGTCTCCCAGTGTCAGTAGTGAAATGAAAAATATGAAACTTATACCTCCATATCTCTCAAGGAAGTGAAATCTAAAGGTGTTTTTATTTTATTACAGTATTGGGTGTTTTATGCTAAGAAGCTATGGGTCCAGATTCTCTTCTGATGAAAAACAAGTAAAAGGCTGAAATTAATGAATTTGCTTTACTCTAGACTGGCCAAGGTTGAAGCCACAGTTCTTAAGGAAATACATTGTAGACATTGCTATCATCTTATTTTTCATCCAGTTCTTAACAGGTGAAATATTACTTTATTTCCCAGGCTTTCATCTTAACAGTGATACTCCTTTTGCTTGTACAACACCCCAGAACAATATACAATGAACCTGCACGGCTCTATTAGCATGTGTTATGTGTCAGAAAAAAATGTTGCAAAACTATGTAGAGCCTAGATTTAAGGTTGCAGTGTTTACACACAGAAGAAGTCTGCCCAGCAGATGAGCAGTGTTGCCCCAGTCTGTCCGACCTTTTCCTGTGTCTCATCTGTACCTCCCAGGACTATGGCAGAGCCCTGAGTCACATCCCACTCAGGCAAAGGAGACAAGTGACTTAGATTCACTACTTGGGTTGGAGTAGGCATCTCAAAGAGATACATGTCCTCCACACACTCCCATTTACTTCTTTCTAGGACACTAGGAGTTATCAACCATTCACGCAACCTGTTTTCTAACATTCGGTCATTAGTAGAAAATCAAGTTGCCCCCCCCCTCACCCGTCTTCTGGACGGACCAGGATGTCTGATCCACCAACCATGGGGGAAGCAGGAGAAAGCAGCAGGGAAAGCAGGGTGTCCAGGCACCCTGGGCAGCTGAAGCTGCTCTGGATCTCACTGCTTTGGTCCTCCCCACTTGCCAGCCCTGTGCCGAGCCACTCCACTGCATGGCCTGGCAGGCAGCTGGCTGGAGGCAGGTGGGTTTGCATAGGGTTTGTGGGAAGGCAGGAGGGGACCATGTGGAGTGGCAGGCCAAATTCTCATGAACAAAAGCTTGCATAGTTAATAAATCTTTCACTTTTTGCTTTAAATTATCTTTTCATTTGCATCCCAAATCATGTTTACCAGAAACATTTTTTTAACAAATTATTTTTAGTCTGAGAAATTAAAGACGGTGAGTCAGATAGTGTTCAGCTCCGTGTGTTATGCTGAGCTACCACAGAGGACAGCCCATTTTTGCACAACAGCAACACATTTTCCAGGTCTTCCTAAGCTTTATTTTCAATTCTGTTGTTTTCTTTCTGTGGAAAGATATTTCTATAACAAGACTATATTGCAGTGGGGAATGCAACAGGGTTATATGGAGAAGATTTTTATTAAATCATAATGATATATATAGATAAACAGACCAAAATTTTGTCGGAAGATAAATCCCATTCTTAAAGTCTACAGTACATTATTAGACTTGCAGCACACAGGAGCTAGGGAAAATCTACTGAACCATGTTAAATTATCTTACAGAATATCTGTTAGTGAGAAATCTTTATAGTTGATTTTCAACTGAATAATGGGTTTGATTTTAAAATACAACACATTCATTGCTTACCTATAAGATAGCCTCATGAATCCTAGAGCATAGTTGTTAATAATATTGGGATATATAACTGTATAAACAGTAACAGTATGATTTCTGTGTACTATACTTTTGACTATCTAAGGCTCCTCCTATTTGTAGGTAGGCATTATTTACTGAGTTGAGCAAAATGTTAAGGAGGCATGAAAACACACTCAAACATATAGAACAAGTTTTTCAGTAAGTTTCTTAGTTATTTTGTTCTCTTTCTCTTTCTGTTTGCCTCCTGCCAGAAAATACAGGTGATTCAGGCAACTTTCAGACTATACTCTTTCATTCTTCCTCTTGATCGCATAGTTTTTCTAGATTAATATAGAGACATTTCTAAGTTTTTATTTTAATTTTTACCAAAAAAAATCTTTTACATAAGAACTGAATCCTATTTTATCATTCTAATTCTAGGATTTATCTCATTTCTTCTGCTGTGCTTTTATAATCCCACTCTGCAAATGAGAAAAATGGGAGACTAAAAAACACATAACAAGTTCCATAAAATATTGAAATTCATGTATTGAAGCTACAGGTTCACTCCAATTGAATATTTATTGTAATAGAGAAAGAAAGATAAAGAAGAATGAATATTATTTGTGCTTTAACAAGGATGTGAGCTTCATTCTCTTTATCTTTAGTCACCTGACCTAAAATATAGTTCTTTATGAGAATTTCAGTATCAGTAAAATTGTTCCAAGATTACCAGCTATCATATAGTAACTTATCTTTTGCCAACAGTTTTTGCTCTTAGTGATCATTAATTCTTAGCTATTAAATATTTTTTCATATATGGAAAATATTACTCTGGTCAGAATACTTCTTAATCACAAAATTGCAAGATTCTCAGGCATTACTGTGTTTTAAATGCATTTCAGTTGTAACATTTTTAAACATAGTGCTTTTGCTAGTTACACTGTGCTTTTCTTGAATTTGGAAATCACAGTGTGTATATGTTCATGGTGACTAATTCTGTATCATTGCAGATTCCGGAAGCACAAATGCGTTCTTTCTGAAACCTCTGAGTTAGTGAAGGTCTAAAATACAGTTTTTTCTTTAAAAAGTTTTCATTTTAGAAAGTGACTAATGATGTCCTGTGGGACTATATATTGGAATGATTTCCTTAAGCTTACCCAAAGTAAGAGAACACAAGTTGACGCCTCTGGTATCAATTAATTATTATTTTTTTAAATAAAGAAGTTGTAAGTATCCAAGTATTCGCTCAGCCTTAATCAAAGTTTTGTAACTACAAAATTACCCTTTGATTTTCATAACACTTTATGCTGAGTAATTTCCAGCACAGTGGGGAGCTCCATTCTTAAGAGAGAAGAGCAAGTTTGTTCTAGAAAGAAAGATTAAGGACATGTATATAGGCTGCATATTTATAGTGGTTTCTGGTTTTCCTTACTCTAAAAAGTTAAATGATTAACAGTTTTATTTACTGGCTAATTAATGAAACAATGCAACCAGAACACAAGATGTGTTTCAGAGGAAAGCCAGATTTTGGAGTTTTCCTTTAGTTATACGATAACAGAAAAAAAAAAAAAAAAAAAAAAAAACAGAGTTGCAGGAGATCACAGAATAAATATGAGTAAAAAAAATCTCACACTGTAGCTAAACAGGCAAATCTTACTCTGGGTTGCATTCACAAGAGCTGACAATGATGTGGGAGGTAATTATTCCATCTGCTTGATCCCAGTAAGAAGGAAAACATTTTTGTCCCTTCTGTTGCTATAAAATGTTATTGCAAAGAAGACGATTATAAATTGTTCTTTGGGGCCAATGGAGTAAGAAGAAACATAAATTATCTTAAACTTCAGCAAAAGTGATCTCACTGAGTATAGGAGAAAGCTTCTGTTTGGCAGTTAAAGCACAGAAAGTGTTCTGTGGAAGCTGTGAAGTCTCCTTCACTGGAGATCTTTAGAATGGGTTAGACAAACATCTGTCAGAAATGACCTTAGTGTAGACCATAGACCAGCCTCAGTCCAAAGGACTGGAGTAGCTGATCTTCTGAGGTTTTATATTTCTGCTCTTCTAGGAATCTGAAACATCTGATTGAGTTTACTACCAGCTGTATCTTTTGTTACACTTCCCATTGCATAAACTTCTTTCTTGTTGCACAGATTTCATGTTTATAATACCATGAGTGTACAGGGACTCAATGAACTTCCTGTTATTCAACTAATCTTCTCACTGCTGTATTTCTGGGGACAAATTTCCAGTTCCCCTCTCTAATTGCATGTACTCAGTCAGTAGCTAAACTGTTTGCAGACATGCATATTGCAGTTTTGCCTTCAAAACATAAAGCTGGAAGGAGTGACTAGTAATCTAATTTATCCAAACACCTGGGAAAGGGATATTTTGTAAATTTTGTGGTTACAACAAAAGACTGGCTTTATCTCAGCTCAGACTTGTGACAGTGAAAGACCTTGTTTTTCAAAGTAAGCAGCAACTTAGAGCCCTGGCATCCAGTCCAAGTGCTGACTCCTGCCTCTCTCCTGGTTGTGCTCCTACTACCAGAATCAGCATCTTTCTACTGTCAGATATCCCATCTTTTCCTTTGGCAGCAGGATCAAAAAAGATGTGTTATTTTCAGAGTTTGTCCTGTAGTACAATCATGAGTATGAAACTGCTAGTTAAACTCCTCAAGGCATTTGGGGAAAGGTTCTTGGAAGTGTCAGTGTTGCTACAGATGTGTTACTGTGCTACAGTGGCTCCTCTTGGTATAATTAACCACAGTCTGAGCGATGCCTGCAGGCCCTCTGTGAACTGGACAGGTCACAGGCAGCTGCCTCACAGCATGGTAGGGACAGACCCACACACCTGTCCTATCTCGAAACACATGTTTTACTTTGGAGGTGCAGACAATGGCAGCTCAGAGCAATCTATGATAATTCCATGGAGACATGACACCTGGGTTGCTCTCCCTTGTCATCTACATGCAATCCCTGGGACATCATTGGAATCTTAAGTATAAGAAAGCTACAGTCATCAGAGGACTTAAGACTCTCAGTTTGAAAAGTACAAAAAAAAAATAACTGAGACTTCAACTTATCTTTGCTACTTTCATCATCAAAATGCAATATTTTGCTTTTCCTTATTTTAGAGTTGTCCAAATCCACAATCACTTATGTGCTCATTAGCAAAGTCTCTAAGTTTTACCTTTGAGTATGCCAGAAATAGCTCATTTTTAACAATATCCAGTTCTCAGGAGCCAGTTTCATGCATAACTCCCTGAGCTTTGCAGAAGTCCTCTGCATCTCTCTTGCCCTACTGACAAACATTTTCAGTGCACATCTATCAGATAAGGCCCTGCGCAAATTATAAAGGTTGGTGGTAGTTGCAGTACCTCAAATCTATAACGACCTTCAAGAGTTTGAGTCCTCACAGAAGAAAGAACAAGGTCCAGAATAAGTTTTCTAAGAGAGTACCTAACAATAGGCTGAAGTGGAGTTTTCTTAACTTCCACTTTCCAGGGAATAATTACGTATTCATTAGATCAGAGGCAGGAAAGAACAAGATGAGAATAATACCAAGTGGCTAAGGCTCTTGAGTAGAAGAAAGCCTTAGGTTTCTTGTGGAACAGAGTACCTTTTCAAATATTTAAATTTAGAATTGGAGGAGAGAGCAGAAAGTGCTATTCTCCTCTTCTCCCAGATGAGAATCATAAGAAAGTAATGAGCTATAGTGGCATGTTCATTCTTGTCTTTTTTCTAGGGCACAATGAATATTTAAAGAGTCTACGAGGATAGATACAGCTTCTACAAGATAGGCTGAGAACAATCTTTGCTTTCCCATCCCAGGGTAGCATTGGCTCTAGTGGTTTGGGAGAGAAAAATGTAGGTTCAAGCACCCTAGTTTGCACTTAGCTCGATTCTAGTTTTACTTTTTCTGCATAAATACTCAGATAAGTCCATCTGTGGAAGAGACCCACTGCTAAGGCCAGACTTTGTGAGAAGGACAAGGGCAGAGGGGCCCCACACCAAGGGGAAATTGGGTGGTTTGAAATCAGTATGGGAGTAGGGGCCTCCCCACAGGCCAAGATGTGATCTAAATTTTGTCAGTTTCTGTTGGTTAATGTGCTGTCTGCTTAGCTTGCTGGCTTTGGGGGAATTGTATGCCTAGAGCCTACATTTTCACATCTGAAGTAATACATGCAATTAGCTACGTAACTCAGGGGTGAGGTATCCTGATAGCTGGGTCCTTTAATAGTGAGTTAAAACTTGCTTGTGAGCCTAGCTCTGGATTTCACATTTTCAGGTTCCACTCCTGCCTGTATTTCAGGAAGGAAAGCCAGAAGAAATGTTGCTATTTTATATTGTTGCTAAGATCTCAAGGTTTCTGGACATCTTCCAGAGGTGAGTGTTAGCTCAGCGGGTCAGTTGCCAAGAAAACTCTGCTTCTTGTACATACAGGTTTTACTCTTGTGATTCATGGTGTCATTTATTTCAATGGATGTGGCAATCATGAGAGATTATGGCCAGATTTACACTGCCCTTCAGGTAACGTGAATCCGACGAGTTGAAATCTTGAATGGGAGCTGGTATTTATAATCTAGTCAAATAAGATTTAGGCACCAATTAAGTTCTCACATGAGCCCTCTTAGTAGTTGTTACTTACAACTGCATGGCTAACCAGTCTGAAGCCATTAAAGCTGATAGTTTCGGGGTTATATATAGAAGATTTTCCACAACAGTCACAAAATTATGTGGCCACAAATGGGCCACAAGTCCACATTGGAGACGACTGTCTGCAGTCATGCACATGAAAGAAACTCTTTCCTGGCCATGCATCGTTGAGCATTCAGACACAGAGCGAGGCATTTTCAGTGTTTATTCAGTTTCCCAGAGAAAGAGGAAACAAACAGGTCCTTGTCGAAATGAAAAAATTATTGAAATAAAAGAAAATATTTGTTAAAAAAAGACTGTCTTTGATCTGGAAAATGAGCTTGAACAAAGCATTTCATCTCTTCAGAACTGTCTAAAAGTGAGTGATTCAGTTCCATTTGAAAATACTGTATCAAAGAGAAGAATATTATCTTTAAATTCTTGTTCACCATGCCATTTCTGACTGCTCCCAGGGTTGCAGAAACAGTCAGCATCAGCAGGGTGAATCATCTGCCCTGTCTACAGCCCTGTTTGGCAAACTGCACCTAAATATCTCCTGGGACACTGCTCCAGTTTGAATGTTCATTCCTACTAGAGGCCATAGCTAAAATAAGGAACATCACATCTGCAATGTACATTTATTCTGCTGTCTGACAAAATAAGAGTAGATGAATATAAAACAGTCTTTGTGGGGTGGAAGGCAGGATGTTTGGGGAATGAGGATATCTGAAGAATCTTTTAAACTTTCTAAAGGCTGGTGAAAAGCATGAGGCAGAAGTGTGGTCAGCAGAGGAATTTATGTGGAAACATGCTGGACTCTTTGCAGGAAACACAAAAAGGTTTATATATTTGGAGTCAAAGATTAAGTCAAGGGTGAACCCACTCTAGTGGAGTTTATTCCTCACTTCTAATTTGGGTAGTTTACTCACCTCTCACATATGCTAAATAAGAAAATTTATCCACACTTCATTTTCTATTACTCAGTTGTTTGCAAAGTCACTAACCTTTCATTGTTTCTTTCTTAAGGATACTGAATTTATCCCAGGACTAGAAGCTGACATTCTAGGAACTTTATAGTATGAAATATGCCATCTACTGAGTGAAGTAACTGTAGTGGAAAAAAATGTCATTTTCTAAGAGGCTGTTGAGCAGTGTGCAGC
The DNA here is from genome assembly GCF_047716275.1 of Strix uralensis. Lineage (NCBI taxonomy): Eukaryota > Metazoa > Chordata > Aves > Strigiformes > Strigidae > Strix > Strix uralensis. The sequence goes on along the minus strand of NC_133972.1, from coordinate 145,191,260 downwards.
TAAATCTGGTGAAGAACTGAATGCTTGCATTTTCGATTGATGTCAGCTCTCAGGACATCTTCTTATAAATGGGAAGCTGTCTGAAGAAGTATTGCAGACTGGCAATGAGTAGGCAGATTTAAAATAGATTAAGAAATTAATGACATAAGGGAACATATATCCTGAAAGGATGATGTTTTTAATACATCTTGATACTTTACTATGTATTCAGAGCCACTCTACTAAGTGTATTGAGGGTTTTTGCAATGTTTATAACCAAGAAGCTGGCTACATCAGTCCTACAACACAAAATTATTGTAATTGTTCTGATAGGCAGGTAATTTTGAGGTTCTTTTTCCCATTAAAAGTCCTAATAAATGGATTATCAGTGTGAGCACATCTCTAGTCATTCTTCTGTGACTATCTGAGATTACCTCATCTAGAGAGAAGGAAAGACATTAATTCTGTTGCTTCCAAGGGTGTCCCATTGAATCAGTCCATTCCTTTCTTGACAGGCTGCTTTCTATATATTATCCCCTATAACAGAACACAATGGACCTTGAACTAACAACTCTATCTAAAATTACATGAAATCTCTGTTACCTGGAATCAGTGCATTCGTTAAGTGAAAGTCACCTTGAAATGCTCTGAATGTCCTTGATGCCCTCAAATATGCATTTGATTCCCTAATTCAGTGATCATTTCTTGTAATAACATCAAGGGAAATACACAAGAAGAAGAAAAGTGTTAATGATGGCTCACAAGGGGAGGTTTCCAGAAGCAGTTTGATCAAACGAATTGAAGTCGGTTCCTGTTTAAGACCAGGAATAAATTGCAGAGCTCTTTTTAGCTATTCCAGTTTGTGACTCACTGTGCAAAGCAATGTTGGCTCTAAGATATCTTTCTGTTTCGCCCAGCAATAGAACTAGCCCGGGAACTAAAAAGCAGCAGGATGCAGGGAACTATCAGCTATGAAAAATCTCACAATCTATGGAACTTCTTAAAATAATAAACTGAAGCACCAAAAAGACAAAGTTTTCACTTTTTTTTTTTTTTTCTAAAGAGGCTTTTGGTTTTCCTTAATTTCTTCTCCAAATGAAATTTACCACAGAAAATGTAGCCATTTTTCAGTTCATTGTAGGTTGACAAAAATGTGCTGACTTACTGTTTTGCTCTAGTGCTTATTTTCTTTCATTCTGTAGAGGGCTGAGATCTTTTGTTCCCCCAAAGGAAGGATTCTGGATCAGCTGGGATAAGATGTTCACATGGAAATATTCAAATATGTGATAATTATCTGATATGTCCTTACATGTTCTTAGAGCTCTCTAAGTCTGTTCTCCAGTGGAAAAGCCAGCCTATAATCTTCCCTTCCCTTGTTTCGTGGGAGTCTCTAAGAAGTCAGTTGAGATATGTGCAAAGGGTGTGGGCAATTTAGGTCAAAACCAAGGATGAGGTAAGACATTTTGTAATTTATGCATTATGGAGTGGGTGTAAATTGCACTGGATGGCTAGATCTTCTGAGTTCCTGGTAGTCACTGTCTCGAACAAAATCCAGCTAGTTCATGTCAGTGTCTAGAGAAAAGCAGCCACAGTCTCCCTGATCTCCTTCCTCTGTTGAGGGGTGTTTGTGTGCTGGTTAGGCCCTTGAAATAAAAAAGTTTTCAGATTCTCAGAACCCTTCTGGCTTTATGTCAGAGCAGGAGGGAGAAGAGGCTCCTAGATTTCAGCTACACATGTGAGTATATCTCTTGTCTCTCCCATGAGGAGCATCTGCCAAGTGCTTCCCATTCCTGGAAATGCATGGATTTAACAAACCTCCGTCACCTTCACCTGTAGAACCAGAAAATAAGTCTGCCTCTTGTGTGTTACTAACAGAAATGCCCCATGACATTCTTTCCCAAATTTCAAACCTTAGGGATATTCTGCCCCACAAGAGCCAAATGAGCAGGTAATTGTCATTACCCATTGCAATGTCAATGTAACTGCTTTCTTTAGCTCTGTGTGCTGTAAAGGTGGAAGGAGAATGCTCAAGCCATAAAGCCTTTGCTTGTCCTTCTGAATTCCTCAAGAAGGGAAGATAGCCTTGTAATCAAGCTTTACTAATGATATGTTCATTTTTGCACCATTTCACTGTCAACTGTGTCTACATTTTTTTGATAAATACATAATTTGAAATTAAGAACATATATACTGAAGATATATTAAGATTTAGGTGGCCTAATATAAACATTTCTTTAAGAAATATTCTATTCTTTGATTATGATTTGAGTCTTCTGGGTGGTTTGTATAATAGATAATATGCAACACAGTTGATCACTGCCACAGGACTGACAACCAAAAAATTTCAACAAGAAAACTTTTCCAGGAGAATGTTATACAGAGATCTCATGAGGGACTATTAAATCCAGCAGGATATCCCCATGCTGTCAATAAATTTTGGCCTAAGAATTATTATCCAGATTGCACAGAGGACACATTAACTAGGGAAACCCCTTTCAGTGTTTTTGCACCATTAGCCCCTGGCAGTTGCATTATAACAGGTCTCTTTATAAACCCTCTTACTAACTGCTTCATGCGGTTTGTGATAGAACTCCAGTATATATTTACCTTATTTTATATCACCCATCTTCCAAGTTTTTTTTCTTCTGCAGGGAAAAAACCAACACTGAATACAGACAGATATGATCAGGGTATTTATTTTGTTTGTTTGTGAAATGTCCATGGAGATATATGCAGTGAATGCAACATGAAGGCAAGGCCACAATGGTGTTATTCTGGTGAGACAATCAACTTGGGCTGTTAAGTGGATATCAGGGAAAAAATCTGATTAAAAGTCATTGTAAAAATCTCTTTTACAAAGGAAATATTTTTTCAGTTTCTACTGCAGAAGAAATAATATATCTCTGGTAATGCTTCTTGAAAAGTTGTTGCCATGAAACTGTGCAGGCCAAGAAGAAAAAAATCTCTGTGGCTTGGCTTGGTTTACAGAGCTATGCAAGGAAAAAGTATGTACAAGGCACTCTTTTGCCCTCTGTATCGCCTGTGACTGTAAGACGTTTCAGCCCGCACACAAAAGGGGCTTCTTAGAAATGTTACTTACAGTCCTGTTCAAGAGGAGCAAGAGGTGGTAGAGCCTTGGCTGCAATCATCCCCATTTCCCCAGGGCCAGGCTAAAGTAGCTATGATACATTGGCAGGACCTGGCCCAGAGAAAAAATCTCAGATAGCTCAGTAATACTAGGATATGGGTAAGCTCTTGTCTGTAACTGTGTCCATAAGCTACTTGCTACCCCCAGAAATGAGTACAGTGCATTCAAGAGTAACAGAATTGGAGATAAAGGTCTGTGTTAATCTGGTATTGCAGCATGGAAGGGGCCTGGTATTGGGGGAGCAGCTCAGCAGGAAAGGATGAAGTTGGGTCTGCACAGAGAGGCTGGAGAGTAAATGTACTCCAAGGTGGATATTCTTAGTCTACACCTGGTGCCCTTTGTTTATCCTGTTGAAAAATCCGCCTACTTCCTGTGGGTTAGGCGTAGCCCACAGGTTGGTTTACTACTCTGCTCTGAAGGCGAACTTTCTGGCCATTAAAAACACATTTTTAGTAGAATGTTCCTGGCTGTGCAGTCAGAGAGAGTGGGAGAGTTCATCTGGTTTAAACAGTACACCTTGAGGTTGTTCACATGGCGGGGAGGTGGGGCACAATTAGAAGAGATAGACAACACACATTCACCTTCTGCATCACATCTCAGTGAACTACCTCTGGATTAAAGGTGTTCCTCAGTGAAACTGATTATCAAAGTGGATTTTTTAAAAAAATGAATTTATTTGGTCTTTTTCTCAAAAACAAGCCTTCGGTTTCATCTTGGAAATCTTTATTAATTGCTTGTCCTAAACATATGTGCATCTCTCAGGGATACTTGTTCCCTTCCCCCATATCAGACTGTGAACTTTCTTTAACCCAGCCCTTCCCATTCACGAAAATGCCTCTTTGACCTGAGTTATAAAGCAGTTGACCTTTCCACCTCCACATCCCTCATTCATATGCAATTCTTCCAAGATATCTACATGACACAGGCCATCTTTATGAACGAATACAAAGAGCAGTTAGACTTAACTACAGAACAACAATGCCTATGTTCTAAAAGCCTTCCACATCTGAAATGTATTTTAGCGTGTATAAAATATGACATTGCTGGGCATCTCTGCTTCTCGCAGTGACTAGGTATCCTCACCTCTGGCTAGGTGAAAATTTTGGGGTGAAGACACATGTAGGGTTGTGACAAATATTCCTCATAAAGAAGCAAGTTTAAAAAAAGAAAGTAGGCAAAGCATCCCTCTGTACTTGTGTAGCGTGAACTTTGTCCCCTGGTACAATAAAGAAACTCAAGATACCATAATTACCTTTAGTATTCTCACAGTCTCCCCATATGGAGAGCTACGGACACAGTGCAATCCTCTGAGCAAGAGACACATCTTGCAGTTTCATGTGGTGTCAAGCTTAATGGACCTCTAACACTGCTGCTTTTGGAAAGACTTTCAAAAAGACCTTTTTTTCCTTTGCTGCCATAACTCTTAGACAAACATTTACTTCTTCTAAAAAAAGCATCTCAAAATGGCTATTTTTTGCAAGTACAATGCACTTGCTTTGCACAGATGTAAATAACAGCAAAGATACACAAGGAGGGAAGAAGCTACTCAAATATATTTTATTTTCAGCAGTATAAAATTTGATACTACCAGCTGCCATAGAGCATGCAGGTTCCCTATGGTACATCCCAGAGCCATCTTACACAAAAAAAATATGGCATGAAATAAGCCAGCAAATAGCATTAGTTCTCATTCTGGCATTTGATATTTGGTCCCACCATATGTTGATCCCACATGCTGAGACTCGTTTCCTTCCTCTAATATTACCTTTTTTTTCCCACTGCTGCTTTTGTAGAAGATGAGGGATCTTAGTGCAGGGTCTGCTTGCATTTGTTCTGCCAGGCTCTGTTTGCTGCGGTGGCATCATTATACATCTCATTAAATAGTCAAGGTCAAACCAGCAACTAAGATGTTCTGTATGTGGTTCTCTATGGGTGGCTAAATAAATGAAGATTTCAATAAATATTTGATGTCCTCTGAGAGTTGAGAACTAGCTTTCTTCTTACAGAAGGTCCTAGGCTAGCACCAAATTTTAAGGAAACAGTTGGCCCATAAATTATGTTGAAAGGCAATTGTCTTGAATCCTGATGTTACAACACTAGCAGACCTTCATTTAATGACAATGTTTTTGTTCATATGATTTGTAGTTCCTGATTCATGAAGTAATCTTACTCTGATGGGAGCATTCCTCTTTGTCTGCAGAGGCAAGATATTCCCCCCCGCCCTCAGCCCCATTTTCTATACATACTCTTGCATGGCTGAGCAACAGCTCCTCTTAGCATTCATATTATTAATGAGTAATACTTGCAAAGAGTGGGAGAATTCTCTCCAACTAAACTTCCTGTGAAGATATATCCATGGTTATGGCATCCCATTTCTGTCCTCAAGGGCCCCAAGAGGAGCAATCAGTTATTTGGGAAATCCCTTGCCTTGAGGGAATCCTCAGATAGTAGAGACCTGGCAAAATCATCTCTCTGCCATCTAGTCACAGGTTTTTCTCAGAGTAGAAGCCACTGTGGCCATGCCTGAGGAGTGATTGTGCCTGGAGTCTTGCCGTGTATTAAGATCCCTGGTCATTATGTTTCCCAGAGTTATTCACTGTTAGGTGACAAAACCTGGAGCAATTTGGGACTGTCTGGATGTAGGTGTTGAATCAACCATGTGTCAAGGGAGTGAAATGGCAGTATACAGTCATATGGGGATTTGGTGGGAGCATTCCCCTGTTCTCCCCCTGAATGCTTTTTCCAGTCTCATAGATCAGATCTCATAGGTCAGTGAGTTTTCACCATGTCAAAATATAGTCCTGGTCTGGGATTTGGACTAGAGATTAGTTTAGTTTATATTGCGTGATCAGTTGTGAAACAGATCTCTCCAACATCTGCTTCTGTTCTGCCTGATAGTGGCAAGGGATGGCCCATACTGTATGTATGAGAAGCTCAGGTAGAATCAGACTCCAGAAGGCAAATAACTTCCCTTTCACCCTTCCCAGCCCTAAAAATAATGGATGTAGAGAATCTGTTCACTAGCATACCTGAGAATAGATGAGGTAAGTTGTCTTTAGGATGTAAATGTTCTAAATTTCAAAACAGAACAAAAGATGTTAATTTGATTGAGTGTGAGACTGACTGTAGAAACTGCCCAAAGCAGATAATAGGCCTTCCAAGTTCAATAAAAAGAATATTTAAATATATTAATATATATAAATAAATTAAATATACTCCAGACTGGGAGTATAGGGACTCCTAAAAGTGTAACTCATGATATAATACATACGACAAGATATATGACAAAATTTCAAAATAGCTGAAGCATATTTATATGAATGCCCAATACATTAGGAATTTAAAAACAAACATAATGAGTGACACTAGAAAAACTTGTAGTTAATTAATACCCTTTCTGTTTGTTTGAGCTGAAATCATTAGTGTTAATTTCATTCCATGATTATTCCATTTCTAGAAGTAGACATTTTTGTGCTGATTTATGTAAGACTTACAATTATATGGTGAGCTACTGTAGACAGGATGGACATGTGTATCTTCTTTTATGTGCTAAGTCAAAAAAGAAAAGTAGCATTCACAGTATCACGAAACATAGGTATCCAGTAATTGTCAGTTTTGGTAAATTAATATAATACTATGAGTGTTATTCTCTTAAAAATTGCCACAGCAGGTCTGTTTCATTCTGAACATGACTACAATCCCTGTCATTAAAACACCGAGGTTTTCTCTCACTCCTGTGGCTTGCAGAAGTTTTTTATTCCAATGAACCATGGAGTTAGTGTCTCAGTCCCCACTCTGGTGTATCCCACATTAGCTTCAGAAAATATTGCACGTCTGAACATCCATCTGGCAAAACCAAAATGAAATATTAGCATAATCAAACTAATAAGTACTTCCAGAACATTATAATGGATAAATGTATCCCAGTAAATTCACAGTAAGCCATTGAGTGATCCCTTTGTTTATAACCTCACAAAAATGGCTCCAAATGTTTTATATTCATTCATTTTGCCCATAATCAAAAAATCTACTTTGTTTGAAGTGTCCAAAACCATCCCTTTTTTCTTGCTCTGAAAACAGGTGGAAACAGATCTTTACAGTGCTGATTGCCCGGACTGATAAAAAACCCCATACATTTAGGCCCTATGTAATGGTTTATGTTTTGGAGTTTTACTTGCAAAAAAATTGCCAGAGAAAAAACCCTATGAATTAAGTTTATTATACTAGTATACTTTGCTACTGTAAGTATAGTTGCTATACCTTGAGATACTGTTACTCAGGTCTCAGTCTGATGGTTGTGGTTTCTAGAGCTACTAGTTCTGACAATCACTCTCACCACTGCTGCATGTGAAAGATAGAAATACAGACAAATACAGGCTGATTGACCTTGCATTACTTGTTTGGGGTGGCCTGTTTTGGTTTTGGTTTTGGTTTTGGTTTTTGGTTTTGTTTTTCTTTTTCTGTAACAAAATTAAGCAAATCCTTGGCAACATACCTGAGATTTTTTATGCAGTGATACATTTCTGAAAATTGACACTTAACTTCAGGTCTCGGAGACTGAGTGAACTGAAATTGTTTCACAGCCTCCCTGTTGTGTAGGTTGCAAAAAAACTGTCTGCAAAAAGGAGGCTGAATCACAAGCAATACTAGGCAGCCTGCAACAGACCTTTAGAAATGAGAGACGTCTTGTACCATTTACCAAACAGTGGGGAAAGTGTGAAGATGACTAAAAAGATTCAAAGCCCTTTTAAAAGCCCTTGCATGCCTCATCATGTTCAATTTTATAGAGAGTACTTTACTCCCACCACAACTTTTTTTTACATTCAAATGAAAACCTGGAAACTGGTGTTGAGTTAGTGTAGTACTAGTAGAAGGTACTAGACCTAATCTTGGAAAGCTTCACTCGCCATGAAGTCTGAATGGGATTCTGGGGTCAAAGGGTATTCTAAGAAATTGATTTTATATTCACCTCAAAAAAGCAGGAGCTAAACCACTCTCCATGTTCATGGAGAGCAGGGTGAGAACACAAGTCTACTTACTCTAATGCATTCTTGTTTAGAATCTCAGTCCCTGTCCCACCTTAGGAGTTATCACCATAGATCTGAATTAATGTTGAATGACATTATAGATATTAGTCCGCAGTGATTGAAGAAGGGACTGAAAAACCATAAGATGAGAAAAAAATGTTTTCTATTGCCTATTGGGACAACAAATGATATTTTTTCTCATCTTACTGTTTTTTCTGTTTTGATTGGGTTTAGTAACTTTCAGCAGGGGCTACAAGACTCCATTGCTCATGACGAGACCCCAGTACAGCCGTTACTCCAGCCCATGCATTTACTAAAAGATAAGGACAAGTAATATGGAAAAAAAGTAGTTACTTTCAATGATAAATTACCTATTTTGTTATCAGCTGAACACACTGGGCAATGTAACACTATCTGGTTTTAGAACCGATTTCCTACTGGACTCTATAGAGACATCTTAAAACTGATTGCATATTGAAGTCCTTTGTACTTTTATTATTGATTTCTGGGATGAACACCATCAGGTACTGAGGAACTGTTGAAAGTTAGTCTCCTGAGTTTTTCTGAACACTGATAATGTTTTATCTTTATGACCAAAAGGAATAATCTCAGGGTAGAAAATTTCCTGTCAGTTACCTTGAGAAAGTAATGCAGTTGTTGTCATCTCCTTTCCTTTGCTGGGTTCCTTTGTGCTCAGTGTGCTCTATTCAAGAGCTTTTATTGTATAACTGACATATTTAAACATTTTTATTTGTCTCTCTCTAGTGTATGTTATTCTTTTATTGCTGTCAGTATGATGATGAAACCATGGCCTAGTCCATAATAAGCAGAGGTGTGGAATATTAAACTGAAAAAAAAAAGATATAAAATGCATAATATCCCTTTAAAGTTTTTAAACTCCAAGCTTTCTTCAGTGCACATTTGCAGATGAACACTGAAAATATTTTAGTGTGAGAAAGTATTAGGAGTGACACTGTTATAGAATCCCAATTAGAAAAAAACATTCAGTTTGAACAGATAAAATATGAATGACTGAGTTTTCATTGGGCGTTATGAATCTGTTGAAAAATGCTTGAGTTTTATAAAAAAAAATAAGGAACATGATGTGACACTTTATGTTCTATGAAATGAAACAAACAGTACATAAACAGTGACAGAAGACTGGCTGGTGCATGGTAACAAAGGCCATTTCAGGGTCTACCTTTACATGCTGTAAATAATCACAAATTTGACCATCATCTTCTTCCACAGTAGCTGATTATGTACCATACAACAGATCAAGTGTTTCTTGTGTTTACACCATCTGGGTTACATTTGTCTCATGGTTATTCTGCCATCAGTGAATTTACCAGAGATTTTCCCCATCCAGAACAACTAAGAAAAAAAACCTCAGGTAAATCTATTCCTGCAACACAGTCTCAATCTCTGGGAATCTGGGAATGGCTTTTCCTGCTGTCCCCTTGGGAAACAGGTTTGAATTGGCTGCAGAGTATCTTTTCTTTTTCTTTTTTTTGGTGCTGTCATTGTAGGAAAAGGTTTAATTAGGTGGTCTGGGTGTAGGACTCATAGATGACCAGTCAGGGCAGGTAGAAAAAAGCACTAAAAAAAATATTGACAGACTTCCTTGACAGCACAGCTCCTACCAGAACACCAGCAGGAGTCAAAGCAGACACAGAGCCACAGTCATAAAACGGACTTTAAGATGTATGCATTTTCTGGGCCATGTTTTACAGCCCTAATTCATGGAGCACCACAAATGGCTCTCTGTGATGGAATTCTGTGGCACTGCTGTAGTTTATGGTCATGAGAAAAAAACCTAGATTTAGTGTGCAAAAAAACCCTACAGAACTCATAACTAGAGGAAGGGCTAAATAAAGGGCCTTTGACAGGAGCAGAGGTAGACAGGCTCTAATTTGGTCGTAGTGTTTTCATTTGGTGAAATTCCATTGCTACAAATCCCCATTGTATGCTGTTTTTTGTTGTTAAATCTATTTTTATTAAAATGGAAAATGAACTAATCTCAAGGCCCTGGAGTTATCCGCCCGGTGTTCCACATACATGTGCAATATTTTCAGATTTGCTGAAAGAAAAATAATATGTACTTGTCTGGAATGCTGTCTTGCCTAGCTCCATCCTGCAGTGATTAATTACAGTTGAATTTTAGTCCCTTGGAACAGAGGATTTATAATAGAAATACTGCACAGTGTGCCACTTTTGTCAACTCTGCATATCCAGACTGGGCTTGTTGCAGCAGGTTTCGCTTACATCTTAAAATGCCTTGCAAGAACTGAAGTTGTTGAGAATGTTTTCAACCTTATAAGTCTTCAGAGATCTTGAGTCATAGACTTCACAAGGCTGGTGGTATATACAGCACTATGTCAGAGAAAAGTTCTGTGGTGCAAAGCTGGCTGTTTAAGCGGAGGCTGCATGAGCGGTGCTACAATCTGGGTCTAACCCAGATTCCCTTGACTTTTCCAAGGGCCAAGAGCCCTCATTCTCTCAAGCACTTGCAATCAGTAGCTCATTTCTGACTGCTGGGAAGTAAGAATAGTCTCATAGTTAATGTATGAGCCTTGGGGTTTTTTTCTGATTGCACAGAGTAAGATTTTGGAGATCAATTTTATTTCAGCGTTTGCTTTTATTTCCTCCATTGTAAAATGCAGGGAATAGTTAGCTATTCCAAATGCTTTGATTCTATCCACACTGCTGTCCAGAGCACTAAAGAAACTCAGTTAGACAGGAAAACCAAAAAACCACACCAAAACAGACAGGGGAATCATAATCTGCTAACCATGACAAAGGAGCAAGTTGCTGTCCCTCAGCTGCACTGCTGTAGGTTGCTTCCATGACGCTTTGGCAGTAGCTTTTTTCCTGCCACACAGAGTGTGACTGCTGTTTCACAAGTGTCCCAGTTATCCCAGGCTCTGTATTTTCAAGATAAAGAACATGAGATGGCAATCCATACTGAGAGTACATGGTAGGTCTAGATCACTGTACTAGGGTCCTAGCTGAGAACAGAGGTAAGTGTTGGAGGCTGTGGGAGTTGAAAAAGTCAGGGTACTTGTATGAGACCTGAAGTAAGGTGCAGGGAAGAAAGCATCAGTGGTACCTGCTGAACGAATCCTGTGCATGAATTTCAGTGACAAAAAGACCAAGGTATTGAGAAAGGCCTGAAAAGTGCGGGTGACAATTAGCTGTCTCTTGAACACCTCTCTTCCCTACAGGAACCTTGACACATAGTCAGCTTTAAATATGCCTCAGCAATTTTTTCCTGCTAAATCAAAAGGAAGGTGCTGGAGGGTTTTCAGACTCCAAGAAGGACTGATGCTTTGATGGTGTCACTGCAGGTTGTGCATGTCAATACAGTTTTCCCTTTGTGACATTTTGCAGCACTGCCAACATTCACAAATTATTTCTAGTTGAAAAACAATATACCTAAGAACCACCTCTTAAAAGGAAATTGTTATTTTTCCCTCAGGAGAAAATACTATTGGGATTAAAAAGAATAAAAATGTCCTAATCTCTTTATATTTGATTAGTTTTCTTTTTTTGCATTTACTTGTACATCTTTATCACTCTTTACGTGGAGTGTTAAAACCAATGTAGGTCAAAATCCTCTTATTGATTAGCAGATGTCACTGTGAATTCACACTAGTAACACTGGGGCTCCATGGAGGCATAAATATTTGTCTGCCTACAATGCACTGCAGAAATAACAGGTTAAGTCAGTTTTCCTTTTTATCTCATTATTTTCTAGCCTCTACTTATATGGTTTTAACATAAGCATAAGTTTTAACAAAATGCTAGATTTTCTTAGCTGGCAGAACAAGCAGAGAACAGATTTTGAAACTGGATGGAAGAAGTGCAATAACTTTTTCAGACACCCGTAATTAGCTAGGTCACAAGATGTGCATAGAGCATGTACCTATTTCTGTCAATACCCTGCTACCTTAAAGTTAGGCTCTTAAAGTTATTTCTAAATCATTCATTAAATGCAGATTAGACTTGCTGTCTTATCTAATCAAGCTTGCAGGCACTGAATTTCCTAAGAGTCTGGTGTCATTAGCTCTTCAGTCACTGGGAATGCAATGCCTAGGAGTGATGGCTGCCTATGACAGGCCTGCTTTTTACTTGGTTTCCTACCCCTCTTGGGCAATTATCTTCATCTGAGTCCTTGCAACATCTTTTAATAAAGCTTTTTGTTAGCCCTAGTGGGAATCTCTAGTTCCTGTAAGCAACAATAAGCGCTGGAGCAGACATATGACCCATTTTTTCCAATTATTAGTAGTGAACACTTCAGAAGGCACAGTTTTGATCACAGTGCAAAGGATTGAAGACAAAGATAAGGCAACTACTAACTAAATACAAAATATTTTGCTTGGCTTGATGTGGATTATTTGGTTTGGGTGATAATTGGTATATTAGTTTTCTATTTCATATCCTCTCCAAGACAAATGGTCTCAGAATGACAAAAATAAACATTTTTTCAAAGGCTTATATTACTGAAAGCATAACATGCTGAAGGAAGAAAGGCTTTTCCATCTCATGAATCAGGGTTGACATTTATCATGCAGCCAGGTATATTGCAGTATTTAGATATGAGGCCCAGGGTCTAATAAAACATTATTCATATATTTTGTTATTATCATATAAATCTATTAATCACAGTATGGTAGTTGCATGACAGATGAGGTCATTATTACACTGACATAATTATTCCTCAGAATTAAAATCATCTTAACATTCCACAAGCTTAGACATTTTTCCTGTTTGTTATTTTTCTTTCTGAAAGGCAAAGATATTTTCAGAGTCCCCTCTCTTCCTTTAACCTAGATAGCTGCTCAGTGCTTGCAAAATCCTCTGACAAGTAGGAATGGATTTTCACATGGGAATGATCTCACATTTCCATTTACCTGGAGACTTTACAAGAATTAGATTACTAGATAGAAATAGAACTTTACTCAACAGAAATTAAGAGCTGGATCTTGCAAATCACTTAAGAGCATGGTCAACTTTCTTCACATCAACAGTCCCAGCAGCCCAGCTCACTCCCATTCAGACAGGAGCCATCTCTGGAGTGATAAATGGAGAGAGATTTCAGCAAGGCTACATTTACCCCATTACCTGCTAGACTGTGGGCTTGTGGGATATTTGGAAAATCAAGGTCTTAGTACGGAGGTTGAGACCATACAGAGACCATCTGTTATAAAGCGCTTCATTGGTGGTGTCTCTATTGATTCTATAGGGCACTCTGATAGCCTTGAAAAGCAGGAGCTTGCACCATTCATGGTTTTCTTGTCCTTTAGCCACTACAATGGTTGTAAACTTAAAATTAGCACCTGAAGTACAAGGCCTGAAAATATCCCTCCATGCATGTGCCATGCTAGTGGGGTAGAGCAGTCCTTGTTTCATGTTCACGTCTTTAAGGAATCTCTGGGAAGCTGGATGAAAAATGAATATCATTTCCTATAGCCACCTTTATTACAGGTGATTCCTCCCTTCCTACTCTTCCTCAGGATAAATCCCTAAACTGAAATCCAAAGGAACAGGACACCTGACCTTTCAGGAATTCAGTCTTCTAACTCCACTCTTCATGGAAGAAGAATAGCCTTTCCTGTGCAGGGAGTGTGGCAACGCAATTGAACTTCAATTAGTGGATGTGATTACTCATGTCAGTTATTAGTCACATCAGAGTTTTCTTGATCAGGCCCTAATTTTTTGTATTGCTTCCCCCACACCCTTGATGATATGACAAGTTCTTCTCCAGAGAGAGAAATGCAGAGCAGAACAGGATATTTAAGAAGTCACAGCAGGGGCATTTTACTCATGCTGGGATTGCTGCATTTTGTATCTGTAGGCTTTATCATTCATTAATTGCTTGTTTATGTCTCTAAAATAATTTAAAATACTTCAGTTTCAGAATGCCGTCTGCGTATGATTTCCATTGCTAGTCAAAAAGCATTTAAGTGAGTCTGATGCACTTCTACAGAGAGTAGGAGGAAATTATGTTTACCACCCTCTTTTAAGCTCATCTGCAAAATGCTGTCCTTTCAAACGTCTCCCAGGAACACATTCTGAGTGAGGATGGTATTTTTTTCAAGCCTTGATTTTATCTTTTTTTCCTGCAAAATGCTACTCTTGTTTTCTTTAGTATTTCTATCTTCCTTCTCAGGGCATGGTTATTATTAACTAAAACAACAAAAAGACATGTCAGTGCAAGTATCTAGAGACCTTTTGGTTTTGATTTTGACTCAAAGAATATATTATTTAAGACTGCCATTTAAGAATAATGTAATTAGACTGTTTATAGTGACTTTGGGCAGAAATACAATTGGTAAAGTGGTGAAGGTCTGCATCATCCAAATTACAATATTCTGCATCACCTGATGAGAGTATCATCCTATTAAACAGCCTCATGTTCTTCTTCTTGTATCAAGTTCAAGCTAGCTGGTTGAAGAGGAATTTGGGCAGAGGAAAGAGGAAGTTCTTCCCTGACCTTTTCAGTAACTTCAAAAAAGTATTCTGCTGCTACACAGTTTTGAAAAAATAGGCTATCCGTTCTCCTATTTTTGGGAAAGGGCACTTCTCTCCAACTGTCCTTCCGTGCTTAGGTGCACTGGAGGAGGCCCAGCTGTGGAGGAGAGTGGGAGCAAATGTTCCATGAGTCCTTATACTAGCCTGCTTCTTCTTCTATATATGGGGTGGCACATGATCAGCAAAGCGGATCCGTCACTGGTCATGGATTCCACTTCTTACACTGATGAACCCCGCAGGTGGAGTCCTCCCACCTCATGGAGTGAGCTGAACCTTTGGACCTGGCCTTTGGGCTGGTAGATCAGCATCCAGCCTAGCTCTGCTTCTTGGGAAATCTATCAGCCTTGGAGTGTCTGTTGTGCCTCTCAGAGACACCCTTCGTGTAGCGCTACAGAGAAAGATTTCTGCCTGTGTTATCCCTGGTCCAAGGTACCCAAGTGCCACACAAACTCTTTTTCCCTGTTTGATCTTGGGGCTTCACTGACAGAAGGTGGCAACAAAGCTGCTGAAGGGGCTGAAAGACATATCCTGTGAAGAGTGATTAAGGACTTTGGGCTTGTCTAGTTTTCAGAAAATGAGGCTGAGAGGTGACCTCATTGCTCTCTGTGGCTTCCTGAGGAGGGGAAATGGAGAGGGAGGTGCTGATCTCTTCTCCCTGTTATCCAGTGATAGGACACGTGGGAATGGTTCAAAGCTGCACCAGGGGAGGTTTAGACTGGACGTTAGGAAGCATTTCTTTACCAAGAGGGAGATCAAACACTGGAACGGGCTTCCTAGAGAGGTGGTCATTGTCCCAGGTCTATCAGTGTTTAAGAGGCATTTGGACAATGGCCTTAACCAATGCTTTAACTTGGTCAGCCCTGAACTGGTCAGACAGCTAGACTAGATGATTATTGTAGGTCCCGTCCACCTGAATTATTCTATTCCATTCTAGTACGTCGCAGCAAATTTTCCAGGTCCTTGAATACTTAGTGATGTTACAAGACTCATTAAAACCTACCCCTCAAGAAAAATATGTAGCTAATATCCACCTGTCTGCTCTAATAACTTGTTTATTGCATATTGTCTCAATGCATTTCTTTTCTGTCTCAGGGTGTGAGTTCAAAAGAGCAGTGGCTGCCTCTTCTCATATATATACAATGCCTCATACCATGCAAGATTATAAAAACGGTGCTTATATATTGCCTTTTTCAAAACATGGATATCTTTTTATTGTTTAATAAACTGCAGTGGATTGACATCCTCACTGACTATTCTGGGATTAGGAGCAACACAGCTACATGGTATTAGCACTGAGCCCTGCTGAGAATCTGGGTCCATCAGCTCAGGCAACAAAGCTATGTTGCTTTGAGCTCTGAATGAAAGTGAGCATCCAGAAGAGCTTGATGTTGGATGAACATGAGAGCTTGGGGAATCACTACACTGTAATCCACACTGGCATGGGGATGTACCCAAAACGGCTTTGGTTTGCGGCTTGGATAAAAAAACAGCAAGACTTGTGGTCTAAAATTAGTCAGGGATCCCTGAAAAATTTTGTCATCATACCTCTCGCTGTTTGGTATGGAGCCATGATGGCTTTGAACATGTGCCCATTGCACTTGTACCTTTAGGAAGTTGGTGGTCAGGGAGTCTCATGGCCTGAGTGAACCATCGATGGCATTGAGGCAGCACAGCCCTTTACCATCATACTGAAAGAGGAAGAGGGACAGTGGTGGAGTGTCCAGTTGCCAAATAGACTTAAAATATATCAAACACTCAGTATAAGCAACTGTCACTAGGTGCTACGTGACTGTATAAGATGCTGTGGTTTGGAAGAGGAAGTGGCTGACATTAAAATGTCCATGGGAATTTTATAATAAAGCCACTGCCTGTACTTTCATTACTGCTTGTTTCTACGATACTAGATTTCACACAGCTGTTGCTTGCAGGGCTTTTCTTTGAAGAGTTAGAAAATCCTAAAACTGTCATTTAGTGAGTGATACTCTTCTGTAAACTCTCTGGACTTCTATAAATATTGCTAACTCCATGCAGGACATTATTATCTAAACTCATAGGGAATACCTCTAATCACAGTCTACCCGCCCATGTCAATCTAGGACACATCCAACCCTTAGAAATAGCAGTGGAGAAATCATAAAATGTTCTAACACATGGAGTTGGCAGACAAGCGCGAGACAAGATCACAAACTGTGCAAAATGAACAGTTTGCAAGTGAACGTGCTTCTCTCCCCCATCAAAGTGCTGGCTGAATATTTTACGATGACTTCAAATTAACACACTAGCCTTCTTTTTCTTTTTATTTTTTTCTTCTAAATAAATTTTCCTTTAATCAGAGCTGCTTACTTGACAGTAATGCAATTACCTGCCGTTGATCATTTTCTGATCCATGACCAAAGTGGTCTCTTTTTTTTTCATTAAGAATTCATAAAGTTTTCCAGTTGAAATAGGTCTGAGTGTGATGTTAGAATGGATGTTGTTTTAAGTCTGTTGTGAAACAACTTCAAGACCTAATTATAACCTGTTCATACGAGCTAATAGTGAAGGAGACTAGAGGTCAGGAAGAACTGAATGGTTCTATTCAGCTTTATCTTAATTGAACTCACCATTCAAGAAATGGATCATGAATGCCAGGGAATTTTTCTTCTTTTCTGAGTTGGCCTGAATATATGTCTTCCTTGAAAAGGCTATCCATTGCACAAGAGTCTAACTGCAAAGTGTGAATTTATGATAAGGCCATGTATCATTTTATGCTGGAGAGGGTTTTGTGTGAAGATTTTGGGGTACAGTTCTCTAAGGAAACTTGAAAGAAAAAAATAAAAATGAAAAAGTGTTCCCTGGTAGACCACACAGGTAAGACAAACAGCAGACTCTCCCTGTACATCATGTATATGACTTACGAACACCAGCTTGCATTGTCTGGCTGAATACAAAAGTACTTCGTATTCAGCAAAAGCAAACATATGGCACTGGCAACATTCCAGGTAAACAGGCTTGTGCAAACAAGATGATAAATATATGGCTGATGTTGGTTGTCTTTGCTGTTACTTATTATTTATGGAGCAACCTTGAAGTGCAATGGAGTATGGTATATGAAACTTTTTATGGCAGCAGTGGTTAGAACTTCACAGGCATTTCCAGGTTTTTACCCTAGCCATTAAGCAGAAATTTATTCTGTCACATACTAGCCTGGATACCATTTAAGCTGTACAGGTACCAATGAGATTACCACTTTTCAGGAAGTCTTATTACTTAGTGGTTGATGTATCATAGCTGTCAAGATAACAGGTTTAAAATTTGAAAATTGCCACTTTTGAAAGCAAATTCTGGCATACATACACAATACCAGGAAGAAGTCTGATGTTTGTGACTGCTAACAAGCACTTTGCTTCAGCAAAAGGATGCTACCTGCTGAAATAAGTGGGTCATAAGCCCCTAAGTCTCCATTCTTGGAGATACTCAAACGCCATCTGGGCATGATCCTGGGCAACCTGTTCAAGGTGGCTCTGACTGAGCAGAAGGGTTGGACCAGATGACCTCCAGAGATCCTTTCCAACCTCATCCATCCTGTGATTCAGTAAGTTGTTTCCTCTTGGCTTGCTTCAGCAGCTTTAAGCCACAATGTATTGAATCTACAATTCTAATTTTAGAGGTGTAACCTCCCTTGCATTGTTTAGGGGACACACATGTAGCACTCAGGCCTGCGAGTGACAGTCAGTAGAGTATTCAAACCACTCAACATGAAGAACCTGAATTAGTCAGCACGGTTGTAAGAAGAGACAAGTACCTTTATAGCTCCATTAAGAAAAGCTGAACTTAGAACAAATGACTTGTGGCAAAAGAACATTTTGTTTTACTGTTCTGGTTTTGGGGGTTTTGTGTTTTTTGGTTGGGTTTTTTTTTTTTTTTTGAAGGAGGGAGGCAGTGTTTTAAATGGGGAAGCTTTTCACAGGGGGAGATTTGACAGTTTTCTATTGCTCAAAACTAACACTTCCTTCTGCTGTCTATCAGAGAGCTACTTAGAGAAAATTTCCTAATATAGGTTGGCATTCACCTTCACTGTCATTGAAAGCAATTCCCAATATACTAGATGTTTAGTAATTATGTTTAATATGAAACGATGAAAACGGATTAGTGATTCCTTTCCTGAATTAAAATAACACCATGGAAGCAAAATATAAGTATAGATTTATTAGAGAAGTTATCTAAAATACAATATTGTTTTCCTCTTTAAATTAGAGCATATATTACTTCAATGAAAAGATATTTTGTATTATTCCTATGGTAACAACTTTTAAAGATAATACTTAACTTAGAACATTTTTAATTAAAAAAATCCAACACTACCATTAAGACATAATCAAGGTTGTCGATAGCATGGGTAAAAATGTAAAACAGTCAAAAATATTTACATGTCAGTTTCTTAAAATCTAAGAAGTCTAATTCTCAATATTCATTTTGCTTTCTCAAAGTACTTTTTTTTTTCCTAAATCATACCTAGATTCTGTATTCCTGTGCTTTTCACAAAGCTTCAAGTTATTGTTAGTTATGTGTCCTATCACACCAGTGGATGAGGTTTCTTAAAATGGCTTATTTTGCTCTCAGCATATCCTCTCCCAAGTAGCCAACATACTGTTATACCATAGGGTCAGTCGCAGAAATAGTCACCAAAACGCACACAGCCACACCCCCCCATGCTTCCCCCAACCCCACACCTTAAGAAATCTTTCCTATTTGGCCAAGAGCCTTTCACATTTCATTAGCTGGCATTTTAGATGCAGAGCGAAAGAAAGAATGGACCTGGGAAACAAGATGTTGCCAGGGCACACATGGCAAAGGTCTGATTTGTGCTTAGCAAAAGGGGCTCCTCACAAACACAGCAATTTCTAACACACTCAGCACTGAGGTTACTGGAAGGAAGCTCTGACTTCTCTGCTTTTCAAAGGCTGACATGGGCGCCAGTTGTCCACCATATGACACACAGGCTCATTCTCAGCACTGAAGCAAAGGCCACGGAGTTTGCACATCTGTAGAAAAAAAGCACAAATGTCCTCAAATGCATACTCTTGTTTCAGCAGGATTATTTGAATTATACACCTTGGGCCTGAGCCAGAGGTCCAACTCAAAATTTCACCAGCACTAATGGTCTAAAGAAACGGTCCTGACACAGGCTCTCCTGTCCACAAAATATCCTACCAAGAACTAAGAAAGTACAGAAGACAAAGACCTAGGCACACATTTTCTGAACACTGTGCACAAAGAGCTGTTTGTCCTTGATTCAGATCTGAATTAAAATCCTTTCAGAATCCTTTGCAAGTATATTGGTTTGGCTCTTTTGAAAGTTGGATTTTTGTGCGTCCAGTTGATATTAAAAAAATAAATTTACCTTACCCTTGGTTCAAATTAAAGCAGCCAAATTCATTCAAGTTTTCTTGATTTTCAAATACAATGAGAGAGGAAATCACTCCACATCAATAGGAGCATACTGTAAGGTTTTAGTGCTTGTTTCTAAAGTAAAATCAGTGTGTACACAGTCTGATGTAATAAAAGCACCTTGATGTCTAAGTGGGCATCTCCAAAACTAAGAAAAAGTCTGTGCCAAAATAATAACCCATCCCAAATGTGATCTTGTAAAGACAGCTGGAACTGCTGACAAAAATATGTAGGTGGGATACAGCATTTTGTAAGAGTCAGGCTTTCCCTCATTCAAGGAGGAAGGCCCCCAGCAGTGACCAGCCAGGTGAGGACTTTACCTTCAGAACCAACAGGAACAAAGTTTGAAGCTCAACCTCTGCCAGGAAATGCTGTGTCACTACAGCAAATGATAATGGGTTCGCTACACCCTGCTGTAATAGCCAGCTTTTATCTGTCTTTGGAAAACCAACTCAACTTAAACCCAGTGTCAATACTCCGCTTTACGGTTTCTTGTTTTGATCAGCTTTGGAATGAAAAGGCAAGCTGCCACACACACTGTTTTGATCTCAAATCCATCTTTGAAATGTAGATGGTAATATGGAGGGGGGTGTGTGGGAGAAACAAGTGGTGCCTTTTACCACTTGCAGGTGGTTAAAGTAGGTGTAGTAGGAAAAACAAATCTATTTTGGTGAATATGCTCCTGCCCTATAATAAGACCGTATTTGCAAACCTCACATTATCAATAGCGATACCAGCAGTTTAAAATAAGTAGACAGTGTCAACTTTAATGCTCCCTGGCAGTTTATCAATGGTAAGCATTTCTGTAATTATTATTTCCAATAGTTCTTCCTTGTCATTTATTCTATCTTTCATTACGTTAAGTCCCATAACAGCTCAGTTGCACTTTTTTCTTATCAGCTGAATAAACCCCCTAGAATTATGCATATATAGTGTTAGCATGCCTTACATTGACAAAAGGGAGTTGAGAGTCTGAAGGGTAAACTAAGGCCCTTCAGGGCTAGTTTATATTTATAGGCTCTAGATTCTGTTTATATCTCCCAAGCACATAGATGCGAACCCACGGATGGAATCTTGCCTCTATGTCATTTCATTAATGGATGGTGCAGAAAGCTAGAGCCAGGAGTGATTTAATCTGCACAAGCTCCTTCATACTAGGAAGATTCTATCCTCCTCAAGATGCTCAGAGTAAAGGGTTTTTTCAGGCAGCAGACTTCTGGAATCTGCAAGTTTTCTCTCTTCTGAACAATGCAGTTTTGTTAGGATTGTCACAATTCTGCGTGGGATTTCCCAGTCTGTTCTATGCTGACTAGAACTTGTAAAATGAGCCCTGTGTCCTGGAAATCCTGGAAGATCAACAAACCAACCACAGCTCTACGGTGTGAAACTGCGGATGCAGAATACATGCTCTTCAGATGCTTGGTAATCCCAGTATTTTCAGGGCAATTATACGCAGCCAGGTGATGTGTGCATGTACAGCAAACCTGCTGATGCTCATAACACGTGCTAGACTAACTCTGCATGTGCAAATGGTCTTTTCGTGCATGCTACAATTTTCCCAGATTTTTACCACATGGCAGCTCTAACCATGTATCTAGAAAGCCTGATTAAATTTTTAAAACCCCCCAAATTTTCCCTGGACTGTGTCCAAATGGGGGACAGCCTTACATTTTACAGCAAACTCTACTTCCACACATAGAAGCAGAGTCCTGACAGAAGAGGATAACCACTTCAGATACATATTTTTGACATGTGATACTAGCTATTGCCCTGCATAGCTCTGCAGTAACATAAACCACCACTTCAAAGATGGCCTGGAGGGCTGAACTGAAGCAATCAATATGACTCCAGTACACATCTACTAGCACCATTCATTGAAGACCTACCTGCTCGGGGCTGACAGTAATGGGCTCCTTCAGGACATGCCAGATCACACATTCGAGCAGGGGGGGGGTGGTCAGTGAGCCAGGGTATGTCCAATAGTCTCTGCATGCAGGAAGCAGTCCAGTGGGGTCAAAGTTTGTGAAGGAAGCTTGCTTTCCCTACAATAGAGAAAGTAGGTGGGCAAACATCAGGGGAGAGACCACATACACATGCTAGGCTTGCAGTACTGAAGTCTCCTACAGGAAGCTCCATGTTTGGAGAAAGGCAGAAATGGAGCTTGGCATGAAGCACTGAGTGCTTCCTACAGTACATTTGGGATTAAAGACTTTCAGGAATGTATTTCTTATAACATAAGACTTTCATTTGAAATGTTGAATTTATGTTCCTTGCTCCTAGAGATATGATTTGACCCTGCTTGAAGGAACAATGAGATTTCAGATGCCATGTACACTGACTGCAATGGAAACATAGAACCTGGGAGACCTGTTGGCGAGTCCATTGCAGTAAATGGCAACATCCATTTACCTCAAAGGAAGCCTGATGACAAAGATGACAGCGCAGTCTCATTCTTACCTTTCCTGTCCACATTTCTCATTGGCACAGGCCTTTACCCACTACTCAGTAAGTACTTTTAGTTTCTCATTACTCAGGTCATTAAGATCACACACATGTTTCAGACAATATTTAAAATACAGAAAGGCTTTTTTTTCCTAAGAGTTATATACCCTGATCAAACTTCTTATCTGGACTCTCTCTAGAAATAGCCAAGAGAAACATGACCTCTTGGAGGAGAAAATTTATCCCACAGCAGGAGATGAGGGGAAGTGCCTTTTGCAGCTGTCATCACTGACTAGAAAGGGCACCTAGAAGAGTAATTTAGACTAGGAAAATGAATCCTACCCTACAGGTTTAAATGCAGTTAAAAGACAGAGAAATATAGTCAGAGATACAAAATAATTGCCATTTCTAGTATTGCCTGCCCTCTACCACAACTTCATTCAAATCTATTTTGCATTTAGGATTACAGGAAGATTACTGCTGATGGCAGGAAGGTTTGTTTTACTGTCGTACATGTAGCAGACTGGGAAGTAGTAAAAAAATCCACTTTCTGAAGAAAACAACACAGCACAGTCGTGATTGTGTCTATCACCACAGGTAGCAAATATTACCTTGGTTTGAATGGAGTTCAGAGCATCCACAACCTTCTGTATTTCAGGCCTGGCATTTCCTACCTGTAACAGAAACCATATGAAAAGAAAATAAACATGCATTCTCATGATACCTTTAATTTTCCATTACAGTTCTCAAGGAAACATTTATAGCACGTTTTCCCAGCACCATTTCATTACATAACAGTAGTATTATAGCAAAAGTGACTGCAACTGTCTCTGTAAAATCATGCCACTTGACAGTCAGCACAAATAGGTCAGCCAAGGACACTGGACAGAATAAAGGTAGTTTCATTTACAGTGTGTGGTTTTATTTTTGGACTTGAGCTGTTCTTTTTTCATAGAAGTCACTCTCCTAATAAAATACAGTGAGGCCAGGACAAAGTGCACACTGCTGGGGCACAATCACCTTCTCCAACTAGCTGTGAAGACAAGATGCTCTGGACATTTAACAATGAGAGGAAAAGGAAAATAGGTGTTACTTAGGCTGGTCGTACTGCAGATTCATACACAGAGAACTGTCAATTATGCACATGACTTTTCACTGATAAGAGTTATGGCAGTGTCACTGTCATGATGAAGGCAAAGTATGCTGCTATAGGCCTGCCACAGTGATGATGGCAGTCATACTCCATGGCTGGTGTACAATTTTTATATGTAGAGCAAGACAAGAATTTGGAGTACCACCTAGTATGCTATGGGTTTAGGCAGTACAGCATAATGCTGCTTTATTCTACATTTTAGACTCTTAGATCCCCTTGCAACACAATGAACATACTGGACTCATCCAAATAATACAAAAGAAAAAGTTTAACTAACCTTCATAAAGATGCCTACCACAGCCAAACCATCAGGATGCTTCACAGCTTCAGCAAATTTACCATATTTTACATTCCAGTGAACGATATGGAGCTAGGAGCAAGAAAATAAGAAGCACTATGAAGACAATATTCCATCCACAATATTTTACAAATGAGGATGCAGGGAAGTAACTTATTAAACATTAAGAGCAGATGGTGTTTTACTGCTGAGATTTAACTTTTGTGTACAGTTAAGAATTTGTTGAATCATTCATCTACTTTCAAGTTTCATTTATGCAAAGGTATTTCTGTCATGCATTTTATTTTGCTTCTCACTCTCATCCCCAGATGAGTTTTAAATGCAAACTGTGGCTGTATTGTTCTGCTTTTAGTCTGGTGAAGCTCCTGTTATCTCCAGCATGAGTTTTTCCCGCATGCAGCCTGCAGGATTTTGATGTAGTATTTAAATTCTATATATCCTGGAGTTCTTATCAACACTGAAATACATGATTGTCAGTGTCAGAAGAAGCAGAGAAGACACATTAACTACAGATTGGACCTGCAATCTAGAGAGCTTTTAAAAAAATCAGTCCTGTCTGTTTCTGGAAAGCCTCTGAAAAGAATATGAAATTAATCTCCAAGTCACATTAGCGAGGATGCTGCTCTCTTTTTCATTTTCAAGTTATTTCTAATTTAGTTCATCTGGCTGTTTCCCCACATCTGCAAGTCAAGTTGAGCAAGTAATTATGGTACTGTGAACAGAGGTAAGACAATGGCAAGTTTCTCAGATAAGACAAAAGCTACTTCTATCTCATGAAAAAGCAGCAGAGCCAAGTAATTTGTGAGGCCATTTCTTTTATCCGGCAATGCAAATCACATGTATGTTCAGTCAATGTGTATTTATGAAAGGGTTAAACAAGTCTGTCACAGCATCCAGAGGTAGATTTCTAAACAAGGGACAAGGAAAGGTGGGATGCAAGGCACTCAAGTCACCCCACTTCTGTAGTGAGACTATCATACAAAGCCTTAAGGACATTACAAAGTCTTAAGGAGTCTTAAGGACATTACAAAGTCTTAAGGAGTCTTAAGGACATTACAAAGAGTGCCTGCAAGGTCTCACTTTGCAAGCTGTGCTCTTCACAACTCCCCTTGCTTCTTTGCTACGAAAAGATGAAAGGGTCTGCCCCAAAATTATTCTGTTGTTTATATAAATGTCTCTGATCTTAAGAACTGAAGCCAGGAAAAGGAGATTTGTGTGTACAGAGGTGCTGCAATTCTATTTCTTCATAATTTTCAGGAGTCACCAAGAAGCAGGGAAAAAACAGGGATAATTAATGAGGGGTTTTCTGCTTCTGTTAGTCCCTTTGACATGAAGTAGCTGAGAAAAAGAATATTACATGTGTCCTCCAATTCTAATCTCTGCTCTTGCAAGGAGTAGGTAGCATTGTACCATAATCCTTTTTGGTAACCACCACAATCTCTCACCCTATGAAGATCTGTAGAGAAGCTGACTGGAGAAGGTAAGTCATGTCCTACCTCTGCGTCATACTTCACACCATCCACAGTGTGCTCAGACCCTTGGCCCTCACAGGATCCCCAGTGAATGTGAAACTGTGCCAGTCTGTAGACTCCATCCAGCGCTCCTCCTTGCAGAACTGCAAAGCAAAGAGCCTTTTTTGTTATAAAGTCTCACTTCAAAGTGAAATGGCCATCTCAAGTCTTCAAGTGAATTACAGTTCATTGCTCTACATGCTGCCATGCTACTCCAGACCATCTTCAATGGTACATTGCTGCACTACGCCAAAACCAATAATAAATGTATAAAAAACATAAGTGACTTTACAGTGAGCATCTCACTGGCAATTTAACAGGCATGCTAATATTACAGGTGACGAGGGGAGAGCTAAGGATGTAACTTTTCTGTCACCAAATAAAAAAAACCACCAAGAAAAATAATAGTCTTTGTAAGAGGCCCATATAGAGTTATTCTATGGAAGTACACTTAAAGACCAAATAATCTTTCACTTACTAACATACTCTGTCCCTTCATTTTAGACACTTTATCCATTTAGGCCTTAATCCTGCAAATCCTGTGGCAGATTGGATTGAGCAAAATGGGTTTTGTTCCAAATTAAACCTAAACACCCGTTAGCCATGGATTGCAGCGAGGTAAAGCACTAGACACAGCGCAAGGCATTGCAGAGCTGTGAATTCAAATCTCTTGTCCCTCCCATCCTTTACTCCTCAAGAATGAGTTTAAAAAATGGTGATGAAAATGGCAATGTCTGCAGAGACAGATTTTTAAAAATATGGGTCAGAAGTGAGGCATTTACTTATGTTCTCCACTATCTGACATTACTCCTACCATGGGACTGCTGTAAATGGAATGCCCAGCCACACTTTCAATTATACAGGAGTGAGTTCCCCTGAGCTCCCTTATTCCGCTTGTTAGTTTTAACCTTGTACTTAAACTGTGACCAATCACCATTACGATATGCAGGATCAAGCCCTATTACTGCAAAATGCTCAAGGCACAGACAATGTCTCCTCCAGTGCAGCATAAAGCACAGAACAATAACAAATAGTCCTATTAAATAGAGCTATTTATCCAAGTTATTAGAGCAAGGTTTCACACTGGTTTGAGGTTTGGTGTTGGGGTTTTTTTGCTAAGCATCTCAAATCCACAATTAAATCTTTAAGATGTTAGTATTTAAAAATAAAAATACTTTAAAATGTAATTTGAAGTGCTATATATCTTAGAGATCAATTTATCTATATATATGTGTGTGCATATATATATATACACACAATAAAGTGACAGAAGAGTGTTGACATCAAATATTACATGTAAGTGTGCTCTGTGTATGTGCCACAAACAAAATGGTTCTGTGGAGTAAAGATGCTTTCCTTTCAGTCTGCAATTAGTCTGGACACTATCACAATACGTGCATGTGTGAAAATATACATCAAATGCAGATAGGAAAAGGTCACTGCCTGTTCAGGTTTGAATAATTCTGATTATATGCAAGCATGGACAACAACAGCCATGGATACTTGGCAATGAAGTGAGAAGGATTTGACTAAAAAAATGGAATACATGAAAATTAAATATAAGATACACGTAAAACACATTGGTTTCCACTGGTGTGCCTTACACATGCAAAATTTGAGTTCAGTGGACAAATTTAGCATTTGCTTGGGGTTCCTTTGGTAAGTATATTTAGAAGTCTCCCAACATGTTATTTGAAAACTGTGAATATATTTCCAATACTGTAGCCAAAACTGAACAGCCAACAGACCAAGACTTGCCCTACCTATTGTCAAGCTATGTGACACAAAGAACAATGGCTACTTAAAGTAATTAAATAGGAACATATCTTATTCTACTTTTATGTTTCTGCATGTGCTAGTTGCCAAGAAGCGTAACTGTTTCAAGCACAGGACTACAAATCAGAATACTTCTTTTCAGAATGGCGACTGTGAATGTGCGTAAGTTCCTTTTGAAAATGAAGTAGTCGGTTGCTATGCCTTTACAGATGCAAAATCATTTAATCCACACAGTATCATGTTTCATTTAAAAATGATGCCATGGAGTTGCAATGTTTCAGTTTCAGTTTGTTTGGCTAATGGACTTGCTGCTCATTGCAGGTACAAATGGACTGAGGTTCCACCATTCCACAATCTCAGAAAGCACTAGCGCAGCACAAGTTAATCTGCCATTATTAATCAATGGAAAGCATGCTGAAAAGCAGAACCATGCAATTTTCTTAGATTCATCTGCAGTGTTATTTCTCTACGCAAAGTTTGTTACAGTCTCATAAAATTCAAAAGATGCACAAAAATCTCTTTGCAGTTTTCGCTTACTTTTCTCATTCTGTGGTTCTCAAATCCAGCACTAGCTTATTTTGACTCACAGCAGAGCATTCAAAGAAAGTAATAATTAGATTAGTGTGAATGAATACAAATTCAGCAGGCTTAATTACAGAACAGCCCTTCTTGTTCTAGCCTACATTAAGTAGTTATTTTTTTTAATACTTCTCAGCCCTTCCAAAGAAGTAAAATTTTAAATTAAACTTAAAAGGCAAAATAGAAATGTTAGAGCTTCATTTTTTTTCCAGCACAAGCTTTTTAAACCATTAATAAATTCTACCAGCTTTTGCAAAATAAAAGTTCATTGAGAATTGGAGCAACATTCACACCGGTGACTTGTCCTTGTCCTATGTGACATCCATTTGGGCCTCACTGACAATAGAAGTCCAACCTTTCCATCCACTTTTTTTGAGGGATGGGGAAGTTCTGATCCATCTTTGAGCATCTGATTGTTAGCCCCCTTCCTTTTGAAATTAGCATTAGTGAAAACCATCCTGAAAATACATACGTAGCTGTGTTCCCTCTTGTTATATAGCACAACTTCAGATGCAGAGTGAAGACAGCACAAGCCAACCCAGAAAAGATTCTTTTCTTACAGACTCAACCTACTCAACACAATCTACATCATAACCTGGTGTCCATAGAGGTTTAACAGCCCAAGAGGTGACAGCTTGAAAATGCAAATTGTTTTTCTATTTGACAATTATTTGAAGTGTTACAGTGAGATAAATTTGGAGCTACTTTGCTCAGATTAAGAAACGGTAACTGTTTTCAACCTTCTACCCTTTACTGGAGAAGTTATACCAGTAACATCCAGTAATTATATTGCACTGTTATGAAATGATCTCATAACATTTTGTAAATTAGGTGAGCCTCAGTATTAGCAGCACTAATTTGGAAAGTCAAATAACCACACGAACTGTTCCGTTTATGTGTGTGGGATTTCTTGGATAAAGAAGGTGAACTTGGTTTGTCCCCATTACACTTTCTTGGGACATCTAGAAACACATAGAAGTCAAAAGGCATTTTGCTGCATCTGGGACAGCTGTTTACCGAGGCCACACAACTTCACTGTTCTATTTAAGGGCAAGTCACTGGGTAGTTACCCTTCCCATGTAGAACAGAACAGCTTTGTAAAAAACACTGTGGACCACTTCATACCTTTTTTCAGGAAGTGGCAGCATCCACATCTGTGAATTTCTGTAGCTATACTGTGGAATTACTGTTATTTAGTTACCTCCTATGGGATGTTCTCTCTATACAGAGCAGGAGACTAATAAATGTCATCAAGGCATTAAACCTGTCAAAGAAATAATCAAAATGGCTGAACTACAAGATTGTTTCATGAGTTAGAATTAATTCCTTCCTGTGATACTAATTAGCGTGGTAAGAAAAATACTACTATAAAGTTTGCTACTCTGAGAAAATGCAGAATGAGAAAGTGCTCTTCAAATGGAAATCACTGACAGCAAAGCTCCTTCCAGTAGCTGAAATAATGGGTCCACTACAGCACAATGGATGTCCAGAGCTCTAAACTTAGGAAATTCAGTTCTATTTGAGACTCCACCAAACAAAAACCTATCAGCAGGACATTTCAAGCACCTTACCTTCGAGCACAGCCCTCTTGCACACACACTGCTTTGGCATCAAGCAAGCCATAATTTTTTACCAGCCTACAGTAGATCTGCATGTGTATGTGACATGGTAGGTATGTGTGTATGTAAATATATGCATTGTAATTCTGTAATCTTCTGTACAGACATCTGTATAGCAAAAAACAGGACTTGAGGAGACAAAGTAGATGAAGCATTACTTGAGAAAAAAAATCTTGACCACCATGCACTACTGATGGCACAAAAAAGGCTCTTACAAGGATGCTCAGGGATTAGCCTCGTGTTCTTATGCAAGGATGGGCTTCCCCATCTGACAGACTGAAGAGTTCAGTTAGGGTAAGCTGTCACTTCTGTGAAATGTGGAGTACAGAGCATCACATTTTGCGAGATGTTTCCTTCTTTATGTTATCTCTTTCAGACATTCCTCCTAGGACACTGTATCATGACAAGCAAGAGTGCAGGACAGCATGCAAGCATCTGACTGTAGGGATCGTACTTGCAGAAAACATGTGTAATGGGTTTCACCAAGAGGACAACTACGTATTTGGTATCTCATAAGAAAAACACCCTTCTCTGACCTTGCTAGAGGGTTAGCCTGATAAAGCAACAAGGATGTTCCACAAAGATAGACCAGAATAAAACATGTGCCAAAATGCAGCAGGCCTGCAGACGTGTGTATCGGCAGCAGGTCAGTGATTCTGATTCACCTCAGTTGAACTATTTCATCCAGACTGGGCAGCAGTCAGAGAGACTCTGACCTGCTTAAGGATACAAAGTCATTTAGGTTCTTAATCTTTCTCACACTCCCTGGGGCCAGTGGAGTTTATTTCCCATGTAGTCTCTTAAATGGAGGTTCTCTAAGAATTATAAGGCCCTGTACTGAGTCCCTGATCAGCCTTCAATCCTCATGTTTCACCATATGAGCTGACAATGACCTCGTAAGAAGAGTTGGAAGCACTAAAGTTCTCTTAAAAGTAACTACTGGTTTAATTTCTGATGGTAGTAACTACAACACTAATCCTAGTGACTGCTTACAGCACCAAAAATTGTGCATTGGGCATAGTGCTCGTATTACATTGAGATCTAATGAAGGATTTTTATTTTGAATCTCAGAAAGTCAACCCTATCCTGGGCTGCATCAAGAGAAGTGTGGCCAGCAGGTTGAGGGAGGTGATTCTCCTCCTCTGCTCTGCTCTGGTGAGACTCAACCTGAAATACTGCGTTCAGCTCCGGGGCTCCCAACATAAGGACATGGACCTGTTGGAGCGAGTCTAGAGGAGGCCACAAAGATGATCAGGGGGCTAGAGCACCTGCCTTATGAGGACAGGCTGAGAGAGTTGGGGTTGTTCAGCCTGGAGAACAGAAGGCTCCAGGGAGACCTTCCGGCAGCCTTCCAGTACTTAAAGGGGACTACAGGAAAGATGGGAAGGGACTCTTTATAAAGGGAGTGTAGTGATAGGACTAGGGGGAATGGTTTTAAACTGAATGTGGGCAGATTTAGATTAGATAAGGAATAAATTCTTTACTGTGAGGGTGAGGCACTGGAACAGGTTGCCCAGGGAGGTTGTGGATGCTTAGAAGTGTTCAAGGCCAGGTTGGACAGGGCTTTGAGCAACATGGTCTAGTGGAAGGTGTCCCTGCCCATGGCAGGGGGGTTGGAACTAGATGATCTTTAAGGTACCTTCCAACCCAAACCATTCTATGATTCTATTAACAAACTTAAGGTGTGAGCATTGCCTCCAAATATGCAGCAGTCCTTTGTGCCTATAAGCAAATGAACAAATATATCAGCTGGGAAGAGTAGTCATGGTGACATTTGGCACACAGATTCATTACATCTTAAAAATAAACTTTTCAAAGTGGTCCTAGCTGATAACAGCTGATTAGTTTCTCCTAGTTTTTCATTAAAAGCACCTCTAGAGGAGGAATTTGGAAGAAGGGAAGGAAGTTGCCACGACTGTTAAATGCACAATCCGTGTCAAATTTCTGCTGAGAAGTTGCATGTTAAAAAAAAAAGCTGATGTAAGTGAAGGATAGCACTTTTGGGCTCTAAAGAAATGAAGGCCTGAAACATGCAGGACTGATCTCAAGCCCCCTCATCTTCCTTTCCAATTCCTGGAAGCACTATAGCTATTCTCCAGTCACTTGCTTACATAGGCTTTGCAGCTTCTGGTGAGCCCAGTTCACAAGAGAAATGACTTAATGATCACACACCCTCTGGGATCTCTGACTTTCTAGTCAAGCAGTGCACAAAAGTACTTGTGACACAAACAGGTGTCTGAATACAGTCCCCTAAAACTACAAGCAATCAGTTCTCATCTATGACTCTAAAGGCTCAACACATTGCTTAGGCTATACTGCATTGTGGACCTTCAGTCCATGACTGTATACTGATAACATGCAAATTATTCTGGCATAGCTAATATTACATCTTTGGAGCTGGGAAGCCTAAGAATAGACCAGCAGCAGTGACTTTTAATTAAGAGTTGTGCCTTAAAGATAGCAGATCTGTGTGTTTCGTCCTCTGTTTACCAGCTGAGGTGGAAATGTAGGAAAAGAACAACAGTGGCACAACTTTCAGAGTAACTCACTGCCAACCAAGCAGTGCTAGCACTGGCTCTTGAATAACTCATGTAACAGACCAGACTGGTTTGTTTACAGTGAGTCATAATTCACAACAGCTGAAGCACCCTCATTAATATTTACAATTATAGGAAGAATTGGGTAATACATTTGATTACATCTATTGAAAGTCTCACAAGGGCTGCTAATATCAAGGTCAATACAGTATTTTCATTTCCCTAGATCTCCTCATAATTTTAGATTTAATATTTGCAAAAGTGTTGGATTTACTTGGGACTCTGTCTTGGATTTCAATATTATTTCTAGCTAAACAGCAAGAAAGGCCAAGGAAACACTTAAGAGACCTGTCCACATGCAGAAATTACCAGTATTTTTAACAATGTCTCTAGAGCCTTACACCATAGCTGCAATTCACTCCTGTCAGGTCCTACAGCTAAAATACAGTACTTTAACATCCTTGTTATGGAATAAATTAATTGCTGATTGACTTCTTCCTTTTATAAGCTCATCAAACACATGATCGGAAAATACAGAATACAGTGGCTACTGCTGTGAGCATTTACCATTTGAATTTCAGGTTTTAGGGGATTTCTGAAAAGTTTTCCAGGGAACTTACAGAGAGAACACATTACAAGTATGTTACAAAATCTTCTTTCAGACTCTTGAGCCTTTCTTGAGCAAAGTCACTTCCGGTGGTTTTACAGCTCTGAGAAGTCGCTGTTTACTTCTGACTTTTAAGAGTGAAACAATGCACATGTCCTTACAGCAGACTATAATATCAAGTGTTTAATATGATAAAATAAGTACCCTTGATGAGACACACCTTTGCAATAAAGTTCCTAACTTAAATTATAATAATGCACTTTATTTTATCAGCACCGCTTGCTTTACTTATATATGGAAGGTCAGGTCCCAGGATAAAAGAGTGGATGAACCTGAATTTGGAGTTTTATTTCTAGTGACACTTTTACCATAATGAATTTTTGCTTTTATTTAAAGCTATAGAAATTTTAAAGATGAATGCCTACAAATACTTCAACTCTCACTATCATTAAGACAAGAGACATCAGAACTGAGAAAGCAACTGCAAGAACTGAAGAAGAGAGACTGAGTAACAACTGAAAGAGGAAGTCACTGTTCACTTTCTACATACAAGTCCAAGAAAACATTCTGAAAGACTGCAAGGAAACAAGACAGAAGATATCCTTTTATCTAAGAGAAAATCATGGAGTTTCAGCAAACAAAAAAGTGTTCATAAACAAGGTAATGATGGCTTGTGAATTTCGTTTCCATACACCATTTCTGCCAACCAACAACTGTGAAATCTGAAGGGGATTCACTCTGGGAATTGACTGAGCCTTTAGAAGTGTGTTCTGGAATATAAAAAGCTGTCAGATAACCCAAGAAATTCAAAGGCTGTACTACAAGAAGTGAAATTGAAGATTGGGGGGTAATTGCTTAGAAAGAGGGTTTTTCTAAACATGGTTAGTAACATCAAAGCATATCTAAGGAAATTAGTAAGAAAGTAAAATAAATCAGGTTCTAAAGCTATCAAAGATTTTAACATCATTTACCTGTTAAAGCATCATTGTAGAGAAAACTTATTATGATCATAGCCATAATTACAACCTGGATGAAGAGTTATGTCTACAAAGCCCCACCTATCAGTAAAGAGATCTGCTAAGAGCAGAGAAAAAAAACCATTTTCTTCTGTGAAGATACATTAGTCACATAAATTGCATCTAGATTATTTTTGTTTAAAAAGTTAAAATTTTTATTTTACATCCTTACTATGCTAAAGAATAAAGATGGGATATCATTTTAAGAAATCTTATTTTTTTTTTAGATTTTTAGTTTTTCACTGATACGGGCAGAAGCTTTTTATTACATATTCTTGTATGCACAAACATACTGTAAGAAATACACATTTTGGGGGAACAGCCTTTTATTTGGGGGAAAATATTTTATACCAAAATTTTAAATATTGTGACATCTACTTGTTGGTACTTGTGATCAACAGTATTCACATTACATATTTTCTGAATCAAAGAAATAAGTAGCAATTATTTTCAAAGTTTTATCCAAAAATGCATTTTAGCTTTCTTACCTATTTTTACTATACTAACTATTACTACCTCTATTTTTTAATTGGAAGAACTCATTTTTGACTCCTGCTCTTCAGAGTATGCAACAGACATTAATGCCTAGAACTGCTGTTCCATTTACTTCAGGGTCATTAGTTACAAGCCTGAAGATTCTTAATGAATGGATTTACTTCTTTGTGTGCAATTATTCATGTCTTGAAAATTATTCACAAACAGTGATCTTACTACTTCATTTTGTGCCTATCACCACAAACAATTCATTACTACATATGGGACAGCTCACAGGAGCAAACAATACAGCCTGTATAAAGTATTTACAGGATTTTATCCCATTGTCTTCTGTAAAACATACCAGCACATCACAATTTCCCATAGTTTTCCCTTGAGTGACTGTTGCATGATGTCTAACCAAGAATTTGGTACGTGCATTATAGTTAGTCTCAAATTCAAAAATAGGAGTGAATCAAGCACAGTCAAGTCAAAGACAGCTCTATTTTGTGTAAGGAAAGTAGGTTACCTAGTTAACTGCATACAAATGAAGCCATTAAGCATGCTGCCAGGTAGATTCTATGCACTGTAATTTTCGATAGGAAGTGTGATACTAAAGGAACCACCCTTACCTGGCTTCACAGAGATCTGTTTAATGTTTTTTTCTAAAGAATAATCAGTGTCTGATTCACTAATAGAGCTACTGAGAATGTTTCTACTTGCATCTCCTATCCTCCCACTCTAAAAGCTGTGTCACTGCATATCTGTCAGAGGATCCCTGTCACAGATGTTCTGGTTCTGCACTGACTTTCCTCATAAAAATCATTCTTCCTACAGACATTTCTTTACATTATTATATGTTCCTGCCATTTTCTCCTCCCAAGTTATCAAATACAACCTAATGTTCAGTCTTTCCAAACTTGCGAACACATAATAGTGTGTTTATACGGTGAAGACCTGAACCTGCTTCCCTTGGGCCCAGTGAGAGCAGGATGACAGCAAGAGCAAACTCGCATGTAACTGGTGAACACATAATTCTTTTTTGTTCTCTGAATCATTTACCTTATTCCCCATGACACTGTTAAAATGAACATGTGTTCAGCTCTTTGGCTCCTCAGTGCTTCAGAAAAATAAACACTAAGAACTCAGAATACTTTTTTCCTTTAAAAAAAACATACAAATATTGATCTGGATGCTCTGCACAAATTATACATGGATCTATGTGTATTTATACAACTGTGAACACTTACAGCTGACCACTTAATATTGTTCAGTTATAAAGATTGTAATAAAAATACAAAGTCAAATTCTTAGAGCAATGCTGAATGTCTGTTATAGTGTTATATTACATTACCTGCAGAAACATCACATTTTTAGTAGGCACGGATCATTTGTTTTCAGCACCATTCCCTAAATGACATTGCCAACAAAACGCTTAGCAAAAACAGGGCGCTTGCTCAAGCAAGTTAAATCAGGCAGTGTCTAGAGAAGGCAGTGACTTACAATAGGATTGTTTTTTCTGTCTAAATTAAAAAGAGACACATCATCATAGCAGAGTGATGATTTCTGCAAATTCAGCCAGCTGAAAAACTACAATTAAAGAACTACAATTAACCTGTTGTAACTGTGGCTTGGATTTCATCTGTCCATCAACACGCCCATTCCTTTTAGTAAGGATTACTAAAAGGTTTGCAGGATTCAGGGCTTAATTTCACCATACAGTACGATGAACAGTAAGACGCTGTGGAACTACTACCTGCTTGCAGACTTTGTAGGAATGTGTCAGACACATTATCTTTATCTAGAAAGCCCAGTGTCAGGAAAATGTCAGGGATAATACTTGTTTAAATTATAAAAGAACGAAGAGGTATTTTCTAATCATTCCTCTGTTTCTGTACTAACCTGGAAGCATACTGGCTTCAGAAATATGAAATAATATTTTGATAACCAAAGAAACTATTCCCAAACTATTTCCACTTCAAGTTGTTAACTGTAATTCTTTGTTATTCTACGGCCAATTTCCTCCTACCATGTACTTTGCCTCTTTAACCATTTTGTCAATAGTTTATGATGAGCCATGCCTACAATTGTTCTTGTCAAATATTTTTTTTTTTCTCTTCACAGCTGAGCCCATATACAAATCCTTCTGATTTAAACAAAAATAAAGCAACTCGATTTTCTGGAGTTTACAGCAGGGCAGCTCAAAACAGCCCTGATAGGTTTAGCTTACTTCTAACGGCAGTTCAGTTTCCTTCCAGCCTAAAGGAGCTGAATCCTGACCTTACTGGAGCCAAAACACTTTGGTATTTTTTTGCCTTTTAAAACACCCTATGGCCTCCGTAGACATTTTAGTAGCAGTTTCTCCCATCTCCACTCCCACACATGAAGATGAGGTCTCACCTGATTTGTCAGAGGAATCATCAAACTCCACGTTGAAGGAGTGCCCGTTGTTGACTATGTTTCGAGCCGTGCCGGCATCATAGCTGAAGCTGAGAGGCTTCAGAGAGGAGTCGTACTTGGCGGCCTTGCTGCTGATGGCAATAGGGGACTGGCGCTCCCCATTGGCGATGGGGAAGTGTTCGTGCCAGTGAGCGGGTCCTGCAAGACAGCGTAAAGCAGCTCGGTGGGAACATCGAAAGCTCGGGGGATATAAGCGATAACCCTCACTCTAAAACCAGGATGTTTTTAACGCTAGCATCAGCCTTTACTAAAGTACCACCTGTGCGGGGTGCCAGTGCTGGCAACACAGAGGGGAAATCCCACCTGGGGAGCAGAGTGGGGACCCGGCAGCCCCTGAGCCTGGGAGGCTGAGGCGCGGGTTTTACCGGGGAGCCCTTCTAGGGGCCACCCCGTCCTGCCGGAGCAGCGCCCCGTCCTCCCCTCTTCCTTGCACTGTTACCGAAGTAAAGGACCGGCAGCGGGAAAGAAGAAGATGCTCCAGGCAAATCGCGCGGCGCGCCTGGCTGGCTGCTCAGGCGCAGGTGGCATCTCAAGGTTAAAAGGGGGGGAAAAAAAAAAAAAAAGGAAAAGAGCGCCACCGGGCTCATTCCCGCTCAGGGCAAGGGCTCAGTGCGACGCGCAGCGGGCACGTCCCAGCGCTGCTCCCGAGGACCTGCGGCAGGTGCGGTGTCCCGTCCCGCAGCCCGCCGGGCACTCACCGTCCTGGCTGCCGTACCCCCAGCGGTGGGACATGGTGCGCGGCCCGGCTCTGTCTGCGGAGGCTGTCGCAGCGCCGTGCCTCCGCCGCGCTCTCAGGGGCTTTTATAGGCTCCCGCCAACTCCATGCCCTTCTCCGCGGCCGGAGGAAGGGGTGGGGAGCGCGGCCGGGGGCGGAGGGAGACTCCGCTGGGGGCGGAGAGAGCGGTCCCTTATAACCCGCGAGCCGCCGCGCCCGCGGAGCTGCGGCGGGCCCGGCCCGCAGCGCCCCCGGCAGCCGGGCGGCGCGGGGCGGCCGCAGCCGGGGCGCGAGCGGCCCCCCCGCCCCCCCCCCCAAGTCCCCCCTCCCACCCGCGGTGCCCCCCGCCCGCATTGCGCACCTGCGGGCGTCCGGCCGCTACGCGGGGCGCTGCGGAGCGCCGTGACCTTGGGGAGGTGCCGGCGGGCCGGGGGCGCGCGTGTCCGTGCGCGGGTGCGTGTCCGTGCGCGTGGGGCCGGCGCTGCGGTCCCCTGCTGCTCCCTGCCGGGGGCGGCCGGAACGGCGCGGAGCGGGGCGGGGGGGCGCCTGCAGCCAGCCGCGCCACGGGGGGTGTTTCGTGGGTGCCGGGAGGGGTTTAGAAGGGATTAGCGGGGATTGGGAGGCCGAGGTGAACGCGCTTAGCAGAGGGGAGGTCACGCGTCAGAAAAATGAGGACGTTATTGCTTATGACTTGATAGTGTATTTTTTCTAACCATTTTCGGAGAAGAGTGGGTAGAGCTGCGCTTATATTCACTTCTTAACATTTGGGAAATACATACTTGCCGTGAGAGCGGCTCAGCTACCACTCCTGAGGATGGACTTGCAAGATTAAAATTGAGCAATACTTATTTTAGATTTTTTTATATTGCTCAACACGCTGGTGTTTTCTCGCAGGACAGGAGGGATCAGACCCTGACAACCCTTTTACAAAGGGCTGAATTCGAGTTGCCCCTGCGCTGCCGCGGGCCTGTCTGTCCCAGTGAAGCCATTCGCACCCAGTGGGTGTGCTGATGATCCTTTTTGAAGGCTGTTCTGCATCCTCTTGCTCCGAGCAATTTGGGGGATGAAAATGACATCATAACTGTAATATTAGTTTATCCCATTTTCTTGTTAGGACTGTTTATTCAAATATGGTTTTAATTTTATTCGGTTGCGATTCAACCACAGGGGTCTAAATTCTGTTGTCAATGAAGTCGGTGTAAATCTAGAATAACAACACCAGAATGACCCCATCATTTACATTCGACATTGTAAAATGTGTGCCATTTGTTTTCATTTGTTGAGAGGGGGGAGAAAAGTCTATTCGTACAATGTAGTTACTGTTGCTAATAGCAAAAACAACCAGCTGGGAAATCGCTTATAAAAATTAAAGGCATTTCTCAGTCTCCTTCGACTACAAGCAGAAAATATTTAAAGCTTATTACTGATTAACCCAGTGTGTGTCCTTTCATATTTGCATGCCTCTACTCAGGATGGTTTAGCAACCGCAAAATGGAAATGTGA
This sequence comes from Strix uralensis, assembly GCF_047716275.1. NCBI lineage: Eukaryota > Metazoa > Chordata > Aves > Strigiformes > Strigidae > Strix > Strix uralensis. Next base: position 145,152,452 of record NC_133972.1, on the reverse strand, counting down.
AGGCAGAAGTGTATACACAGAAGTTACTTAGAAGTGGCTATGGTGTACGTGATGTAGAGCAACAAATGGAAATGCACATGGTTGTCAGAAAACTATTAGAAATTCCTTGTTTGCTCATTATAGATACTTTTCAGCAATCACTTTTATTGAGTGGTTTTGATTTACTGAGTGATATTGATTGAGCAGTTGTGCTGCCCAAGTGTATTGACAGTCTCTCATAAACACATACATATACAGGTAAGAATCCAAATACATATAGGTAAGAATTCTTGAAGAATAAAGCAGAAAACATCCCTTTATGTTGTAGGAAGGAATAAGGTTTCTGTACATTTCAGAAAGCTTCCTTCCATTTAATCTTACCATAAAAAAAATCAATTCAGCCTGATTCCTCTGCACTCTCATATGTCGTTTCCACTGACGTCAAAGGGAGTACCACATAAAGGACAAGTACAGGATTAAGCACGACACAGTGTTTGGCATGGTAGGCTTCCTAAAAGATCTGCTTAGGGTTCTTACCAGGGAAATGAAGTCAGTTGGCAGCACCACTGAGGGACTAGGATTTTAATCACATGAATCTTCATTTTACCACATTATTTCTATCAGTAGGTATGTGATACATGCTAAGCACACACAGGCATACATCCACATTTTTTTTGTCTATTGTTCTTAAAATCAAATAACCATTTTCTTTGATCATTCAGCTGTTAGTGTTTGCAGGCTTGAGCCCATGCCAAGAAGCTGCTATTGAGAGCCTGGCATTGACTTGGTCTCTTCGAATCAGACTCCTTTTCTGTCTCCTGGCTGCATCAGACTCCTCTAATCTGTGACTGTGGTTTCATGGCAGAATGCAATGCTTCACAGAAAGCCATAAACTAGCCTAGAGAAGAAGTTGGATATGGGAAACAGTACAGTCCAGATAATACTGCACACTGGTGAAGCTGCTTAACAGTGACAAAAACCAAGGCACGTTAGCAACAGCAGGACATAATATACATCGGCATAGTACCTGGACTAGCTCAGGCATCTCACATAAATGCGGACTGTGCTTCGTAAACCTGCCAGTTCTGCTGAAATCGGTGGAATGACGCAGACCAGTAAGGCCTGCTTGTATGTACAGAATGTGTAGGAGCAGTTCCTAAAGCAAATGTTCACAAATCCTGTGGCGACAGAAGCATTATAAATACATTTCAAGCAATACAAATACAGGGAACAGATTAGATAATTACTGTAGCCATTTGATTACTCATGACTCTGACATTAACATTTTGGATAGAAAAGATGCCAGTGTAATCTTCTCTCCCATTTCTGTCATTACCAGTACCACACAAAGTGAGGGTTTTTAGCAACTAATAAAATCAGATGTCTTTCTTCATCTCCCCTCTATTTCTTAGCATGAGATCACACCTGAATATGGTAAAAGAATAGGTGTTTCTAGATTCATTGGTACTTTTCAGTAATATTAGTAAATACAAATAGAAGCAGCATCAATAGTTTCAAAAAGTGCAAACTGTTCACTCAGATACTTCCACACCATTTATGGTACTCATTCCTGGGCAAAGGACATTGCAAAGCCTATACATCATTTAGGCCCCATTTGAATCCTGCTTTGAAAGCTTACGTGTCACAGCACATTTGTTGACCCTGTGCACAGGAAGGAAAGCATCCTTTTTGTGTATGTTTTATGAAGTTTTCTGAAATATATTTTTATGATCATTATTATTTGTGAAGCACTGCAAATGTCAGATGGAAAAATGGCACAGATCCTTCCATACCAAAGGTTTGTTCTCCTTAGTCAGTTGCCAACTGCTAGGAGTATTCTGGCTGCTGGAGTAATGACACGTGAAACATGCATCAACCTGCAAGATGGTTTCAGCAGAAGTGCATGCAATTACCATGTTGTAAATCCACCTTTTAATTTTCATGGTAGATTTTCAACTCTGTCTGAAAATCTATTTGCAGTCATTTTTTTACATCTTTGTCCATGTTTCTGTTCAGTACTGAACAAGATCCAGAAGAATCCTACATCATTCTGATTCTAGCTATTCTGTGAAAGTTAAATGCAATTATGAATATAAAAATAATTTTGGTCCTTCAGTGAGGTCAGGTTAGAGCCCTTTCTTGTGTTACAAAAATGTTTTACTACTAATTTCTAATGAGAGACTAATACAAGTAGCGACAATGCAAGCTTCATGACATATCAGTGCAGTAGAAAAAGCCTGTCTGCCTCTCTGCTGACTTCTAGCCATTGCTGATACAAGCTGCTTTGAAATATAGATTTTGATATACTTTTTGAGAAGTGTGGCCAGCAGGTCAAGGGAGGTGATTTTCTCCGTCTACTCCACTCTCGTGAGACCCCACCTGCAGTCCTGCGTCCAGCTCTGGAGCACCCAACATAAGGACATGGACCTGCTTGAGCGGGTTCAGAGAAGGCCACGAAGATGCTCAGGGGGCTGGAGCACCTCCCTTATGAGGACAGGCTGAGAGAGTTGGGGTTGTTCAGCCTGGAGAAGAGAAGGCTCTGGGGAGACCTTCCGGCAGCCTTCCAGTACTTAAAGGGGACTACAGGAAGATGGGGAGGGACTCTTTATCAGGGGGTGTAGTGATAGGAGGAGGGGGAACAGTTTTAAACTGAAAGAGGGCAGATTTAGATTAGATATAAGGAAGAGATTCTTCTCTGTGAGGTTGGAACAGGTTGCCCAAAGAAGCTGTGTTCAAGGCCAGGTTGGACGGGGATCTGAGCCATATGATCTAGTGGAAGGTGTCCCTGCCCATGGCAGGAGGTTTGGAACTAGATGATCTTTAAGGTCCCTTCCAACCCAAACCATTCTATGATATGACCACACAAATAAGTTCGGTTTCCAGACTAAAGCTATTTGTCATGATTCAGTAAAATTACATCTACATGATAAAGCTCTATGCAGTGTAAATCTAATGTCAACAAGGGCGTTTTAGTGTTTGTTTTAGTTAAGTCAAGTCTAGCAACTTAGGGAAATATTTGTGTACATGCCTTCTCATTCCGTAACGTATCGGTTTGAACTAACGTATCGGTTCACCAACTGTATTCCATGATGTTTTGAACTGTCTCACAACCTGGCCTTTACTTGTCTAGTCTTTACAGCTCCAGATGCTGTTTCCCTGTTTATATGCTAGTGTGCCCTCCTCTTTACACATGAATGTGCCAGTGGTCATCATCCTTACTTCTCACCTATGTACCTTTTTTGCAAATATGTTCCCTTAGTCTTGCAAACTGCCTTCTTGTGACTTCTGCAACTGGCATTCCACCATGTGATAAACTTGTAGCAACTCACACTTGAAGTCTGTTACCAGGGCGCACATAAGAGTATTGCAAGGCAACAAAAGCAGAAGCTCACCAGCATGACTCAGTACAACACTGCACAAGCAAATGATTTAAAAGCAGTTTATAAACTAATCAAAGCCACCAGCTTCCAGCTGGTCGTGAGGCAAGTCACTTCCTCTGAGGACAAAATCTTGGCAAGAGATGCCAGCACTCTTTGGAAGATACAGAAGATAACCCACATAGTCACTCTAGATCTCCTGCCCACCAAGGGCAGCAACAGATTTCTCCTTCAAAAAGTTCTCAGCAGCCAAAATGTTCTTGCTTCTGAGATCCTCAGTGAGTTCACCTGGACCAGTGCAGAGCCCTCACATTGAGGAGGCTATGCAGAAGAACACCATGATCAGTTAGCTTTTTAGGCAAAACAGATTCTGGAAATTCCAAGTTCATGTTATTTTCTATACCAAGTCTGCAGAGATACTAACGCACTCGACACCGTGCTCAGCTGAGATTTTTGGACAGAGAAGAACTATATGTAAATACCATGCCTTGGCTCAAGTAGAGAGAGAAGGAGGCTTCTGTCAGCAACTGATGCGGTCTGGGAATCCCAGACTTGCAGAGCTTTCCTCTGGCCCCAGAATAATCATCCACAAGGTGTAAGTCCCTCAAGCAGTACTATGTCCTGGATCATATTCTGCATATGATCATCTTAGTCATCTTTTCTCTCAGCTTTTTAGATACTCCTTGTGTTCCTAAAAAAAATAGATAATGGCTAACTGACATGTGAGCATGCTTCCCAGTCCAAATATTGTAATGTGTCAACTTCTCAGAATTTATAAGGTGAGCTGGTCCTGCACAGGACTGTGAGATGTCTGTTGTGTGGCTGGTTTAGAGGAAAACCTATTACATGGGAATAATGAACCATGTTGAGGTAACAAGTGGCTTTTTGCATGCACTTATGTCAAACTGTTATCTCCAAACTCCTAATTCAATGTTTTCTTCTTCAAAATAAACCTGTTCACCTCACCAAAACCTTAAATTACATACATTACCCAGGATCAGGAGAATATGCTTACACTGAATGGAATCGAGAACAGAATCTAATTGCAAGGGAGGATTGAGGTTGAGACAATATAAATACCTAAGTCAAAATGTCATTAGGTTATTACCTCTATACAGAACCCCAAAGCTGTGAACTTTTCAACTGACATCTGGACAAAAAGTTACATCTTGTTAGAACATAAAACATTTTTATTGTACTGGTACACTGATTAAATGTTGGTCCTGACAAAAATGAACAGGCTGTCTTCTCCTGTAGTCAAAAATATTTCAGGTAGCACCTAGGTGCTCATAGTTTGACTCACCAAATCTTCCAGCTATAGGAACTCTAGAGTGAGCACAGTAGAGTTAGAAGGGCATTCTCAAAAGACAGAACAGAAAGTTCTCGAAGAAAATTTTGTATCTTTCCAACAACAAAGGAAAAGGTGCAAATCAGTTTATTGAAGTGAACTAGAGGAGAGAAACAGAAACAAAAAGAGAGGAGTAGCTAAGAATAAATGGTAAGAGAGAGCTGTGAAAAAAGGATCTAACCTTACCTCTAAGTACAGCTGAAAAAAAAAAATAATAAAAAACATGTTTTGTGAGAAAGTTTAGTGTTTACATCAGTATCAACTATTATCATACAAATGTTCATATACCTGAGTAATTTTATGTGAGTAATTCCTTTGGATTCTCTGATCGTTTATTAATGCCATCTGCCCTGCTAAATGTAAATCAACTAAATCACCTGCACTTAAAAAAACCCCAACCAACCAACCATATCCCTTTCACCTTCACTGCAGGTAAAAATGTAAAATGTAGGAAGAGATGAGATTTGAACTTCTGTGACAACTTCTTACTTTTATTTCAAATTTTTAAAAAAACCACTGTGAGGTATACTATTTTTGTTAGTAGAGACCATGGCATACTCTGCTTTTGTTTGCTGAATGTGTGAAGTGAAGACACTGAAAATGGTATTCAGATACTCCTATAATGGGCGTTCTGAGAGTTACTTTATATGAGATCCTATACTAAGCTCTTAATTTGAACATAGGAATGTTTCTTTTCAGGGTAAGAGAGAATGGTGACGTGCTGCTCTTTTACTCTTTCAAAGAACTTTCCACCCCAGTTATAAACAGTGACATGAAAATGCTCATGGATTGGGAAAAGCAATATTGGGTATACAAAGAGACTATGACTGCTGAGCGTAGAGCAGTGACCAAGGAGATCTTGCACAGGAGCTCTGTGAATTGCCTGCAGGATAGGGGTTAGGATGGAAAGCCATAGCTTTCAAAAATGGCTTGTGCTTGCACAGAGGATGGTGACTGAACACCAATGACTGCACTGTGTAAAACTGCCAAGTGTCATGTCACAAGGTAATAAATATTCTATTGATTTTTTTTAGTTTCTCTTGCTAAAATTTCACATCCAAATGAGCAGGAAATTGCAGAGCAAAACCTATCAATAACAACAGACTTTCACCTCGCTTTGCCCAAAAGCCATTCACATGAATCTGTGTTTTTTGCCATTGATGGGTGTAAACAAGAATGATGGATACAAACCCTAGCCTTCGATCCAAAGTCTACAGCTGAGGCCTCGAATTCTAATGAAAGATTGCAAATTGGACTGGGCAATCCTAGCAGCTGTGTGAATCTGTCACTGAATTGGATGTGGTTTCAAAGTAGTAATGAAACCTGCCAAGGTTTGCAAATACTTAATAAATCAATGAAATAGCCACATAATACATACCTCTTTTTTATTTCCTGAGAACATAATTAAGCTTTGTTTTGACAAAATATTTGTTGGTTTCTTTAAATTTCTGCCTAGGAGTAACAGTAAGATACTGAGAAATCTATTTTTCTATATATTTCTATGTCAAGTGGCCACTAAACGACAGCTTCTGCATTCCCAAGAAATTCTCTGATAGGCTGACTTACTGGGCAAAGGACCTTCAGATTTTTTAGGGCTAAGTGTAAGTCTGGATTGTAACAGGAACTAAACCTCAAGCTTTTGTCTCAGAACTAATCTTTCTGTCCTTACACTATTACCTGGTCACTCATTCTCTTCTCCATGGGTAAAAAAGTAACATTATCCTACTTGTGTCAGCATTGTATTAGATGCCTTACTCAGTGGAAACAAACTAGTGACGTCAGAAAGAATGCTTTGGAACTTTTCCTGTTCTTATATTTATGTACTGATTTTTGGACTTGAAAGGCTACACAAACCAACAGACATCATCATAGGCTGGTTTTGTTTATGTTTCCTCTTATCCATATTCCTTTCTCTCATTCCAGAAATGTAGGAGATGTGTGTGTGTGCGCGCACACACACACACACAGAGAACTTTTCATATTCCATGATTCCAATGCTAGGCTTTTTTTCAACTCTGTTTTAGGGAGGGGAGAGATACACTGCATTAAGGAGTGACAAACAGTGACTTCACCCATGAAAAATGAAAATAAACTCACCTGCTTAATTTTCAAGTCTTTTTTGGTAAGATACTTTAGTATCTGGCAATGGAAAATTTCGTTTTGGAAAATCTAGCAGTGAAATATTGTTGATCTATCTACTGAAATTGAAAAAGGAAAGCTAATTATGGGTACTATGTATGGTTAAGGCTTTGTATTTACTCAGCCAAGGTTTAAGCCTGAATTGGTGGTTTTAAATAGCTTAGTACAACAGCTGCTATCCATCTCACAAAGTTCAAATCAGTTCAACCTTTTCACTGGCATGTGGAATCAAAGCAAACTGTAAGACCAGGCTTGTAGGTCTAGCTAAACTCCTTTCAGCACAGACTGTGAAAAAGTAAAGCAAAGTTGCTTTCACAACAATTTTCTGAATTTTGACCTATGGGGCTACTGATGGCTTCCTCACCCATTGGCACAAAGTACGAGGATGCCTATTTCAAGTATGATATCTCTCAAACAATTTAAATTGGGATAATATTTCATCTCCTACTCAGGTCAGATCATGACCCCAGAATGTCCACTGCAGATTGGGGGCTGAGGTAGCGTGAAAAGGAAAAGTAGTTCTGAGCTGGCTGAACCAGTTTTCAGTCATTTCTCTAACAGCTGTCAGGAAGTTATTGAAAAATTCAGCCTCTGTGAGTGGAAAAAAAGTCACTGGTTAAACCAACCATGTTTAAATCTTTGTGTTGGAATATATGTTGTCTACACTTCACTCTATTCCTTTCCATGAATATCTTCTACATGCTCTTTCATCCTAGCGACCAGTGATGTAGATTTCACGTGGTATCTCTTCTACTTGCTTAGGATGAAAATCATTGTGCAAACGGCCAGGCTAACTAAAGATATTACTGTCACCCTGAAACACCCCCTGCAAATGATTAAAACTCACTAGTGACAGAAGTTAGCTTTGCCACAGCTTTTCTGTGGAAAACATAGTTTTAGTTAAAGTGAAGCTGGCTACCTGCTGCTGTCAGAGGAAAATGGTAATTATCTCCAGAAAAAAAGCAGTGGGGTGACAACATTTTCAAACAGAATAGGAAGGTGTAGAAAAAAAAGATTGTTTGTGGCGTTTCATGTTTTTAGCATTTTAAGATGTTTGCTTTGGGTATGTGAGTCAACACTCATTAAAAATAATTAAAAGAGCTTCAGACACTCTACAAAGTCAGGGAATGTAAACTGCTTCTACAAAGTTCCTTTAGTTCTTCATATCTGTATAAGCCATACATTTTTATTTTTCAGTAGAAGTAGAAAATGGAGGAAAATTAAGAATTACTACAAAATTCATCTCTGGTTTACAGCTAGAAGAAGACCCTACTTGTAGGTGCAATGCAAGGACTTGGTCTTCTACAAGAATGAATACAAAGTAGAGGTTTTGAATTTGGATTGATCTAAACTAATCAAAATTGAAAATTATAAAGTTATATTTTGCCTGATGACATCTCACAAAATGGACTTTTCAGTTCAGAAATCAAAGTTCAGTAATGTAGCTGCTATTTTCTTATTTCATAATTTTTAATGATACAGAATCATGTGCAGCTCTGAAAATTTCTATTCAGTAAGCATTAGCATTACTCAATCTTCTTAAGGATTCTGAGCGGATTAGTATTGTCCCAGGATTGATATACTACACAAAACTGGTTTGATAATGCAGCTCATTGTAAAAAGCTTTTCAAAATGTACAAATAACTGTACATTGTGTACTAAATTGTCTGCTATCACAGCTATCAACTGCAAATAAATGATGAGCAGCTACCACTTATTTTATAACAAAACATTACATAAACTATGTTTGCCTTTAAATTCTAAGTATCTTTCTATATTGAACTGGCAGCAGGATATAAGCCCTTTTCCACAACTTGTTTTGACCTGAATATTCTTCAAAGAACAAAACTCATACTGAATTCAGACCATAGTAATTACATCTCATTGCCAGAGTTCAGAGGAGAAATAGTCCCAATCCCCTGAAAGAAAACGTACATATTTCCCAGAACTAAATAATTAGCACTGAGAACAGCTGTACCTTCTTTTTCTTGGTCTTGTTGTTTCAAAAACTCATTTACACATTTCATTCCATTATCAAGAACATGACTTTTGGTAGTCATGATTTTGTCTGTCAGCAATTCCCTGGGAAACAGGCTTGGCTGACCAGTTAAACTATGCATGTGGCTTTGTCAGAATGTGCAGCTGACATTTTTTTGAATAAGTTTAATTTTAGCATGCAAATTTTTGGTTACAAAAATGGTGAAAAAACCTATATAATAAGTTCACAGCAGTGGAGACACTTAGCACAGTGATGTATTGACCCAGAAAAAGGTCTATGATAGAGCTGTATAAGCCATTATAGCTTTTTCAGTGTCAGTGATGTGTTGCAATTGCCAGTGCTGGGGAGAAATCCTGTAGAAAGGGATGAAGGCAGAAGGGTGGTAACACCACGATAAAGCTGTGTACAGCCAGCCTAGAATGCAGGGTACTGTAATAAAATTAATAAAAATACAACAACAATGTTTTGCGACTTCTCAGATAGCTTTGTATCATGAATTAGGACTGCTGAAAAACCTTCTACAATGGGAAAGGATTAAAAATGGCTTGTTTTCCTAGAGGACATCATATGCTGTGTCTGCTGAATCCTTCCTTGATGTGGTCAAAACCAAGCATTTTGAAAGTCAATTACAGCTACCATTTGAAATTTCTATACACAGAGGAGAAAATTATGAAACCGCTTTCCAGAATGCAGAGTAACATTGAAGGGCAACTGACATAGCTGCTGCACTGAATAAAAATAGCTAGTGAAGTTGACTGTGCAAAGTTATACAGGCTATGCTTTATTTGAAGAAAGTGTTCAGATGAGGCTTGTCATTTAGCATGGGGATGGTTTTACAACACGAAGTGGAAGCTTCCAAGCTGATTTGCTGACAGCAATAAGGCCAGTCAGCTTCTGTTTGAAAAGGAAAGAAGCACTGCGTTATCTTGGTCAGACATACCTGCTGACAGACAGATTACAGTCCATTTGTCAATGAATCCAGATCAAGTTGTATGAGATGAAAGATCTCTGTGGTAGAGCACCAGTATTACTGTATTCATACTCTGCCAATATTTATTTTAAGAAATCAAAAAGCAGTTTTCAGGCAAACAATGGAACAATTTCCATAGTATTTATCACTATACAAAGGCAGGAAAAGGAAGAAGTAAACCCTAGACTTTTACATAGCTTCCATGAGCTTATTAAAACCTCTGATGCAATCAGAAACCCAGGCTGAAGATTCCTGGAAAGTCTGTCTAGTCCAAGAGCAGCTATTAATGTTGAAACACCTCCATGATGAGATGCAACGTAGAGTAAAGGTCAGTCAAGTCTTTTCAAGCACTTTGTTGCAACATCAAAAGAGGATGCATCTTAGAGCATGTCCTGCTTAGGACATGAGGCCTGATGATCTATAACCTCCAAAATAGGTCCTTAGACTCAATTCAGACTGCAAATGTTTGTTTTTTTCATACAGCTTTGTAGAGGGATTAATAGGAACTGTTTATGCTAATGATTTACCTACTGATGGCCTACTCGGAGCAACATTTATGCCTCTACTTGCTTTGGAACATATCTGAACAAATCCCCAAGACTGTTTCTCAGAATATTCTGGAAAAGAGTGTACCTCTCTTTCTGTATCCATCAATAGAACTGAATTCTAAGTCATTAATGAGTTCACTTAATTTACAAGCACCTTGAATGACAATGTCATTGGAGACACACAGGCGATCTGCGAAAGGAAAGAACCATCATTTCTGGCAAACTTTCACAGTGAATATATGGTCAACGCAGGATCAAGCTCTCTACTAACTAAAGCTGTTCCAAGCTATTGTACCTACCTCTCTGCCAGACAAGTATGAAACCCATCTATTTAACAGAAGATAACTTTTTTTCACAACCAACATGGGCTAATTTATAAGGTGATATAACAAGCTGATCTATGATGAATTCTGCAGCATACTGACTGCACTGTCATCAAGACATTATTGATAATAGTTACACCATGACAGGCAAAAAATGTAACACATTTTGATCCTTGAAGGGCTAAGCAGCTCTTGTTAGGGAGAGTAAGAATGTGGAAAGATCTGTAGCTGATAAGAAAGAGCTCCAAGAGCCTGTGAGCCACAACCCAAAGATTCGTTTGTCCAGTCATGAGACATGTACCAGATCCTTTGAAAAGCCAAGGGAAGGAAGAATCCTGGGAATAGTTCATATATGACAGCAGCTTCTCACTGTGGACAGGACCAGGCTGTGCTTGTTGCATGCATACCCAGTGCTGGTGTGATTAGCTGGATTCATCAGCTTATACTAGCTCACTTCTTCCCACAGCTAGGGGCTACTCATGAAATCTTATACTAGCATAGACTCATTGTCAGTCAAATGGCACCCTCCTCTCACATGGAAGCTGTGCCTGAATTGCTTGCAGGTTGCAAGGAGCTTACATGCCAAAGTATAGCCATCTCTGTCCTGAAAGACACATTTGACTAGGTGCAGTTAACATCAATTCATATCAGTTATTTGCTGCACAGAGTACTGGAGACTAGGATGAGGCAAAAGCCCCTCTGAGCAGGAACAGTTTGCCTTTGGACTGGGAAGCACACAAGACAAAGGACTGATCAATAGTGTCAGCAGAAACAGCAGCTGCAAACAGAAGAGCTCTGAACACTATTGCAAGTCGTGCAATACAGGGTGTTTGTTGCATCTAGTCCTGCACAGTCATTTGTACACTCACTGACCTTGATAACTCACTATCTCTGCTTCATGATTATTCTTTACAAGTGATGTACAACAACAATCTGACATTTCCCTGCTATAAGGGTTCTGGGGAAAAGGTTACCCAGGATCCACTGCCTAGTTAAACTATGCCAGACCCAATAAGCTACTACTAAACTGAAAGACGCTCTGGACAGTAACTATATTGTGCTTCACTAACGAATTACTATTTTCTTGAATTGTATAATTTGCCCAGTTACAGTAATATTCCAGTGGCAGCATCAGGCCTACACAAATAGTGAGCAGTCTTTATAATTACTTGTAGAAGAATCTGTAACTGTGCTTACCAAAGGATTGCAAAAGTACTAAGTTCAGAATCCATGGATTTTTTTAATATGTCTATTATATAATGAAAATATGCTCTATACTGTATTAAGGGCAAAAACATACAGAGACATTTCAAAGCCTAAACAGTCTCATATAGAAGGTGTTTTAAGACTACCTCTTAAAATAATTTTATCAGAATAAACCTAAAGTTAAATGAGGGTTAATTCAACAACCTCTGAACTTTCTGCTTGAATATATTTTTATGCATTTTCTGTATAGTTTTTGCCAATAAACTCTTCAGCTGATAACCAACATCACCCTTAAATCCCTCCCACTTCTGTGTTTGACTCTACTTTATGCAAGAATAAGGCAGTAAGTGTGAGTAGCTCAGTATTAGGTATATGGGATAATTGTATCTTGGTCTTCGTGAAAATTCTAGGCACTGGATGTTGTTAGAACTTGAGTGTAGGCATTTCATATAAATTTGTCTTCTCTTGCTTGGCAGAGTTAAGAAAAGTGAGGCTAATTTACCTTGCCAGCATTAGGTTTGGTCAGAACTGAGACAGGACTCAGGAAAGGAATTTGTATTATCAAAGTCTATCTGCTCTACCGGTTCTACAGCCTGCATATTAATATTTCCATGCCAGCATCAAACCTATATAAGTAAATGCGGTATTTATCTATCATTACGTACCAGGAAGAGTTTCTATAACGGCAGCAGCACATGACTGAAATGACCTAATTAAAAAGGAATTATTTTTCCTTAAGAAAACAGATCAGAGGTGACAGGGTATCCTTTAGTGTTAATAAAACACTAAATAAACTTCACTGCATAGGTTTTGGCTCTGAAACAAACTAAATATTTTGTTTGATTACAAGGCATGTAATAGCTTTTGGATGTGGTATCAATCTGAAACATCTTCTATTTTATGTTAATATTTATACACAGGGGATGAGCAGGGGTTTTAGCTTAAGTGTCCTTAATATAAAAGTCAGGGTGATTAAGGTAATAGCATAGACACGAAATATAACATTTATCACCTTTTCTCCTAACAGGTTCCTACTTTAATTTCCATAATTCATGAACGTTCAGCTTTCTCATAATGCATGCTGGTACTAGTATTTCACATTTTCTATGAGCATCGTCCTTCAATCCAAGTTTCTTCTACTTATAAATTATGGTTACTCCAGTAAACACTATTTTTCCCCCAAAATATCCACATTTCTTCTGAAGCATCCCAGTCTCTGTTTTGGTCCCACTCTTGATTCAGTCTTTTTGAACTCCTGATGTGTCTCATTCTACAATCTAGAAGGGCCAATTTTGGAGCTGACATTTTCCTTTCTTTCAATTCTGCACTACATTGTTATCTCTCTCCCTTAAGAATGCCTCTCTTTCCTTTTCCACTTCAACTCTCCTTCTGTGGATAATTAATTCAAATCATCCAGCCCTTTTGACTCTCTGCAAACTTGTCTCTCTGCAGAGACAAGTTCATCTTGCTCTGTTATTCACTGTGATTTGATGAATTTCTGATAATACCAGTTCACGCCTTATTTTTCAAGCATTTAGGTTGGCTTTTGATCTTCCTGGCTGTTTCGTACAGAGGTCTGTCAGAACTGAATGTGCATTTCTACCTCATTTCTCCCTTACATTTTCCATAGTGCACACACAGCTTTTGAATCTTCTGGGAGGACGTCTTAACTCTTCAAATAAAAGATCTGTCTACATTGCAAGCACTTTTCCTGTTAAGTGACATCTATACTTCCCAGAACTAAGATTTCAAAGCTTTTATATGTCTACAATGATAGCAGCCTGAGTTAGCAGACTTACCTTATGGGATAATAAAACTGAATTAGCAAAATAATCTTATGAGAATATATCTGAGTTAGAAAACTAAAACTTGCCTTTTTTTCCTACAATTTCTCAGGTTAAATGTAACAGAGAGAGGAGTTACCAGGATCAGGCAGACTGCTCACACTTGTGTGTGTTCCAAGCCTTGTACAAACTGGCTATTCATTTCCCCTGACACTCTTTGGTTTTCTGAAAACTGTATAGCCATACCATACCGGTAGTTAATCTACATTTTTCCTCTAAGACTTTCATCATTAATTCTTGCCCTCTCAACTCAAGGAAGACTCCCAACCTGAGACTCATTGACGGTGGAAATACACTAGATTTCTAGTAGGTAGATGGAAAGAACAGCCCTGGAAGGGTGACATTAGCAGAAGCTCCAGGCATCATTGTGCCATGATCTTGCAATGCCAGATGCAGTTGAGTATCTACAGGTTGCTCTACCAATGACATCAACAGATCAACATGCAGCAGTGTGAGGCTAAATATGTCAATTAAATGTTTGTCTCTCAGACACATCATCAGCCCTTCTACAAATTTCAGTAAGGTCTTATCCAGTGCATGGAGCACAAAACTCTTGCACTATCTCACTATCATTCTCTGGAGAGTCTGATTCACAAGAAGAGGATGTTTCTGAAGAGCAGACTACAATCACGTGAGATCAGAGTGCATCTAACCAGGAACAATATGCTTAATAATTTTTTTTTCCAACATTCTGCTCCAAAATGGACATCTTACAGTTTGGGGGTTGGGGAAGGACTGAAATTAGAGATGATCTTGAAGAGGAAGAGCCACAAGACTGTGAAAGCTCCATAAGCTGTAGCATTGTCTTGCTGATCAGGGATATCAATTAAACTAATACACCAGAGTGAAAAGAGCAGGCGTATTTTACTAGAAATAACTAAATAATATAACAGAATAATACAGAAAACATACAGTAAGAAAAGACAGAATAGTGCACTTAAACAAATAGGAAAATACAGGGTAATGCATCAAATCATTACTACCTGAGAGAGAGAATAGTGATTAAGAAAGATACATCACCACTTGCATACGTTACCATCATCCAGATCCGCAGTCTCTGCGGGAGCCCCAATTACAGCGAGGATTTGGAGAGCCTATCCCAGAAGTGGGAAATCCTACGCGGTGCGTCCACCCATACGTGAGGCTTCCAAAGTCGCTGTGAGCAGGTCCAGCCTTATATGCTAAAAATCAGCAAGCCAGAATAGCTGGCACCTTTTTTTAAGCAGAAATATCTGGTTTAAATTTCACATTAGGTTCCCCCCAGAGCCTGGCCCAGGCTCAAGGAAGAAACTAAGGGAATTTCTCTGCTTATCTGATCAGATTATGCGCAAGGTCTCACATCAGGCCTAGAGGACAGGCACGTGCCTCCATAACTCTGTTACTCTATTCATATACAAAGGAAGGGAAAGATACATTCATCATAGCTACATCCTCCATACATATTTCATTAGGGATTACATACTGAATTAACAGTTTCGGTTCAGGGCCTGTTGCTCAGCTTCAACACTTCCACCTTTTACATCAGACTAGGTGGTTTGTTATAACTTAGTATAATACCTGTTAGCACAATGGTTATCAGTTATAAAATATACAGAATTCATCTATAGGTCAACTCTGACTTGGGCCTATTGTCCAAGCCTTAGCACTTCAAGCATTAATGGAGTCAAGCTTCCTGCTTTCACAAAAGTTGTCTGTTATTTCTGTACAAAAAGTTTTGACACAAAAGTGATGAGAGCATTTTCATTAGGGTTATTGTTTCCTATATAGAACACTTAGTTTTAGCTAAGAGGAAAAGACAGGTAAGTACCTTCCCATACTCCTCTCCTCTCCTCTCCTCTCCTCTCCTCTCCTCTCCTCTCCTCTCCTCTCCTCTCCTCTACTCCTCCTCTCCTCTCCTCCTCCTCTCCTCTCCTCTCCTCTCCTCTCCTCTCCTCTCCTCTCCTCTCCTCTCCTCTCCTCTCCTCTCCTCTCCTCTCCTCTCCTCTCCTCTCCTCTCCTCTCCTCGTCCTCTCCTCTCCTCTCCTCTCCTCTCCTCTCCTCTCCTCTCCTCTCCTCTCCTCTCCTCTCCTCTCCTCTCCTCTCCTCTCCTCTCCTCTCCTCTCCTCTCCTCTCCTCCCCTCCCCTCCCCTCCCCTCCCCTCCCCTCCCCTCCCCTCCCCTCCCCTCCCCTCCCCTCCCCTCCCCTCCCCTCCCCTTCCTTTCCTTTCCTTTCCTTTCCTTTCCTTTCCTTTCCTTTCCTTTCCTTTCCTTTCCTTTCCTTTCCTTTCCTTTCCTTTCCTTTCCTTTCCTTTCCTTTCCTTTCCTTTCCTTTCCTTTCCTTTCCTTTCCTTTCCTTTCCTTTCCTTTCCTTTCCTTTCCTTTCCTTTCCTTTCCTTTCCTTTCCTTTCCTTTCCTTTCCTTTCCTTTCCTTTCCCTTCGCTTCCCTTCGCTTCCCTTCGCTTCCCTTCGCTTCCCTTCGCTTCCCTTTGCTTTCCCTTTGCTTTCCCTTTGCTTTCCTTTGCTTTCCTTTTTCCTTTGCTTTCCTTTTTCCTTTGCTTTCCCTGTTGATCCCTGCTGATCCCCCCTAAACTACATGCTTTCCTACCAGAAAGTGAAAATGAAAAAAATTTCATCACCCTATCCCTTCCTTCATTATAATACCACTGCATTATAATACCACTGTTTTACATAAATAAGCACTTTGTAGGTGAAGGCAATAATTTTATAAAACTGGTGAGAATGAGTGGGTGCAGAAAAACTCGGACCATGACATGCAGATCTGTTTAATGTGTCAGTTTTCAGTCCTACAGTTATCAGGCATCACAGTCTTGGGTTGCATAGAAAATATCCAGGAAGACAGGATGAGTAGAAGCAAGATAGTGTTGATAAAGTGGTTCCAAATTCATAAATCACCATGGCTGAAATGCTCCTTGTGACCCACTCTTAGGAAATCTGGGTACTAAATTCTGCAGGTTTCACTCCTTGTTCTTTTTTACAGCTCGAAGCGCTGTGGCTTTTCAACTCTAAGACCACTCCAGACCATACAGACATTACTGCATATTGCAAAGTGCAGGATTTGGACACCCCTGGGGGTGCTGGGTGGGTAAGCAGAAATTCCAGGCATTTGGGGAAGGGAGGTACAAATAGTGAAACAATGAGCTCATGGTCAAGCTCCTGCTGTGCTATATAAGGTGTGCTCAACATTTTATTGGGGGGTGGCAGAGGGGCGGCAGGGTCGAAAGAAGGGCTCTGCAGTCAGGCAATGAATTATTGCTATTATATAACTCCTATTACTCAGGCTGCCTGCAAACCTTTGTTGAACCTCAGTTTCATGCATTTAGGGTTAATTGTTTCACTTTTCAAATTATTAGTATGTCCTTCTCTGCTTGTATTATTTCACTTGTTACTCTTACTATATTTATGTGCTTAATATCTATGTTTTCTTGTATACTTTTAAGCTTATAAGGAAATAAATATCGATACTTAAGAATAAGAGTTTCATGAAAATTTAAGGAAACATCAGTGCCTTGGAATATAAATCTAGAGGTATCTCAATTACACAAAGTCTGTAAGTGAATTCAACACAAACTGATACTAACAGAACAAACAATATGCAGATAGAAAAAGCAAGAAAGTATTTTTTTCCATAAAATGCAAAGACAATGCAAAGACATACCTAGTCACAGTTAACAGCAGCTCAGTTTTCTAGGCTTCCTCCATAACTTTAAAACTAAGCAGCATACAGATAAAATAACGTATCAGATGACCATTGTCAATACAAACATACATGTATTTACATTCAGTCACTCACAGACTTCATCTTGTGGTGACATCTCTTATATTCCATGTCTGGTTTTTGACCTTTAACAAGTATTGAATAGTATAGGCTATGTTGAGTGTACTCTTGAAAACTATTGATGTACAGACCCCATCAAATCAGATAACCCCAAAATAACATAGCATAGTTTCTCTTCTCATAAACAAGGAAAGGACAAACAGTGATAATAAGCTCACTGAAGCACAAGGTCAGAGATTCAGGGGTGGTAGGGAAGACATTGTGTAGCGTAAAAAGTCATACACAAAAAATCATGCTATATAAGAATAGCCATTAAATGCAACAGTTCTAGAAAAGAGCTCCAACTATTAAGTTTTATGGCATGTTAATGTATGCTCCTGATGACAGGAAAAAGCAGTGACTTGGCCAGCCCCGGGTGCAGTCTGGCACTCTCTGGTTTTCCTCCAGCCTGCCCTGAGAGACCTTGCAAATGAAAGCAGGGTTGAACATTTCTCCCTTGGCTGTGCAAAGGGCCCATGATGACAGCTTCTGTAATCACCTGCCACTGCTGCTGGAGTCTGCTAGGGAGCAACTGGAGGGAAACTCTTCCTACAGCTTTAGTAGGGGCACTCCTCAGTTTGGACCAAGTTTAAATCAATCTGTACTATGCAAAGGACGTGTTGACTCAGAGTTCTTCCTGAAGTTATAGAAAATATGACCTATCTAATAGAAATCGTTCCTCTGCTATTTGGGGATTCATCTTGATTCCTTTTTCCCTCCTTAGATGAAAGGATTTAGATAAATGTGACAGATAAAACTGTCTCTTGTTTACTCCCTGAAACAGAGAGGAACATACCGTACCAGATCTTACCACTGGAGATCTGTCCCTGATGGACCTACAGGATATGTTTCAGAACCTCTGCAAGTCCGTGAATTTTTGGCCCTTTGACCCGTACCAGAACAGACTTGATAGCCCTTCTGTTGATTCAGACTTTATGTTTTAATCCCTGCCATCTAACAACAGTGAGACTTTCTCCTGCCTCTGACAGGGTTTGTAAGGTTTGTTTCTGGTTTCATCATGGAAATTTAATTACTTGGATACAGTGTGCATAGCACAGGGCATACAGATTAGGAGAGAGCATCTGAAGGGCTACAGAGAAATGTACAATAGGGCTGACCCAAGAAGACCCCAAAACAATGGAGCCCAAAATCACAGCTGCATTTGCCTGCGTGCTGCCTGCGTTATTACTGTTGTTCAGTTGTGCATATGAACGTGGTTTATGCTCCGTCTCTATTGCAGTGGGTCTTGTGACTGTATGGAGCTGTATCAGTGATGACAACTCTATAGTGATGAGAAGTTTCTCTGAAAGGTGAAGGCAAAGGACTACATTTGTGCAATTAAATCCAACTTTCATATACAGAGGGGAGGAAAGATTATATCAAACATAAACACATTGCAAAAGCCTGTCCACATCCCCTGCCATTCCCTCCTTAATGAGTTCAAATCCCCATTAATCTGTTCACTGCTTTCAGCTCACAACCCAATTACACCTCCCCACATCCCACATTTCTCAGCCCATATGTTTGGCCGTGCTGCAGTGGATGTTCAGGTCAGTATGACCAGAGCCCATCCGGCTCCCCAGGCCGGGCCAGCAGGACAACAGGGAGCTTGCACCCGAGCAGAAGCCGGGGTTTACACATTCCTGCTTGTTGGCTGCCTCAGCTGCAATGCAATGGCACCATTCAGGGTCAGGGAGCCCATGACATGTAATGGGAACTGATAAAAGTGAAGGATACAAAGAGTACTTGTGCCTACATCTGCCAATTCCTGCATTCACTTCTCTGTATACATACAATATACCATTACAACAGGCAACTGGTGCTGTTTACAGGCTCTCAGGAGCACTGTCACAGGCAAGGCAGACTAACCGCAGGGCTTACTGTAACTCCTAACTTAGGGCTGCCAGCCTCAGCTACCTGACTCAGTGGGAGGATGGCGAGGCGCAGTGGACAGTGGGCCTAGCAGAGCCAAGCTGAGCCGAGCCCAGATGAGCCTGGCCGAGGAGAGGAGAAGAGAAGAGAAGGCTACGGCCACAGGGCTGCTGCTGCCCTGCCCTGGGCAGGATGGTGGCTCCAGGTCCTCCCACCATGGGGCCTCCAGTGAATGGGTGCAGCCTCCTGCCCGGCTGGGCCCGCTTTCAGGCCTGGGCACCGAGTGTTGCAGCATCTACTTGGAAACAGGACAGGACAGGAAAAAACCCTTTACTTGCACCTTGTTCTGTGGGAAGTGTGGGCTGCCCAGCACCCAGTGCCTGGTCATGGGTGGCTCTGCTTTGGGCTGAATCAACAGCAAATTCTGCCTCTCACCAATGCCTGCATTAGAAACACCCAGGCCTGTATTTCTGAAATGCAAAATGTCAGCCCATAAACAAGTAGAAACGAATTGCAGTGAACAACTTTACAAATAAAAGGACTTGCTCAAATCTGTCCTGTCTGCCTGTGTGGGACAGGCCGCCATTTCCAGCCAGAGGGAGGTGAGGCTTCACTGAAAAAATACCAGGTTCTTTCACCCAATGGATGTATCTGCACTTCTCAGAATAATGGCTCTTCAAAATCACTCCATCAGTTAGATCCAAGAGACTCTCCACTGCTGTCATTTGGAAAGAGATGGCAGATGGAGGTGAAAAGAAGAATTTCATGGATAAATCCTGCCCTTCCACACTGCAGTATGGTAGATGCTCCTGGCAGTGCTGGAAGTTCACTGACAGTCCTGGGAAAAGTGCTCTTAACCTCCAGCGTGGTGTACGAGACTCAGAGCAAGACACGCAATTTCACCACAAGAAACAGAGCCACACTATGAAAATGCAGGGTTCAGTATCTAATGGTAGAGGGTATATTCTGGTGAAGAATCCCTTCCAAAGCTACCTATGAAAATACATGCAGGACAGTGTGTTTCAAGGTCTTCCATTATGTATGTTTATAAACAAATACCAGTTTATAAGAGTAAATTACCATGTGTCATTTATCAAAATTTTAAAAAACCAAAATACATATAACTAAAAATGAGGAGCAATTGTTTTCCAGTTCTTTCAGGTCCTTTATTAATCACTGACCAAGACTAATGGCATTTACAAAACAGATGAAATCTCGTGATTGAAAGTGACCCAGACACTCTGCAGACAGTCATTTTGTGTAGGGCACAGGAGCTACCCTGGGACCTATGGCACTCATCCCCATGACACTTCATAGGGAGGATTTCTTCTTTTATTAACCTGAATAAGGCAAAGATTCTGCTCTTTATCTGGACATTAAACTTGGAAAAATGCATAATCTTTGACACGCTTCATCAAATATTTTCTTCTCATAAGAAGAGAGTGATGTTTCTTTAAAATGTGGCATTTCACACTAAGAGTGTGATAGCAGTGGGCTGGAAATTCGCTGACTATGACCAAAAGTGTTTCTCCACCCTTGTTTGAATGCTGAAGGCTGCTGCAAAGCTGGTTTGGGTTTGTTTGTTTGTTTGTTTAACCACCTCTACTGCACCCTTACTTTTATCTACCCTCTTCAGTGTTCATCAACCATCAGCAACTCTTCTACACTTCTGAGATCCATTTCAGCTGTCTCCTGTGCTGTTTCTCATCTATCATTCACCATTTACCACTAGCTAAATGTCTGACCCACGGACCAGTTCCAATCACATCTATCTAAAAACTCATTGTTTATGGTAGAACAACTATTGGTTCCAGAGATAAGGAGAAAACCACAATGTGAGATCAGTCTTGCTGAGGTCCCAGAGAACATGGATCTGCTAGAGAACATCCTTAATGACCCAGTTAGAGCTCACATCTCAGAGATGGAAGCTAGAGTTGGCAGAACTGTCTTAGGTATATGCTCTCTCTTTCCTCTCAAAACCAAGATAAAATCTGAGGAAACAGGAGAAGAAAATAACATTGTTCCCACCTAAGAAGAATTAAGGCAGAGTCACCTAGCAAGCCCCTCACTTCAGTGGCGAGCAGAGACAGAAGGTTTATTCTACTACAGCGTAGCACGTATATCCGCTATTATTGACTGCAGCGTTCAAGCAAAACGGTGATTTGTTCAAGCCTTTGAGCAGCTATAAACAGAGCTGACAGTTTATTTAATTTTTATGAGAAAGCTTAAAATTCCCTAGCTGGTGAGATGGAAGCCAGGGGTAGCCTGTTGCATCTCTTCCTTAGGACTCTTGCTACATTCTTCTCAAGCCTCATTTTCAGGGCAACCTGTGCCTGTTTTACCCACTTGCAGACACATTTCTCTGTAGTCACGGGTGCGTGCATCTGCCACTGCCGCCAGTACCACACACAGAGGTGGAATTGCAGCCGCCAGCCTGCAGACTGGGTTAGTATGGGGCACTGACGGACTGGCTGGTGTGAAGACATTGTTCCAGGAGTACGTGTGGCGCAGCCCTGAAAATCTGCCCCCGTGTCCCAGACCTGCAAAAGGCATAACACTGTTTTAAAGTCTAAAGCAAAGTCCTGAGCACTTAAAATCTTGCCAGAAAGTCTGCTATTAAAAATCATCCGGGGCTTGGCATTAGATAGTAAGTCCTTTGAGGGCAAGAATTGTATAGTTATTCCATGTGTGTACAGTACCTAAGTACCTGCTATAGCTGGGTTACGCTTCGTGATTGAAGGTGTTGCCACCATACACACAAATAGATGAAGGAATGACAGATAATGTCTCTGAAACACTGAAACCCCAAATAAATGGACAGTGCCAGCTGCACTTATCAAATATCCAGCAAAATGGCCATTTTCTTCTCTGTATCAGGCCAAGTGTTCTCCTGAACACTATGCACATCTCTGGCCAGCTACCAGATGAATGATCTGTTCTTTCATACTAATGAAAGATAATAGTGAAAAATCAAGCACTACCGCAATTTCAGCTGAGATCAAAAACATGCTGCAGAAAATTGGATCAATGAGTCAGCACTTATCTATTGTATTCTAAATTAATTTCATACTAAAATGAATGTACTAAGGTGGGCAAGATGACAGAACATTGACATTTTTGTCCCTGAGACAACAGTGACTCAGTAATGACTCTGCTTTTGTCTGAGCCACAGATAAATCTGTAGCTGATGCTATGCAACGTAGATAGCTGAGTCAGAAATAAGGCTCTAAACAGGTCTGTGTTTTGCAGCCAGAAGCTGATGAGATCACACCAGCATGCAAAGACAAGTTTTTAAATATCAAATATCTTCAGTACCACAAATAAGAAATGGAGAAATGGCAGCTCTACATTCGAATGAGCTAGGTGAATACTGGTACTTAAACACAGCTGTGCAATAGTTTGTGTTAACTTTACCCTAAAGGCTATAGTTCACATCATATTTGGACTCGAGTGATATCGTCATCCATTTTTCATAAAAAATAAGCAGATATATTTGTATGGCATACTAATGTGAGCCAAGATTTTTACACAGTGGCAAAAATGCTGACCCTAGCTTATTGTACAGTACCCATTAATCATCATGAGACATAAGAAATTTTATATATTGTAGTACAAAACCACATAAAATGTGTTTTAACTGAAAAATTGAAGTTCATATTCCCACCATGTGAGAAAGAGTATTTGAATTTCGAGCACTTACACAGTGCAAATTTCAGTAGACAAGAATTATCTGAATAAGAGAAGCAATTGCTAGAAGTTGCATTTAAGAAAATGTCAACAGTTTTGGTATCCCTACAATGGCTGTGGAGAGAGACAGTGCCCCTTAGGATTGACCTATAATGAAACTTTGTCTGAAGTGCTCTGCATGTCCGTAGCATGAAGTTTTGTTGTGTGACTTCTTCCATGCATGTGTATTGGCAGTAGATACGCAGTATGTCTCGTGTAGTACCCGAGCACTCCTCAGACACCGTGCTTCAAACACTGGGCATTTGGTAGTGTTAATGAGTTAACCTCATTTGACAGCAACTGGGCTGCTGGATTCCTATTCCCCCCTTTCACTTTCATGGAAGGTCAGTGTCTAGTCAATATTATACATCTAGTTTTGCTCAGTAGCCATCAATGAAATGCAAGCTTTGGAGAAGGGTGGGTTTATCCCACAGATATCCAGCGCATCTTTTGGTACAGGCTCGGTCCTTCTCTGGAGGTAAATCCCTTTCTGCTCCAGCACAGCTCCAGCACACTTTCTGTGAGTGAAGTGAGGTTTGAGGTTTCTAGTGCACAGATAACCATGCTCCTGTACTTCTGCTTTATGCTTCGTGGCAGTCCATATCAAACCAAATCAAACACTCAGCAGCCACCTGAAAAAATGCACTTCATATGCCTGGAAAAACACAGATTATTGTACCCTCATTACCAAAACCACTTGGAGACCAATCTTGTTCTGTCTTCATGCTACATTAAACCGATGTAACCCATAATCCCAGAGTTGGAGCCTGATGACTTAAATGTACACAGACACATTTGTTTTGCCTCCCAGGAGATGAGCTCTAGACACTGACCTAGACTCCACTTTTAAGTGATGACCACAATCAAGTAGCCATCTCTATCTGGTACTAATATTTTTCTCTCATTGAGACCTGGAGGGAGTCAGTAAATACTGACTGTACATTTATGTTATGTACTTGTTTGAAATCCAGGACACATCAGAATTTTGAAACAGAAAACACTCAATCCAGCCTTGAACAGAGACCAGTCCAGGATGCTAGTGTCAGCCCCTTTCCTGATGTGCAAAGATAGATAAAATGCCACTGTTACAGCTATATCCTCCAGCTCAGGGAGCTTTAATACAGGGCTACCTGTGTAGTAATACCAGTTACTTAAGGCTCTCTGCCCTAGACTGTAGTAAGAAAGACTGTTGTCATCCCCTTACTACCCTGCCAGGTTGAACATCCACTGTCCCTGCACCCCTAATGTAGTGTGGGCATGTTCTGGCAGCCACTTATATATTCCTGATCATATCCTACTATCCCAGGACTAGCCTGTACATTGGCTGTGCTTTCTCTCTGTCCTGTTTATTGGGAATGACCACTGGAATGACCAGTGGAATTGTAGACCAAGGTACTTATGGAAAGGATGGCAGAAGGCCTCAACATGGGTTGGATGGTGGATGGAATCAGTATTTGGGTTGGGAGTTGCCCCGGCATGCAACCGACAGACTATTTTGGAACTAGGCCTACAGCTATCAGTCTTAGCAAATGCTACGTCTGATAGTTTGGGACTTTTAAACAATAAATTGCAACATACCAGTAAAATGACCCTCCAAAACCAAGCCCAACCAGTCGCCTTCTATCTTTAATAATGATTGTAATTACCGTGATTTGTATTATCATAAACTGTATTAAGCACGTGATAATGAAATCTGTGTTAACGGTTGAGTATACTCCCTTAAAACCTGTTTGTGTATTAGACATCCCAATACAACCATAGTATAGTCTTTATGTATTTATTTGTTTGTTGTTGTTGCTGATTGTTATTATGATGTTGCTTGTTGTTACACAACTGATTGTTTCTGCCATTGATCGATCTCACGCTGTTGGTTGATACTGTATTACTGATTGTTGATAGTAGTTTGCAACAGCCTGAAAATGAGTAAGAAACAGTGAGTGTTTAAACTCACCAAGACTGCGCTCTCTTTTAACTTTGGAGGCAAGATGTGACTGTACCACCACTCCAGAGAAACCAGTTGAATCATGACTGTGGTCATGGGATGGATTGTGTGGTAGGTACACTCACCCTGATAGAGACCAAAACTTTTTGACCAAAAAAACTCCCCTAGAAGATGCGGTTTGGGGGTCGAGCCGCCCAGCCCGCATGGTGACTGTGGTCACATATACACTTCGTTTGGTGATGACCATCATGTACACACTTTGGTCTAAGGGCAAGACCCTCAGCCAATGAAACACTTCTGTCAAAAGAAACTTCTCGACTGTTGACCATATATGACCACAGATCAGATTCAACTAGGGTATAAATGGAGCCCCGCCAGAAGGCAAATGGAGTGAGTCCTCAGAGCAGCAGGTCTGCAGTCAGGGACTCTCCTCTTGGGCTGGGACGCTACCTAAGGAAACTCCTCGAGATTGAGAGCCCTCAACATTTAGGTGAGTGATTTGTACATTTTGGGTCATCATTTCTAAAGCTTAAGAATTCTTAAATCTGTTGTGTAGTATTAATTTCCCCTTACACTGAACGTGTGGTTTGTTAATGTCAGAGTTCTGAATTATTTTGGTTGAAGAATAAATTTCATTGAGTTTAACACCTATTTAATTTGATTGTGTAAGCCTCTGTGACAGGTATGTTTTCAACCACCTGGGTTGAAATCCATGGTTTGGTGTGTGCAGGTGGTGGGCCTGGTGGAGTTTTCTCATAGAGAACTGCAGAGAAATCTTTGGGGAGGAGATGTGTGGCCTTTCCAGGCCCTCAGCTGAGGAATCAGCAGCACCCATCGACAGCTCCACAGGTATGAGTCTCGACTGAGGACTGTCACAGACTGGGGCTTCTGGGCCTATTCCTTAGTGTGTTCCTGGTGGTCATCTGTGCAAATAGAGCTGCTAAATGCTTGAGACTTGACAGAGGTGATTTCCTACTGGAAGGCTTCCCACATGTTCAGAGTGGCAGGATTCATAAAGCAAACATCACAGCCGCTCTCCTGCACCTGACCTTCACTTGCACATCAAGCAGATGTTTTGAGAGTGATGCTCTTACCTCAAAGTCGCTTCCGGTGGGGCTGGATATAGAGTGTTGCTCTGTCAGCCCCGCTTGTCCCGTGGCCTCTGTTTGGTCACTGACTCTTAGGGCATGAACTGTTTACTTTTCAGGATAAGCTCAAGCCTGAGGGCCTTGAGTGACTTCTGAAACCTGCTGACTGACATGTCCTTTTCCAAATTATTTCCATTCAGCACAGCAGACATGGCAGAAAACAGGGCATCAGAGGGCAAAGAAGGAAACTGGTATAGGGTTTCAGGTGGTTTTGCTGTAGTTGTTTTTCAGTTCCAAGCAGTCGCTTCACAGCACATGCCTTTGCTTTCTAGAGCTGTGCTTGAAAGAACAAAATGGCCATGCAGGAGAAACAGATCCAGATCATCAGGCAGAAACAGTTCTCACACATATGTCTCACACATAACGGTATAGTTTCAGGTGTAAAGCTGAGGCTGAAATGTATAGGGTCTTCTCCTTACTGAGAGCAGGAATGAAATATGCTCCAGTGTCTACTATGAGGTGTACAGCAAAAAACAGGCAGGTGCTTACTTCTGCGTAAGCAGTGGTTTTCCTTCTCTCAGCTTGTGGTGGTTTAGCCCCTGCAGGGGTCTGAGACCACGCAGCCGCTGCCCCTCCCCCACAAAGGGAGTGAAATACAAAGCCCCGGAGCTGAGATAAGGACAGGTTTAATACAACAGTGCAACTGCAACACAACAAACAAAAACAAAAACAATAAGAATAACAGTAATAACAATGAACAGAGCAAAATATCTACCAATACAGCAGTGAGAACAGAGCAAATCCCATAGTACACGCGGTAACTGCCAGGATGTGATGTCTGCATGGTATCTGAATAACCCGGCTAGAGCTCCCCCCCCACTGCTGGGGAAACTTAACCCTATCCTAGTAAACCAGGACACAGCTAGAAATTCCTATGCTGAGGCATATCTCTCTCCACTGTAGACACAGGACCCAACAGAAACAGATTCCAAGTAGGTACTGTGCCTCTTCCTGGCATTAGATCTCTTGCGGTTTTTTTCCCCAGGACAATACATAATAAGAAAAAATGGAAAAATTGTTACTCAAGTGGTGCTGAATGCCCTGAACTTGTGCCTCTGGAACAGAAACAAAGTAGACAAGCATGGACTGTGAAGTAAGAGTGTCATGTTACTAACACAGGCAAGAAACAGTTGGTCCTCTTAGAGAAGGTCCTATGCATTTGTGTCTTTTAAGAAAGGAACTCTTTCTTGCTGTGCACTGAAATCCTGTGATGAAAGGGTAAGCAAGGCCATCAGTCTGCAGCTCTGCAAAAGTTAAGAGGTTTGATGGAGGTTTGCCTTTGCACTTTGTGCCATGGTCCCATTAGAGCTGTCCTGTTAGTAGCTGTCCACTTCAGAAAAGTTGAGCTGAAATCCTACTTCATCAGAGCTTCATGAAGTCTATTTTGGGACAGGGGACTGTGTGAAATGGGGATAATGCAAACCAGTCCAAATCATTTGCGTTGAAGAACCAAGGTAGAAATTTGGCTAGCAGTAGCTTACTCCTCCAGGGAGTCCCTTGCCACCTGTTAACTTCTACATTTTCCTTTTAGGTGCCTGTCGCTTTGCCTCCGGTCACTGCAGAAAGCGTGGCAGACTCCTTTGTGTGCCTTGAACAACTGAAGGGCTTTGAGCAGTGGAAAGAAGGTAAAATGAGCTAGCTTTGATTAAAGTAAGAACTGACTGAAGTTTATCATGGCTTTACCTGTCTAATAATACTGTTGAATGGAAAGGTCTGCAGGCTCTTTCCAGGAAGACAAAAACCACAGAAAGAGAAAGAGAAAACATATTCATGCAGAAGGAAGCAAAAGTAACCCAGGAGAGAAGAGGAGAAAGAGAGAAAAGGAGCTTTCAGGGATCAGCAACTGAAAAAATCCCAGAAGGTTGAGAAGAAGCCCAGCTGTGTAACAGACTGCTGTCCATCCCTCAACACTTTGAACACTGCTCAAAGTATATGAAGTATTTCTGTGGTGCACAAGATGGCCCCGGGAGGAAGCTTGCTCCTGCATTTGGGAGAAAATGTAAGTCAGAATAAAATACCACTCCAAGTTTTGCAGTTTTAATTTTGTATCTGTTGAAGCTCTGTTTGTACAAGTGTAAGCAGTCACCCTGGCAAGTTCACAAGAATTACTATTTTTAGCTATTTGACCTGCTATTTAAATAAAGAGAGAAAGTCCCACTTTTTGGTTCATGTCAGTTGGCAGTCCTAATGCTGGCTTGTATTGCCTGAATTCCAAACAAGCAGCAAGGATTTGTTCCACGTAGATTTAGACAATATTGGCACTTCTTAGAAAGGTCATATTTCACCTGAGATAATTTAGACAAAATAATTGTTTTTTAAAAAGACAAAAGTACCTAGGCCCTATGCAGAAGAGATCTAGTCAGGTGCCTTTGTATTTCTTTACGCACTGTCCACTAGAGAGCAAGGCAGCTCAGTGCAAACTGATCAAACCAGACAGCTCAGTAGGGTGTTCTGCAGAAAGAGGGGCTTAAGTCCTGGAAACAGCACGGTCCCAGACAGCTCAGTGGCTCTGCCTGAGGGAGTGTGTGTGGCCTGTAAACCAAGGTTGGTAGCAAGGGACAGTGAGGGATTATGATGCTCAGGTTTTGGAGAGGACTACATCATAGCTACGCAAGGGCTTTCTGTTGAGCCCTACTGCATGGCAAAGGGGCCCCATAAAACTCTCTAAACTTACAGTTCTCTGAGGTTATTACACATGGTTAGAAGGGGCCAAGCAATACTATAGTCACTGCTGGTAAGAGTTCTCTCTTCTGTTCTATAACCACTTCATTTTGAACTGTATTTCCCAAAGAAAGAGGAACTACATCATGCCTATTCCCACCTTAATGGTTCCATCAGTGCTTTCTGAATTCATCGTTGTAAGTGCCAATTTATTTTTATTGGCTGATTTCCCAGCTAAGCGGTGACTCCTGAGCTACCAGGGACATGATGCAGCCCTGGCACCTTCTTGGCAGAGGCAAGGAGAGGAGAAGAACCTGTACCCTGCTGTTCTTGGCAGCAGATTTCATTCATGCACAACTGAGCCAGAACAAAAAGGGAAAATGCAGGGCACCTGCCCACTAGACACTGAGGCCAAGCACTCCTACTACTCCAGGGCAGCCCCACACCTCTCTCAGACCTAACTCCCAGCCATTCAAAAGGGAAAAAGTCCCTTCAGATGATACTGCAGGTGTGAGAGCAGTGCTGAGGCCTGTGCTGCCTGTCCTACACATTGTACTGGAGATGCAGAGGGTGCAAGAGGCATCTCGCCCCTGGAAGGAGGCTTTGCTGGCCAGTTCATCAGCTCCACAAGCACATGCCCACTAGCTGGCAGAGCTGAGAGATGACTCCATGACCTGGGAAGAGCACCAGGAAGCTCATAAAAGATTGCTTTGAGGTAACTTCTAGTTCTGCTTTGCAGTCTCAGTTCGGATAAAGTTTCTGGTCTTCTGGATGCTTACTTAAACTGAACCTACAAACCTTTGTGGATTTACCCTTGGCCCTATTTTCCTGTTGAATCTGAGGGGATGTTATCATCTGACCATGGGCTTTGCCTTGGGAAGACTGTGGCAGTTCAGCTTGATGCAATCCCTTTCTTCAGAGTGAAAAGATTCAGCCTTTTCTCTGCTTTCCTGATGATCCTGTCCTCCATCAAACCCCCATACAGGTCTTTCATGCTTTCCCTTGCCAAATTCCAGGTAGTCACTGCACTGCTCTCCTTCTAAGCTCTCCTGAAACCTAATTTCTTCTGTGATGCCTACGAAGTCATCAACACTGATGGGCTGCTACTGCTGATCTGTGAAGTACTAAAGTACCATCATCTTAATTTGTACCTCTGTAAGCGACTAAGTTTCCAGTTCTGTAGATGAACTTAAATAATAATAGTAAAGTGAACTGAAACCAAAGCTTTTTAAGTTTTCTCACTGAAGCCAGAACAAAATTCAGTTTCTGTCTGAAAAGGACTTTTCAGGTTGTCTCAGGAGGACAGGGATAATAGGGGTTTATATTTCCTGAAATTATCTTGGTGTCTATCCAATTCTAAGAAAAAAATAATTAAAAAAAAGAAAATCAGAATGAAACAAGTGGAGAAGAAAAAAAAAAAAAAAGAAATGTCAAACATTTTAACTTTTTTTGAATTTCTGTTTCTGTTCCTGGGAGACCAAGTCAACCTGATAAATTCAAAACAAAAGTGTTCCGAATCAGTCCTTCCATGCACTTTTTCAATGTGAAAAAGTGCTCCATAGAAAATTTGAATCGGCTGGAGTTCACTGATGTATTTTATCCACCAGTTATCCCCCATTTCCATTGTTATCTATGTTTGACATAGCGCTTAGGGATATGATGTAGTTGAGAACAGTCAGTGCTAGGTTAGTGGTTGGACTAAATGATCTTCAAGGTCTTTTCCAACCTAGATGATTCTGTGATTCTGTGATTCTGTGAAGCAGAGCCCTCTATATATGGTTAGACAGTGTCTAAAATGATGGGGTGTTGTCCTTTTGCTGTGGCTGGTGAGCCAAGCTCGAAATATGCTTAGTCCTGCACAAGAAGCCCAGGGAGAACACTATTAATGCTGCATCTGTATCTTCCAGTTCCTTCAATAGGGAAAACATTTCCAGTGAGAGAGAAACTGGTCAAAAGCTGTACTGTTGCACCTGGGGTGCTCCAGATTGATTTCTGTTCCCTGTAAAAAATTTCTCTGTTTCGCATATATAATTATATACTCATGAGAGCAGAAACTTTCCCACTTTTACCCAGCAGAAGTCGCCCTTTCCCTATTTTTTTCTCTGGGGACAATTAATGTTTAATTCTGTGTATCCACGGGGAAGATTTTCAAAAGAAGAAATTAAGAGAAATCTGTTCTCTGACTGTCTAATCTGCTGATGAGGTCTCTTTCCTGAAAGGTGAATAAGCCAAGTTCAGGTTCCAATTCTGAACGACACAGAGGGGATTTGAATGGATGAGCATGACTGGACTGGAAGAAGAGCAAGGTAACTTTAGGAGATGCCATATTAACAGGTAAGTTTCAGACTTCATGCCAACGTAGGTTTAGATTAACTAAAGCCTTTCTCATCAGTCAATGATTAATGATGGCTCAGGAACTGAAATTTTTTAAAAAATGCCTTATCTTTGAAACAGGTGGTAGAAGAATAATTTTCTTCTCCAGAATTGCCTACAGAAGATTTGAACTCAAATTGCTTTACACAAAAGACATTGTATCTGCTATTTTGTTAAGTGTAAAACACATGTGACAAATAATTTTCCAAGTCTGATGTGGAAAGGCCACTTATCCAAATTAAAATAGAACATGTGGGTATACAGGATCTCAAGAATGGTATTATCCAAAGGTAATTCAAAATTGTTAATTAATTTCTTGAGAGGAAAATTATAAATGAGCAGCTGCTCATTGTATTTTGGCAATTTTTCTTTCATTTTATAATGATGAGATAGCATTGCCTCCCCATATATTGGGTTTCAGTGTTTCAGAGACATTATCTGTCATTCCTTCATCTATTTGTGTGTATGGTGGCAACACCTTCAATCACGAAGCGTAACCCAGCTATAGCAGGTACTTAGGTACTGTACACACATGGAATAACTATACAATTCTTGCCCTCAAAGGACTTACTATCTAATGCCAAGCCCCGGATGATTTTTAATAGCAGACTTTCTGGCAAGATTTTAAGTGCTCAGGACTTTGCTTTAGACTTTAAAACAGTGTTATGCCTTTTGCAGGTCTGGGACACGGGGGCAGATTTTCAGGGCTGCGCCACACGTACTCCTGGAACAATGTCTTCACACCAGCCAGTCCGTCAGTGCCCCATACTAACCCAGTCTGCAGGCTGGCGGCTGCAATTCCACCTCTGTGTGTGGTACTGGCGGCAGTGGCAGATGCACGCACCCGTGACTACAGAGAAATGTGTCTGCAAGTGGGTAAAACAGGCACGAGTTGCCCTGAAAATGAGGCTTGAGAAGAATGTAGCAAGAGTCCTAAGGAAGAGATGCAACAGGCTACCCCTGGCTTCCATCTCACCAGCTAGGGAATTTTAAGCTTTCTCATAAAAATTAAATAAACTGTCAGCTCTGTTTATAGCTGCTCAAAGGCTTGAACAAATCACCGTTTTGCTTGAACGCTGCAGTCAATAATAGCGGATATACGTGCTACGCTGTAGTAGAATAAACCTTCTGTCTCTGCTCGCCACTGAAGTGAGGGGCTTGCTAGGTGACTCTGCCTTAATTCTTCTTAGGTGGGAACAATGTTATTTTCTTCTCCTGTTTCCTCAGATTTTATCTTGGTTTTGAGAGGAAAGAGAGAGCATATACCTAAGACAGTTCTGCCAACTCTAGCTTCCATCTCTGAGATGTGAGCTCTAACTGGGTCATTAAGGATGTTCTCTAGCAGATCCATGTTCTCTGGGACCTCAGCAAGACTGATCTCACATTGTGGTTTTCTCCTTATCTCTGGAACCAATAGTTGTTCTACCATAAACAATGAGTTTTTAGATAGATGTGATTGGAACTGGTCCGTGGGTCAGACATTTAGCTAGTGGTAAATGGTGAATGATAGATGAGAAACAGCACAGGAGACAGCTGAAATGGATCTCAGAAGTGTAGAAGAGTTGCTGATGGTTGATGAACACTGAAGAGGGTAGATAAAAGTAAGGGTGCAGTAGAGGTGGTTAAACAAACAAACAAACAAACCCAAACCAGCTTTGCAGCAGCCTTCAGCATTCAAACAAGGGTGGAGAAACACTTTTGGTCATAGTCAGCGAATTTCCAGCCCACTGCTATCACACTCTTAGTGTGAAATGCCACATTTTAAAGAAACATCACTCTCTTCTTATGAGAAGAAAATATTTGATGAAGCGTGTCAAAGATTATGCATTTTTCCAAGTTTAATGTCCAGATAAAGAGCAGAATCTTTGCCTTATTCAGGTTAATAAAAGAAGAAATCCTCCCTATGAAGTGTCATGGGGATGAGTGCCATAGGTCCCAGGGTAGCTCCTGTGCCCTACACAAAATGACTGTCTGCAGAGTGTCTGGGTCACTTTTAATAATGAGATTCTCCTCTCCTCTCCTCTCCTCTCCTCTCCTCTCCTCTCCTCTCCTCTCCTCTCCTCTCCTCTCCTCTCCTCTCCTCTCCTCTCCTCTCCTCTCCTCTCCTCTCCTCTCCTCTCCTCTCCTCTCCTCTCCTCTCCTCTCCTCTCCTCTCCTCTCCTCTCCTCTCCTCTCCTCTCCTCTCCTCTCCTCTCCTCTCCTCTCCTCTCCTCTCCTCTCCTCTCCTCTGTTCACTGCCCGCCACACCTCGACATCCTCTTGCTGAGGCAGGCAGTTTGAGCTGGTGTTGCACTCCCACTCGCACAGAGGCAGCCCTAACTTAAGTTTTATGGCATGTTAATATATGCTCCTGATGACAGGAAAAAGCAGTGACTTGGCCAGCCCCAGGTGCAGTCTGGCACTCTCTGGTTTTCCTCCAGCCTGCCCTGAGAGACCTTGCAAATGAAAGCAGGGTTGAACATTTCTCCCTTGGCTGTGCAAAGGGCCCATGACGACAGCTTCTGTGATCACCTGGCACTGCTGCTGGAGTCTGCTAGGGAGCAACTGGAGGGAAACTCTTCCTACAGCTTTAGTAGGGGCACTCCTCAGTTTGGACCAAGTTTAAATCAATCTGTACTATGCAAAGGACGTGTTGACTCAGAGTTCTTCCTGAAGTTATAGAAAATATGACCTATCTAATAGAAACCGTTCCTCTGCTATTTGGGGATTCATCTTGATTCCTTTTTCCCTCCTTAGAGCCCTAAAATGAGAAAACTTGAATAAACATGACAAATACAACCATTTCTCTATTCCCTGAAACACAGTAGAACATGCCATACCAGACTGCACCTCTGTAAGTCTGGCCCTGCTGGTGCTGCGTTTTAGAACCACTGCAAATCCATGAATTTTTGATCCTTTGACCTGTACCAGAAAAGACTTGATAGCCCTTCTGCTGATTCAGACTTTATGTTTTATTCCCTGCCATCTAACAACAGTGAGTCTTACATCTGCCTCTGACAGGGTTTGTAAGGATTGTTTGCTGGCTGAATGTTGGCAGGGAACTCTGGAGGTCATCTGGCCCAATCCCCCAGCTCAGGCAGGGCCAGTTGCCCAGGACCATGATCACACAACTTTGAATATCTCCAAGGAGGGAGACTCCACAACCTGGCTGGGCAACCTGTGCCAGTGCTCGGCCACCCTCACAGCAGAAAAGTGTTTCCTGATGTTCAGAGGGAACCTCTTGTGTTTCACTGTGTGCCCATTGCCTCTTCTTCTGTCACTGAGCACCAGTGAAAAGAGCCTGATTCTGTCCTTTTTACACCCTTCCTTCCGGTATTTCTACACATTTATGAGATCCCCCCTGAGCCTTTTCTTCTCCAGGCTGAACTGTCCCAGCTCTCTCAGTCTCTCCTCATAGGAGAGATACTCCAGTCCCTTAATCATCTTCATGGCCCTTCATTAGATTCTCTCCAGTATGTCCCTGTCTCTCATTCTGGGGAGCCCGGATCTAGATCCAGACCACTAGTGCTGAGCAGAGGGGCAGGATCACCTCCCTCTGCCTGCTGACAACACTTAGTCTAATGCAGCTCAGGACACCATTCACCTTCTTTGCCTCAAGGGCACACTGCTGGCTCATGTTCAACTTGATGTCCAGCAGTACCCCGATGTCCTTTTCTGCCAAACTGCTTTCCAGATGGTGGCCTCCATCATATACTGGTGCATGGGGCTGTTCCTTCCCAGATGCAGGACTTTGCAATTCTCCTTGTTGAACTTCATGAGGCTCCTGTTGGCCCATGTCTCCAGCTAGTCACGGTCCCTCTGGATGACAGCACAACCCTCTGGTGTTTCAGTCACTCATCCTAGTTTTGTGTCATGAGCAAACTTGCTGAGAGTACACTCTGCCCCATCATCCAGATCAGTAATCCTGAAACAGGACTGAACTTGGTATTGACGCCCAGGATACACCAGTAGTTACTGGCCTCCAACTAGGCTCCGTGCTTCTGATCACCACCCTCTGGGCCTGGCCATTCAGCCAGTTTTCAGCCCACCTCAGTGTCTGCTCATCCAGCCCATACATCAACAGCTTTTCTATGAAGATCTTATGGGTGACAGTGTCAAAGGCTTCAATTAAGTCCAGGTAGACAATATCCACTGCATGTCCCTCATCTACCATGTCACTCATGTAACTGTAGAACTTTATCAAGTTGGTCAAGCATGACTTCCCCTTGGTGAAGCCATGTCGACTACTCCTGATGATTTTCTTGTCCTTAATGTGCCTAGAAATGGTTTCCAGAATTAGTTGCTCCACAAGCAGTCAGAAGCTGATGAGATCACACCGGTATGCAAAGACAAGTTTCCAAATATCAAATATCTTCAGTACCACAAATAAGAAATGGAGAAATGCCTTCCAGGCAGCTCTACATGCAAATGAGCTAGGTGAATACTGGTATTTAAACACAGCTGTGCAATAGCTTATGTTAACTTTACCCTAAAGACTACAGTTCACATCATATTTGGACTCAAGTGATATCGTCATCCATTTTTCATAAAAAATCAGCAGACATATTTATATGGCATACTAATGAAAGCCAGGATTTTTACACAGTGGCAAAAATGCTGACCCTAGCTTATTGTACAGTACCCATTAGTCATAGAGTGATAGAAACATAGAACATTTGATGTTGGAAGGGACCACTCCATTGTCCTTTTATAGACTTTCTATCCATGAATTTGTCTAATTCCTGTGGCAGTACATTCCAGAAGTTCTAAATATCCATAGAATTTTGCATAGACCAACAAGAAATACAAACAAATAATTACATAGTGAGATCAGCAGCACTTCTGAAGGCAGAATAATGACAAATTTCACTTTGGACCATCTGTTACTTTGCAAAATCAAGATCTGTTTCTGTTGCATAGTTCATTCCAGCCACAATGTGATCAGTAGTGTGATCTGCAAAGATACCTGCTGAAAATAAATCTAATGCAGCTTATAGGTTTTGGGGTGGGCCCACCATAATGAAGTTGGTTTCTGAGCATCTGGAGGAAGCCCTTGAGGTAGCAGCAAATAATGTTTCCAAAAGAGGAATTAAATAAGGTGAAACAACAAAGACAAGATTCCTTTGTGTGTCTTTCTGTACCGAGTGTTTGGCAGTGGTAGAAGGATGTCAGGCATAGACATGAAAATCTGTGTCTATCCTTACAAGAAAGTGTTAAAACTTCCACCAGACAGCAGTTCTGCAGACTGAGGTGATAGCCTGCAGTTTGAACTAAACAGCATGATGATTCAATGTATAAAATGTTGCCTTTGTGCTGCTCCTTCACAATATGAAAAAGGAGCTGCAGAGTTAAAAAAATGTTAATTAGGTACAATTAAAATCTAGAAATGAATAAGCATTTGTCTCACCACAATCCTGTTGTAATACTGAACACCTAGAGGGCACTTTGTCTCCCAAAGTTATTATAAAAATTAGGTAGTAAAGATAAAGTAACTAGAAAAGTCAAACAAGCTACAAACAAATGCAATTCTGTATGTTTCCCCTTGTTCAATATGGCCCTAGCTGCATTTGGACCATAATTAACTAAATCATGAACAAAGGATCATAATACACTTTGTCACTGAAATGAACACATGACCTTCCTGTGGTAATGGGGTAAATTTTTGCCACTGATCGCATGCAAGCAAATGACAGAAAGGACTAATAGATATAAATTTTGCCATTGATAACAAGTGCAAACAATGATACAAATTATTGTTGTGGTTAGTTATTTCTCATACATGTTTATTCACTCCTCATGAGCACCTATTTAATTTGTTTTCAAACAGAAGCAGTAAAGAATTACTTGTGACTTTGTGACCTATTTTTAAAAGTTATGCTTTGCTTGGCTATTAAACACCAAAATCCCGTATTACAAGCTTCACTTTGGTATTACATTATGTTGTGTAGCTTTATAGATTTATAATGATTGTTTCACAGGTTATTAACATTACACACAGATTCCAAATAGTTCAGACTGATGTGCTCAAGAGACAACTCTGGAAATTGCATGTGTCTCACCAGAATACTGGTGGTTCAGCATATCTGTCATCATATCCTCAGATGTGTCCAATTTCTGACATATGAGGGGGAAAATAGTAAAAATATAATATCTATTCAGTGAGATTCAAATAGTCTGATCTACAGGATGTATCCTTCTATTCTGTTTTTTTTTCTGGAGAAAAAAAGAATGATTGCTCACAGGTGGGAGGTGCTGCTCCTGCCTCACCTTAGGGACAGATTAATAAGGCTGAAGAGTTACCTCCTTCCACAGAGTTTTCAATTGTAGTAGCCCATGAGGAAGATACTGGAACCACAGTTTGGTCCCAAGAGCTTGTCAGTGATGAAACACCTTGTTGATTATGCCCAGAACTAAAAAAGTAATTAAAAAATTATTCTAGCCCCCAAAGCCAAAATATCGAGTTCCTGAACTAAAATTCTTGATCTTAGTTATGTTCTTAGTACAAAGCTCAAGAGAAAACCCTGAAATCCAAAAAACATGACAAGCTTTCTCAGACACACAAAGTCCAAGGCTAGGAGTGCCTCAGAAATACACATGCATGCACACCAAGTTGAAGGCACCCACACACATACAAATGCTGCTGATAGAATTTTTCAAGAAAATGGCATTATATAACTTATTTTTAATAGATGTTGATAAATTTAGCCATGCTCGTCATGTCCCGCTCAGACGAGGGAGACAAGTGACTCAGATTCGCAAATCCCCAACGGAGCGGACAACGGTGAGACAAGTCTCAAAGTCCAAACATTTATTAACTACCCAGAAGGTACTAATTGGACACACGATAACTGGCTAAGTATGTAACAAGCTGTGGCAAGCAATACAGTATGCCTTGCATTTCTTAATGGTATTGAAGGAAAAAGGGGAAAAAGGAAAGGAGGGAGATAGAGGGAATAGGGGAATAGATATCACCAGTCTGGGTTTCTGCGTCAATCCTTCCATCCAGCGAGGGTTCCAGGAGGCATCCGTCTTCTTCGCTTCACTGCACTCTCCAAGTCTCCCCACCTCGATTTATGCACACTTTCCCCTAGATTGACCCACAGACCTACGTATTCCATGTACGGGGAGGGGTAAGGTGTTTCATGGGATGATGTAATTAGCATGATCATGTTAGTCTTCATTAGCATATTGAGGGGTGTTAACTTTAATTTGTATTTTGTGGATAATGAAGCAAAGGTCATTCACCGGACAGATGGCCCTTGAAATTTAGCCAGGTGCACCAGAGCAGAGCTGTCCTGTCTCCACAGGGCTCCCTCCTGCAGCTGCATCCTGTGTTACTCGGGCAGCCTTATCAGCTTTGACCTCCACACCATCCACCCCGTGACTATAGACTATAGTTTCATCTTGCGAGTGTTTGAGGCATTCCTTAGCTCAGAGGGCCTCAACTTTTATCTCTTTCTCAGGCTGTTTTTCTCAGTCTGTGTTTCTCGCAGGCTTGGTTTTTTGTCTCTCACAGTGCTTAAAAACAACAGTCACAGAATCATTTAGGTTGGAAGGGACTTTGTCAGATCATCTAGTCCAACCCCGCTGCTCAAGCAGGACCAGCTAGAGCAGGTTGTCCAGGACCATGTCCAGTCAGGTTTTGAATGTCTTCAAGGATGGAGATTCCACAACCTTTCTGGGCAACCTGATCCAGGGTTATACCACCCTCACAGTAAAAACTGTTTTCTTGTCTACAGATGGAATTTCTGGTGTTTTAATGGTCCATTGCCTCTTGTCCTGTCAGTGGGCACTAGTGAGAAGAGACTGGCTCTCTCTTCTTCACTCCTTCCTATCAGGTATTTGTACATTTGTACCTGGATGAGATCCTCCTGAGCCTTCTCTTCTCCAGGCTGAAGAGTCCCATCTCTCTCATTCTCTCCAGTACGGAAGATGCTCCAGCAATGCATAGAGAGCTCCCATTTTAACAAAAGCTATAGGTTCTGTCTCTCTCTCTCCCAGGCCTGTGATTAACCCTAATGCAAACCCTAGCCCTAACATTAAAACTAGACCCTGAGCTGACTGAGCTTTACTAGGTAACCCAATGTTAGTCCGGGTGAAAAAATAACAGGTAGACAACTCTTATTGCAGCCTACTTCTTCCATTATCAACTTCTTCACAGCACCTCTCCAATGTCATCTCTATGCTTTATCTCTGTCCCAACCATAGCCATAGTTGCTGGAAGTTCTCCAGCCAAAGCCCAGGTTCAAAAATTCATGAGGGAGAGCCTGTTTTGCAGCTAAGAACAGTGGTTTAGTACAAAAGATGCAAAAATACTTCTTCTCCCTATGAACTTTTTCAACAGTGCCAGGATAGATGTTCTTGGTAAGGGTGAGAGTAAAGGTTGGAAGAGAGATGAAGCACAGAGCTGCCACTGGAGTGGGGCTGCAAAGTAGCTGACAATGGAAGAGGCAGGCTACAAACTACCAGTGAACTTTTTCACCTGGACTGTTTATAGTGGAGTTTTAATCCCAGGCTCAGTTGAGGACAAGGTCTAGGGTTAAGTTTAGGGATAAGTTTGAAACAGAAAAAAAGTACAGAGGAGCTGTTGGAGTTTGGGGCTGCAAAGGGGCTGCCAATGGAAGAGGCAAGCCACAAAATATTTCTCCCTGGAGAAATTTTTGTCCTGGGCTGTGTCTTAATGTCCTAGTCTAAGGCTCAGATGAGTCCCAAGTCTAGGGTTAGGGTAAGGGTTACAGTTGGAAGGAACGGAAGGAACTGAATGAATGTCCCATGAGGAGCAGCTAAGGACTTTGGGCTTATCTAGTTTGGAGAAAAGGAGGCTGAGGGGTGACCTCATTGCTCTCTGTGGCTTCCTGAGGAGGGGAAGTGGAGACAGAGGTGCTGATCTCTTCTCTCTGGTGATGGGATGTGTGGGAATGGTTCAAAGCTGTGCCAAGGGAGGTTTAGACTGGACATTAGGAAGCATTTCTTTACCGTGAGAGTGGTCAAACACTGGAACAGGCTTCCTAGAAAGGTGGTCGATGCCCCAGGCCTCTCAGTGTTTAAGAGGCATTTGGACAATGCCTTTAACCACATGTTTTAACTTGGTCAGCCCTGAATTGCTCAGGCAGTTGGACTAGATGATCATTGTAGGTCCCTTCAACTGAAAAATTCTATTCTATTCTATTCTATTCTATTCTATTCTATTCTATTCTATTCTATTCTATTCTATTCTATTCTATTCTATTCTATTCTATTCTATTCTATTCTATTCTATTCTATTCTATTGGTTAGGGTTAGGGTTAGGGTTAGGGTTCAGACTGGGAGAGGGACAGAGAGAGAGAGAGAGAAAGCATGGAACTAACTTTGGAGTGGGGCTGCAAAGGGGCGGACAATTGAAGGGGAATGGTAGGCTGCAAAAAGATTTCTTCCTGTATTACTTTTTCAGGAGGGCCACCTTTAGCAGTCTGGGTCAAAGCTCAGCTGTGACAAAGGTCCAGGGTTAGGGTTAGGGTAGGTTTAGGGTTCGGAAACATGCTGTCTGGAGTTGCAGCCTCCCCTTTCCACTGGTAGCCCCTTTGTAGCCCCCCCTCCAGTGGCAGCTCTACCCTTTGACCCTCTTTCAAAGGCAGCTCCTCCTGACAGCTGCATCCTCCAAATCTGCATTTTCTGTCTCCAGGCACTCACCATCCCCAGGCATGGAGGTGATGATTTGTGGCAGCTGACTCTGTGCCCTAGGCTCTGCTCTGAGGTGTCCTGAGGTTTCCAGTGTCTCGTCTCTGCTCAGAGCTACAGTCAGTGTCAGTTCAGTGGGAGAGAGGGAGAGGGAGATAGAGTTAGACAACATGGCCCTCACTACAGGACAGAGCAGCCCACAGGAACTGGGGGGCAAAGACCGAGGGTAGACAGGTAGGCAGTCACAGATACTCAGTATCACAGAAACGGTAATGTCACCAAGCTGGGCCTTCTACAGAACAGATGTTGACCGTTTTTCAACATCTGGTCATACTTCTGAAGTGAGACCCCCTCCAGAAGGAGGGGATGTCTGATGTGGCTGATGCCACAGAAAATGAGGCAGAAAATGAGCATTTACAGGACAATGAAGAAAGGAGGTACTGAATGCTCTGAACTTGTGCCTTTGGAACAGAAACAAAGCAGACAAGCATGGACTGTGAAGTAAGAGTGTCATGTTACTAACACAGGCAAGAAACAGTTGGTCCTCTTAGAGAAGGTCCTATGCATTTGTGTCTTTTAAGAAAGGAACTCTTTCTTACTGTGCACTGAAATCCTGTGATGAAAGGGTAAGCAAGGCCATCAGTCTGCAGCTCTGCAAAAGTTAAGAGGTTTGATGGAGGTTTGCCTTTGCACTTTGTGCCATGGTCCCATTAGAGCTGTCCTGTTAGTAGCTGTCCACTTCAGAAAAGTTGAGCTGAAATCCTACTTCATCAGAGCTTCATGAAGTCTATTTTGTCTGCAGGCTCTTTCCAGGAAGACAAAAACCACAGAAACAGAAAGAGAAAACATATTCATGCAGAAGGAAGCAAAAGTAACCCAGGAGAGAAGAGGAGAAAGAGAGAAAAGGAATTTTCAGGTATCAGCAATTAAAACTGAAGGGACAACAAGGTCACACTTATTCCTGCCTTTATGGTTACATCAGTGCTTTCTGACTTATCGCTGTAGGAGCCAATTTATTTTTACTGGCTGGCTTTCCTGGCTGAGCTGTGACTCCTGGACTACCAGGGGCACGATGTGGCCCAGGCACCTTTTTGGCAGAGGTGAAGAGAGGCAAGGTATCTATGCCCTGCTGCTCTTGCCAGCAGATTTTATTCACACAAGACTGAGATGGAATGATAAAGGGCACTGCAGGGTGCCTGCTCACCAGCCACTGGGGACGAGCACTCCAGAGCAGCCCACACTGGCCTCAGACCCACCCATGTGAGAAAGGAAAAAAGTCCCTCATTCAGCACTTCGGGTGCAAAGCACTGAGGCCTGTGCTGCCTGTCCTCTGCCTTGTACTGGGGGTGCAGTGGGTGCAAAAACATCCCACCCTTGGCAGGAGGCTTTGCTGGCTGGTTCATCAGCTCCGTGAACAGTTGAGAGATGGCTCAACAACCAAACTGCTGCTTCCCAAAGTCTAGGTTAATAATATCCTACTGAAGATAGTATGATTCCTTCACTCACCAGCATTTTTCAACATAAAAAAGAGAGAAAATGCTAACAAATAAGATTTATAACTGGAATACTGATAAAGAAAGATTTTCCATCAGATAGAAAGAATGTCTCCAGCCTCTTTATCAGGGCCTGCAAATTAATCTATGATGGAAGAAGAATTTTTCATCTGCTAAACTATTTTCTCACTAATCTTATTTTAAGAAAAGTAACATAATGAAGATTTATCTCGGGCTCTTGGTTTGCTTTTCTTAAAGCCAGATAAAAAAGGAAATTTGTTATTTATTTCTACTGTAGCACTTTATCTGTCAGACATGAGAGCAGACATGAGAGTGTAGGTTATTTGTCTGCATATAAGATATTTTTCTTAAAGGATCACAAAACAATTTTATTCTCCATATTATCAAATACGGTCTGATTGGCTGGCATGGATCCTATGTCTAAAACCAGTTTGGAAATGCTGTTCTTGTAGCAGGGCAGTATTTTTTTCTGGAATCTACTTCTAAATGTTTTAATTAGCTAGCTCTGTTGGATTTTTTTCCAGGTTGTTTAATAAGTCTTTGAAAACGCTCAATCCTCAAATTCTTCCTGACAATTCTTCTCATCCTCCTGAATTCTGGAACAGTGACCAAGGAACAGCAATACA
Source organism: Strix uralensis (assembly GCF_047716275.1). NCBI lineage: Eukaryota > Metazoa > Chordata > Aves > Strigiformes > Strigidae > Strix > Strix uralensis. The sequence continues at coordinate 145,109,408 of NC_133972.1, read as the reverse complement.
GCCTGACTGGCATTTGAGCAAGCTACAGCCCCAAAAAATAAGAAGTGCTTGATGAGTGTATCTCACAGTCTTGTAGCTGGGTGTTGAGGTGGACTTTTCAAAGTCGTGAGTGGACAGAGGCCCATGAGGTTGCCAGGATAGCTCTCAGAGTGTTGTATTATGACCTCTATCACAGGCTGGATGAGATTAAGGGTTGCAAGGGGGCGCATGCCCTGACATTCAATCAGAACATTCAGATATGTGGGATATGTGAAATATGTTTCTGAATTCAGTGAGATAACTCATGATGATTAATGCTTTTTGACTCGGGATCACAATATTCAAAACCTTGTGAGCCCTGTGACAAAAGTACAATTTTCCTCATCCCTTCCCTTGTATATATCAGAAGAAAAATGCCAGGTGTAGATATCAGGCCACTGGAAGTCCCATAAAAATGCTGCAGTGTCTAGGAATTTGTTAAAAAGCAACTTCAACATTTTGACAAATGAATAAAGTTCACTGACTGTATTTTGCTGTTTTATCTGAAATCTCTTAAGTTTTCCATCTTCTAAATGTCAGGCACATTAGGCAGGTTTCCTGAAACCCCAGAGCAAAATAATAAGCTGTCAGATTCCCTCTTCATCATATGTTTGCACAAGGTCTTTTTCCCAGTTGATCTCCACAAGCGTTACTGGTTTCTTTAGTTTCAGCTGGAGTTAATCCTGTAGAGTCTTTCTGTAATTCTGTAGTATGATAATGAACTCTTTAGGGTTTTTGCTTTTTTTTGACAGATTTATTGAAGAGATTCTACCCCCACAACATTAGGGGTTTTTGTTCCCGATGCCCCAGCATGCTGCTGTCATCCCAGGTAATCCCAATGTGTCACCTTGTCCCAGATCCTTGGCCCCCTGTGCCAGACACCACTGTCTGCCTGGGGCAAGGGAGAGGCTGTCCTAGTCTGACACATGGTTACAGCCACCTTCTCCTCACTGCCAGCCTCCCCAGCTCACAGCAGCCTCGTGCCTGCCTCTGCGGGAATGGGTCTGGTTAGATGTATGTAAGTGAGAGGAGTTAGAGAGGATGGGAGTGCAAAAAATGGGAAATATTTAGACAAATTAATGAGCAGTTGGTACAAGCAAGTCACCAAAGTATGACCGCTATCACAGAGTGGGATCTGTATTCCTCTGGGGAGCTGGTTATTTGAAGTGCAAATGTCTAAGCTTTTGCAATGACATCCCTTGGATAGCCTTATGTTGTCCTGCAGCGGTCCACTTGTCTCCTCCAGCCACTGTTTGGGACTCCTATTCCTTCCTGCAGGAGAGACCCCAGCCTCCTCTTGGGGCTTTGCAGGAGCCTGCTGCACACTGTGAACCCACTAGCAGATCTGTGGGAGCACTGGGGCTGCGCTGAGTACCATGGAAAACTGGGATCCTCGGGGAAGTTGTGCACAGCCCTCAGGCCTGATCCAGAGTTTCCTGAAGTCAATGGGAGTCGCTCCATGGACCTGCCTGGCCACGTACCCCTGGGGCAATATGAGTGCCAATGGGCTACTTGCATGGAAACAACTCCACCTTCATGGGGCTCATGGCAGGACCAACTGCTTTTCTTCTGTTGCTGCTACCTTTTAGTGGCAAGGATTCAGAGAGAAATAAACAGCCTATCTGGATCTTTATAGGTCTGTGACAATGCTTTTCGAATGACAATTCCCTTCCTGAGCATGGACAAGAGAAATAATATTGACATTAGCTAAAATTCAGTTTCCCATACAGCAGATGGAGTTTTCTGTTTTGAAATGCAACAACTTTCTGTCAGGAAAATGAGAGATGGCATAAACCCAGCCAAAACACCAGAGCCAAGCACCTATGAAACTTACCTTCTGAATCCAAGTGTTGGAGAGCTCTGGCAGGCCCACCTATCACAGAAGCAGATATGAGTAATTAATAACCCACTCAAGCTAGCTGCCCCATCCTAGATAAAATGCCTGAAGATTAATAACAAGGTTTTGAATCACATTTTCTTTTTTTTTACCTGACATATTGTGAGATTTCCGCCACATGTGGGAGGAATATCAAGACTGTGATATGCAAAGAAACTACATGGGGGATACCTCACTGTCACCCTGAAGTGTTTGGTGATGGGACTGGTAATGATTAGGGGTCCAAGTGGTGTAACAACAGAGCTGTACACAAAAAATGTCTGTTCTTGGACAGATTTAATGGGGAAAAAGCAAGAGGTAAATAATTGTCTTAGGTGCTCCAATATATGAATCAGTAATAGTGCTCCTAATTAGTCCCAAGCAGCTTCACACATGCCCAAACTACCCAGTTCATGATTCAGGTCTATCTCATCTTCCTCCAGGTTTCAATCAGATAAGTATTATCTGAATTCACATGAAGCGGTGTTGTGAGCATAGATGTTCATCTATGGCTGAATGTCAGTGTCCATGAAAAAAAAAAAATCATTGCATCCTCCAGTCGTGTGTAAGTGTAGATCCTCTGAAATCAGTCAAACTCAAATGGAGCTACAACAGCCAAGTATTTAACTGACAAAGCACATTGGCATCATTGGGATGCAAAGTGCTCCTTAAAGATAATTCATTATCGGTACATTGTGGTGCTCCTGGCTGCAGTTACTGGTTACTGATTACTGTTGGGTATCTCTAAAAGTAATTATCATAGAATATACGGTATTCACTTTTGCGTGTGTTTTAAAAATATAGTGAGAGTGGGTTGAAATTTCACTGTAAGCATGGCTTGTTCTGTTGTCCTGGGAATTTTGCATCAGTTCAAGATGACTTCTATTCTGTTTTAAGCTTTAAAGTCTCCATAAGCCTTAAAGATTCATCAGATGAATTTCTTATTGTGGAAGTGGATCTTGTTGTCAATTACTAGCAAAATATTGCAATGAAGTACACAGCTGCAATCACAACCAATGTAATGACCCCCTAAACCCCAGACAGAAGAAGGGCAATGGGCTGAAGAATATTATTCTTACTAAAATTGCTCCTTACCTGCTTTCATTAACATTTGTTGAGCTATCTGTCCCCAGGTGCCAATACTTTTTCACATTTAATAAGATTCCATTAGAACTTTATTAAACAAGTGGTGAAGCTGCAAGGTAAAGCACTCGCTAGTATGTGGTGTCCAAGGTAAGTTTGCCCATACAGTAAAAGCTTTGCACTTTGTGTCTGAGAGGCTGGACTACAGTCCTTTGAGTAATGATGTAATCACATGCTGGGTTTCTTTAACAGCCTTAACAGGCACAAGGGCAAAACTGCTTGTGCTCAGTGACCAAAGCAGCATTCAACAGTCTGTATTGATCAGTCACTTAGTCAACTAACCCAAGAGCTGCTGGTGTGCCTGTGCCAAGCTCCACACAGAGGGGGATGTGTGCTCTGGGAGCATGCTGGCACTGGGTCTGTGTGTGCTCTCTTCCTTCTCTTGTAGAGCAGCATCCTTCTGCAGGCTGCACAGGAAGAGTATGGGGGCTGCAAGGGCAGCATAGGACACACTCTGGGGATCCTGTCGGTATAGTGCTGTGTAACTGTAATACTATCCAAAGCCTGCGATTGTGAAGTAACACCATCCCACATTGCATAATTGCCAAGGGTTTCTGGTAATTGATCTCTCTTTGGAGTCAAGGGATGATAACCCTCACCACAAGTGGCTGCAATTTTAAACCATTTATTTGTACTACACTCTGGAGATCTTTGAATCTTCAGACACTCTGACCCTGCTGACCTAAACTCTGAATCTAAGCATTATGAAGTGAGGATCCAGATAGTTGTACTGGTTTTGGCTGTGATGGAGTTAATTTCTTCATAGCAGCTTGTATGGTGTTATGCTTTGGATTTGCAACCAAACCAGTGTTGATGACTTTTAGCTATGGCTGAGCAGTGCTGTCCAGTTGTCTATGCAACATACCGCTTACTAACACACCACTGGGAGCTGCCAAGCAACTATTTTCAGACTAGCAGAGGCAGCATCGGGATAAGCCCAGTGGTTCCCTCTGTCTCTGTGTGTAAGGAAGGGACACTGGACCCCATCTACACACTGTCCTTCCAGCCAGCTCAGCGAGCTGAACCTGCTCTACTTCTCTGTTGCCTTTTCCTTAGGACTTTTGAATGTAGCAGGCAAATGAGAGCCCTTTCTTTATCCTACTTCATTTTCTGATCCAGCTACACCAGATCCCTGATGATCATCCAAGGGAATTCAGTCCTGCAACTTACATGTTGTTATAACCATCTTAGTTTGAATCTCCCTCCCTCCATCTCTTCCTCCACCTCAGGATACAAGATCTATAAATTAGAAAGGAAGACAGGTGTAGCTGTTGCTCAATAGTTTGCTGTATATCTGTGACTTTAAATAAGTAAATACAGTTATCTTAAACAATTCAGGAGTTTCAATGAGAATACCTATATGCTTTAATATGCATGTTTGTGTTTATATATATGTTTCAAATTGCAATCCTTGTGACCCACATGAAGTGAGATGATAAATGTGGCCATACCAATGTGGTAATTCTGCTGGCAATAACATGATCTCTCATTGCTATGTTGATAAGTGTCTGAGAAGAAAATTTACGCCTGGGGTTTGTTATGCCATGCACTACATAAATCACTGCACATGTCAGTACCAGGTTAAAAAAAAGACTGAATTATAGTTAAACATCTATTTGATCTCATTTCTTTCCAGCTGGTGATCACATAAATACTTTTCTATATAGAATTTTTTTTTTTAAATGAATGCAAGCAATATATAATCAGCACCATGCATTTGTTATCCCTAGCCCTGTCCTCTGGAGCACTTATCTTTGTATTCCACCTATTGGTGAACCTTTGCACCCTGTGTTTCTGGTCCATCCATAGTAACACTGAACATATGTAAGTCCCTACACATCTTTAAGAACATGTATCTAGCTTCTCTACATTATTTTCAGAAATTACTTATAGCAAGGGAGATATGTAAGTATTCCATAAAGAGAGTTAACCATTTTTAGGTACCAAATATTACAGAAACTGTCTAATCCTGTGTCCTCAATTTTTTGCCTAGGAATCTCTTATCTGAAAATTCACCTTTGCTCAGCAGTGCAGCTTTCTCATGTTTTGCAGATTGCACCCATCAGCATTTTCTAAAAGAAAAGAACACTACTGGGAGAAGTGGTGAAATGGGCCACGTGGAGAAAAAATACATAAGAACAGTATGGGGTGCAGTGATCTAGAGCTAAACACAGCCTAGTCAGGAGGTGATTTTGTGCAGCTCACAACAGTGGAAGCCCAAATACTGAGGAGTCCTGAGTTACTTACGGATGTTTCTCCACTGTTTTATTTCATCTACAGCCTCTGCCCATGGATGAGTCTCACTGGGGTGCTTTACCAGGAAAGCAAAGAATGCAAACTCAGCAAAACATTTCCTCAGAGATACACTTTATGAAATGCTTAATATCACTTAATAAAACCTAAGAAATGCTTATAGATGTTGAGGGAAAAAAAGATTAGTGATTCCAAGCCTTTCTATCAAAACAGTGTTGCACTTCATTTGTAACTGCTTCCTTTAAAACAAAAGCATGCAGAGCTTGTGCACAGTGCATACTCTCTCTTTCCTTAGGTGATTATTGTCATGCTCTCATACATGCTCACTTGAATGGTGTGCTTGCTGAAACTGAAGGCTCCGGTCAAGAATGAAAACCTCATCTGAGCTGCCTGCACAAATTTGCTCTGGCACAGCCTGCTTGGAGTAATCCAATAATGAAAGTTTGACCTAAGCTTGTTTGTTTTTATCAACTCCAGACTGTGAAATTCTAGCGGACTGGTGACTCTCCTTTCCCCAGGCAAAGCTTAAGTTTGACAGATACTGACCTTCAGTTGTAGTCTGAAGGGAATACAGAGTCACATTGGAACAACTCAAAGGAAGAAAATAGAAAATGAGGGATGCAAAAAACTGGGATGAAACTTCAAGGCTAGGAGTGCAAGCAAGGCTATCACTCCTTCAAAAAATCCTTAGCACCAACCGATTTGTCAAAGCAAACTTAAGACCATGATGCTTATTGAGACTAATAGAAAAATAACCTTTTCTAAACTTAAGAATTTTAGACAAATTCTAATCCATTTCTATAACTTGCCAGTATCTATACTTTCAGAGTATGAGTCAGAGGGAGTGTATCTGGTAATACATCTGCAACATCTGTTAGGAGGCACATAGAATTTATATGCTAACATAAAAGTAACCATTTTCAGAACAGTACGCCAATTCCTGTGTCCTCCCTACCTTTTTGAATGCAGAAGGCTGAAACTGAGACAGTTCTAGCACAGCTGGTAACAAGAAAGTGAATCCATGTTCCCTACTTGCTATGGAAAACCACTCAATGTAGTGCACCCCTGAAAAACCTGAGAACAGAAGAGCTAAAACCCAGTATTTCTACAGGTGAAACTACCCACTGTTTGTGTTATTGTTACAGAGGAACCATTTTAGACAAGTGAACACAAGGTGGATATGCTTGAAATTCATTGCACATTCAGATATCACCACTGGAGAGTGGAGAACATGTCTAGAAAACCTGAAATAGCTATTCTGCTTAAAGGCTTTTACTTGGACTGTGCTCAGGAGACAGGGGTTATAGTCTGCTAAGCAATCAGGTGCTAATATCTAGATTTTGTTCATGATGGAAGTAATTATAAATGCACATTTTGCCTAGACATATAGAACATAAGATCCATTAACTAAGAGCTTGTAGCAGCTTGAAACAAATGCAATTCTAGTGTGTAAGGAGAGATAATTTGCTCTCAGAACAAAGATCTCATATATTTGTTGTTTATACCTAAACACCAAACAAAACTTAGTCAAATATAGGCTCCCAAGTACAAAATTTAAATAAAAAGAATTCTGCAGAGCAAATAGGCCTTCATATCTGGACTGAGAGTTACCCTGGTACCTAAAATTTCAACAGTGTGAAAATGAATATACATACCCTAGGCTCAGAATTTTGCCATATTTCTTGCTAGACCCAAGAAGCAGCCACATAATAAGCATTTTTTTCAGCAAACCTAATACAAAGTGCAGCACAAAACCTTCTCTAAATGCAGGTTTTGCCACTGTTCTTTAAAAGGATTGCTGGGACACTGTTCATGTATGAGACCTTACATTTGTCCAGCCAGAGGGTGTTCAGACTTAAAATTTTGCCAGCCAAGTTTAATATGTTAATAACTAATATGTTAATAACTGGGGATGAGTCTCTTTAATGAAGTAACAAGCAATAGGACAAGAGGGAATGGCCTCAAGTTGCGCCAGGGAAGGTTTAGACTAGATATTAGGAAGCATTTCTTTACAGAACGGGTTGTTAGGTGTTGGAATGGGCTGCCCAGGGAGGTGGTGGAGTCCCCATCCCTGGAGGTGTTTAAGAGACATAGCGCTTAGGGATATGGTGTAGTTGGGAACTGTCAATGTTAGGTTAACGGTTGGACTAGATGATCTTCAAGGTCTTTTCCAACCTAGACGATTCTGTGATTCTGTGATTCTGTGATTCTGTAACTAGGTCCTGGGAGATTTTTTCTCCTCCAAGAATCGAAGCTGCTGAGTCCCTGAAGAAAAATTTGAAGTGTTCAGAGGTCTAGAGAGAGAGGAAAAAAAAGAATGCTGAAGTCCCTTACCAGGACAGTTGGGAATTTCACATGGATATGAGGATACCTGTATCCCAGTTCCCAGAGATGCTGCATTCCTTATGCTCAGTGACTGCTTACCATAAGTCACTCCTTAGGCCAAGCATTGGCATGAGTCTACATGCCTTTTCCTGGGACAAGTTTCTGTGTTCCAGCATCCAGATGAAAAGAATAACCTGCCAAAGGTCATGAAGTACCCAAAATGGGCTCCACTCATAGGCTGAACAATTTTGCAACACAAGACTAACATCAATGTTAGTCTGAGGACTATGTTACACTCTGTAAAGACACTGTGGGAAACTCATCCTGGCCTGGCTGGACAGAGCAAGACACTGGGAGACACTGAAGTATCTGAGGTGAAACCCATCTGTACCTCTTCATAGGTCTGCCAGAACAAACAAAGGAATATATGTCAGTTATGTGGCTTGTATGTAGAGCAAATATACACTTAATCTTCTAGTGAATCACCTTTTTTCACACAAAGATCATCAGTGATCCCTAGCAGAACAGCTGCTCAGACACATTCGGCTCTGGCCTCAGAAACCTCCCACACCAATGTCATGAGTAAAAAGCTATAAAAGAGCTGGTCTGCCAGACTGGAGGGTCAAATAGCAGCCTGTAAGTGGTTGTAATAGGGGAGAGTGTGACTACTGATGTTCATTCCTTTTTCTTAATGGCCTTATGCAGAAGCAAATAGTTAGGAGAAAAACACGTGACCTTAACAAGAAATGAATCATTCCCATCACACTTTTGTATTGCTGGAGTGTGTGCCTCAGCTAAGAATTTGCCTTGATTTTATTATTTTTTATTATGAAAGACATATATATTGGAAAGCGTCAGCTCCGGAAACACTGATCTAGAAAGATCTATTATCAGAGTCTTTTCTAAAGAATCTCATCATTTTTATTTGCTTACAAAAGAATCAGGCAGGGGGAAAATGAGTAATTTAAAAATCTCAGTAACAAAGAACAGGAACTTACCAGTTTCAAACAAGAATCACTAAAACAAGTTGACTTTTCGTTATATAATGCAATTGATTAATTGCATTATCTCATGCTTTGTTTTCAGCTCACATCTACAGTTTGAATTCATAAGTTTTAGCAAAACAGTAAGCCCAGAGAAATAGTGTCTTTATCACCTTCTAAGAGACAGAAACATTTTTGCCATCATAAAATTTCATGTGGACTGGCTCATATTTTTCTGTTCTTTATAATGGCTATTTTGATCTTTAAGGCCTGACAAGTCAAGTTGTTTTGTTTACCAAAACAAAATGTTCTTGTACACATCCATATGTGCATGTATCTGGCAGTTGTCCCCTCCTAGACATGTTTGAATCTATTGGCCAAACTTGATAAAGGAAGAAGTTTTCTCAAAGATTTTATCTCCTGCAGGTTGCATGGAGCAGTCAAGAAAGGAGGAGACCCATGCATGTCCCCTCTGGGGAAGGGCTACAACCTTTCTTGGAGTTTAGGGAATCCACCTAGGGACTGCATCTCCTAGCACAGCTGTGGAGGACACAAAGCTTCAGTGGGTTTGCTGCTCAGTCATTTGTTTCAAAGACAAGCCAGAGCAATCGTTTGCACTGACAATTCTCTCAGGTCACAGAGGCTTCTGAAATTTGTGCGTAGTGGATTTTACCCTGATTCACTGCAAAATGAATTATTCACAAATGGCTTGATAGTGTTATCTTTCACTGAGATGTACAAAAAACTAATCAATACCGTAGCAGTAAGGAAGCGTGTAAGGGTTGGCTAGTCACCATGGGGCAGCACTGACAGAGTGTTTGACTGTTTGTCTGTCTCCCTGGTTTTGCCTTTATAATTAAATAGGCAAAACAAAGACATGACGCTTTTAATTGTATATACAGGTAGCTATGATATTTTTCCTAGGGCATCTCTGCAAGTATCTCTTCAGATACTCTCTCTGAAGCTTATTATAAATTATTTTTGAACTAAGACCTACTTTACCCACTTTTAATGAAGACTATTAGGAAAACCAACATGCATGTCAACTTACCGCAGGAGCTATCACTAGCTGAGTGACCAAACTAGTCAATTTAAGTAGAAACTAGATAGGTCAAGAGTTCACAGTTACTTTGCAGCCCCTTGCTTGTTTCATTAAATCCATCAAGGATTTAAAGCAGCAAGTTATCTAATAAGGCAACTTCCAGAAGAAACATGATAGCAAAGGTCAGAGTATTTCAAGCAGGAACAGGACCACTGTTGAAAGGTTTATGAACTTTCAACTAACTGACTTATCTCCCAGTATTTCAGGTCCAGATGCATCACAGTCATTAAAGAAAGTAGCCCCTTCCCAGCTAACAGTATTCCTGTGTCCTTCTCAGCATCTGAATGGGAAGGAAATAATTTAGAGGTGAGATCTGTAAAACTGGCTAAATGACCTTGTGATTTTGAATATCCCTCCTAGATGTGATTGGCATGGGGATACAAAAGAAGGCAGTGGAACAGGAAAGAAAGGAAGAGTAAGGATTTTTGCCTTGAACAGAAGATGATGCCTAAGAACATGACCCTGTACAATAATGCCAAGTGGTAACACCCCAAGAAATGTGGCTTGAAGATGTGATAAGATTTATTTTGAGAGAATAATAAAATCTAATCAAAGGACAGGTTAGGACTGCTAGAAGAGAAGCTAAAATTGAAAAAAAAAAAAAAGAAAAAATAGGAAGGGCAGTTCTGAAATGAAATGGAGCAAAGAATAAAACACATTTCAGCAGCAGCACTGGTGTTTAGATATGAAAAAATTGGAAATTTTGATATTCCTTTTCTGCTGTTGTTTTTATAATTAAAAACCAACATAATTGTCAATTGGTCACAACCAGGCTAGATTCAATAAAGGTTAAATATGGAGTTTTACTGTATTTGCATATTGGTTATAAAATAAAGATTTTGATGATATAACATAAAACATGATTTGTAAAGTCAGTTTTTTGGCTTACAGATTTACATCAAAGTATTGTAAATACAAGTGATATGAAAAATCAGCTGATTTATTGCTAATGTGATATCTTGCCTTTGAAGAAATTACATTTGGAGATTTTCACCTCCTCTCTGCACAAGTAAGATAAAGAAGAGGCTGTAAATGTCATGTATGATAAGTGCTTGAAATAGCTTTTGTGTTTATCTGCAACACAAAGCAGTCATCTGTATGTAGGATAACCATATGCACCATTTCTATGACTTTAAAAAGAAACTGTTTAGCCAGAGTTGAGAGTTGCTCATGCACCCTACTTCTGTGAATATTCCTGCCTGGCCTTAGCTTACAAAGAAGTAAATTCAGAATTACAAAGTGCTTCAAGGGTTGTGTGGAGCAAACACATAGCATCTTCCTCAGATGCTTAGCTAGATGATCTCTCAAAGCCTTATGATGGCATTTCTCTGTGTATCTGTTCAGATGCAAGAAGACAATGTTGTACTGCCTCATCTGATCTGTTTATCAATAAAGGTCAGGTAATATTCTAATGGGATATAACATGGGCAAAAACATAGGCAATGTTTTAAGTATTAATGGGGCATAGCGCCTTTCTACATCACAGTATCTAAATGTCATTAGCCCTGCTGAAGATAATGGGGCTTCTCACTTAGATACGATGGGGAGAATATGGACTTGTGAATTTTATGTAAATATCTTGGCCCAGAAAACAATATGAGAGAATGGAAAATTATTACTATACATATGAGAAAAGCTACAACTTTTTTTTGTTTGTTTAAGATACCTAGCGTGTATATGAGTACGAAAGAGGTATGTCACACGGTGTCATATTGTGAAATGTCATTGCCAAAGTATCGGGTTATAGCAAAAACCTCAGAAGTGTGCCAAACTATGGAAAATATCACAGACGTGTATGGAAACCCCAGCTACAGGCAAATAGTTTCTGGAATATCTGCCAGAGCAAAAGAGCTCAAGTCTGGTTACGCAGAGCCTGTTTGCAGAAGTGTTGTTAACTTTCCAACCATAACTACCTGGGAGATGTCTGACAGCATATTTCCTTGCTTTTTGCTCTTTTCTGTGGCATGGTGAGAGTTACCCTAACACCCAAAGGATCCAGAATAGCCCTCTTAATATTATAGACCTAACAAGATCTAAAAGATGCTGTTAGTGTGGATGCTGTTACATTAATATATGTGGTCATTTGATGAGACTATCAATACAGTTCAGTTAGGTAAGTGAAAATTCAGATGCTCAGCACTACGTTGTCTTGAGCCAGACATACCCTGGTAAAACACCTGCCAGAGAAAATCTGTTAACATAAGAATAAAATAAACACAGCCCCAGTACTAATCCATGTTCACCTGTAAAATGAATCAATTCAATACATTATAGGACTTCCACAGTACAACCATTACATACACACAAGACATGACAACATTTTATGTCAGAAGCTGCAAGACCATCACAGTTTTACTAAAGTAATTCACTTGCACTGAAATTCAAATCTTCACCCTGGAATGAGAATCTAAGTCTGTATCTCTTTTTAAACATTCAGGCACAAAATAACTGGGAAAAAAAATCCCAGGAATGGAAATTTTACCTGAACTATTTGACTATAACAACTCCAGATACATCTATTGTGAGCTTTCATCAGATTGACATTTTTTCTCTCCTGAGATATGTTTGATCTTGGCTCTGGAAGCCTAGAGCTGATGTTCATCCCTGGGCCCAGAACACAAGAATATTCAAACACCCTAAGTTAGTACTAATAAAAACAAAATGTTGTGATAAGAAAGTCCAGTAAGATCTAGAGAACCAGAGCTGCTGCAGAAGACAGTATTAACAGTATCAATGTGACAACAGGAGAAAAGTCTTAACCTGGCAGCACATTTACAGATGAGGAATTATTTGCCTCTTATGAGTCAGTCAAAGATAAGATAAATATAGGATAATGTACAGCAGTGAATACTGCTTTAGCTGGGATTTTCAGAAGTGCTGTGCTTCCTCTTCAAAAAGTATTCAGTAAGTATTATGTTAGCAAGAGGAGCAGTGTTCCTTATGGTCTTCTTCCACAGGATATTCTCCTGTATATTTTCCTGGAAGGAGAATCCATCTCCAAGAAAGATTGTCAGGAACACACACTTCTTGTGATACCCACTCCTGAATAAGGTGATTGATACTATCCATGCATCTGTGTGAAATTTTGTTCTTATCCAGTTTTATGTATCACCTGCCTTGGAAATCCCAGAAAGCTTCATGACTCTACAAGAGACCCCGCTCCTGTTTGAAACACTCATATACTGTCAGGAATAAACAGAGACGCTTGGCCTCTCAATGAACATTCCTGTCATATATTTCACACCATCTGACCATTTCACAGGCTCCCACCAGAAACTACGTGCTTTTTTCCTCTTCGCATGCTCTACCATTAACTGTGTATGGATACAAAGAATATCTCTTGGTTTCATACCCTGTAAATAAGCCTTTGTTCTCAAAATAAAAATCAAATAAAACATTGTAATTTTGATTATAAAATTATCATAACAGGAGGAAAATATTGCTAAAAAGTTGCTGTTCTTCTTCCCATCTATCTCCCATACTCACATTCAGATTAAAAGTTTGGTCAAACAGACTTGTTCTGAGTAAATGGAAGGACATTCAGGTTAGGTATTAGAAAAAAAAATCTTTCTCCCTTGATTCTAATGTAAGCTATTTACCAATTTCTCCAAGTATACACAGAAGACCATAGTTCAGAAATGCCATTCTCTGGTGATAAAAAGATTATTATGAATTAATAAGCATGAATCAACAGTATCAGGGAACAAGGGTAGATGCATATCCTTCCAAAAATACAGCCATCAGGCACACATAATATATCATGAATTAGTATCAGATAAGACAGTTAATATGTAAGATTATCGAATTTTTATTATTTCTGGAGAATTGTATACAATGACCAGACAATTTTGGACATCCAAAAAGAAGAAAGATCAGTTAAAGGTTCTGTTACTATCCTTTCAGGGCAACATGGCTAATTAAGAATTTTTAAGAATTCAACTTTTTTCTATTGGTACACTGAGGGTAAAGAAGGTATATATAGTTCTAAGCTTTTCTACAAACATCATGGCTCTTTTTCATATTTATATTGAACATATTTTCCTTATTTCCTTATTTCCTACCTAGCATTTCTTGGATGTGTCATTGCCCGATATTTCTGGATACTCAGAAAATATATGGCTATAGGTTTTTGAGGTACTTCCCAAAGGAGTTATTCAGATGACAGATTAGATCAGCGTTGTCTTTTTCATTACAAAACTGCCAAATAAATAAATAAAAACTAGGGCTACACAGAAAACCACAGGATTTAACTTGTATCTATTCATCCCCAGTAAGAGATCTCCTATAGCGTCTTCCTTGGAAGATGTAAGGGCTTTTTGAAACTCTCTAGCCTTTTTCCCTTTCCTTTTCCCTTACACATCTCTTATATGTAAATCCAATATTATCTCTAAATATCAATTCAGATGGATAATTTTCACACAGATATGTCTTCTGGCCAAACAAAAATCTTGGTCAGTTGCCAGATTTCTGACTATTAACTTCAAGGTCCTATTAGCAGAACTGGGAATCAAAGGGCCAGCTCTTTTCTCTGATCAGCAAGTATCTATTTATGTTTTCAAGCAAGCATAAATTTAGGCATGCCTTCATGCTTTGTAGAAGCTCTACAAAAAACACTCAGAAAACTTCTTAAAACTGTCCTTTTCCATGATGCCTTCAAAAATGAAGCCAGAGAGGCTTCTATTTTCTGATTCCACAGCCTACTCTGATGGCTAACACATTGTCTTCTTTCATGTCTTTGTTGTCTCATTTTAAATATACCATGATTTGATGTGAGGGTTTTTTTAGATGAGGAATTTTCTTTTTCCCTGTGTTTCTACATAGTTTAACACAACAGCTTTCTGGTCCACGACTGGGTTTTTTTGCTATGTCTAGATTAGCAAGTAGTGTGAACCAGTAGGAGATGATATGGCCAGCAGAATGGTTGTTGCTGGGGACCTGACATCCATGCTATAGACATTTAATGAGTCCACTAGCTGCACTACTGGAGGAAAGAATCACAGAAGTCTAGGTTGGAAAAGACCTTGAAGATCATACAGTCCAACCATTAACCTAACACTGACAGTTCCCAACTACACCAGATCCCTAAGCGCTATGTCAACCCGACTCTTAAACACCTCCAGGGATGGGCACTCCACCACCTCCCTGGGCAGCCCATTCCAACGCCTAACAACCCGTTCTGTAAAGAAATGCTTCCTAATATCTAGTCTAAACCTTCCCTGGCACAACTTGAGGCCATTCCCTCTTGTCCTATCGCTTATTACTTGGTTAAAGAGACTCATCCCCAGCTCTCTGCAACCTCCTTTCAGGTAGTTGTAGAGGGCGATGAGGTCTCCCCTCAGCCTCCTCTTCTCCAGACTAAACAACCCCAGTTCCCTCAGCCGCTCCTCGTACGACATGTGCTCCAGACCCTTCACCAGCTTCGTTGCCCTTCTCTGGACACGCTTGAGTAATTCAACGTCCTTTTTGTAGTGAGGGGCCCAAAACTGAACACAGGAATCGAGGTGCGGCCTCACCAGTGCCGAGTACAGGGGTAAGATCACTTCCCTGTCCCTGCTGGCCACGCTAT
The DNA here is from genome assembly GCF_047716275.1 of Strix uralensis. NCBI lineage: Eukaryota > Metazoa > Chordata > Aves > Strigiformes > Strigidae > Strix > Strix uralensis. Next base: position 145,094,142 of record NC_133972.1, on the reverse strand, counting down.
TTCTGATACAAGCCAGGATGCCATTGGCCTTCTTGGCCACCTGGGCACACTGCTGGCTCATGTTCAGCCGGCTGTCAATCAACACCCCCAGGTCCCTCTCTGACTGGCAGCTCTCCAGCCACTCCTCCCCAAGCCTGTAGCGCTGCTGGGGGTTGTTGTGGCCCAAGTGCAGCACCTGGCATTTGGCCTTATTGAAACTCCTACAGTTGGCCTTAGCCCATCGCTCCAGCCTGTCCAGATCTCTCTGCAGAGCCTCCCTACCCTCGAGCAGATCAACACTCCCACCCAACTTGGTGTCATCTGCAAACTTACTGAGGGTGCACTCGATCCCCTCGTCTAGATCATCAATAAAGATGTTAAACAGGAGTGGCCCCAAAACCAAGCCCTGAGGGACACCACTTGTGACCGGCCGCCAACTGGATTTAACTCCATTCACCACAACTCTTTGGGCCCGGCCATCCAGCCAGTTTTTTACCCAGCAAAGCGTGTGCCCATCCAAGCTGCGAGCAGCCAGTTTCGCCAGGAGAATGCTGTGGGAAACGGTGTCAAAGACCTTATTAAAGTCAAGGTAAACAACATGCACAGCCTTTCCCTCATTCAATAAGCAGGTCACCCTGTCATAGAAGGAGATCAGGTTTGTCAAGCAGGACCTGCCTTTCATAAACCCATGCTGACTGGGCCTGATCATCTGGTTGTCCCGCATGTGTTGTGTGATGGTACTCAGGCTGAGCTGCTCCATCAGCTTCCTGGGCACCAAAGTCAAGCTGACAGGCCTGTAATTTCTCGGATCATCCTTCTGACCCTTCTTATATACAGGCATCACATTGGCTAATTTCCAATCTGACAGGTTCACTTCCAGTTCACTTTCACCTAAAACTGCTCCACAATCACAGCCAAAGCACAGTAAATGGGAATGGCATGGAGATTCATTTAAAAATTACATTCCTGATTGAAGTACACAAGTGGTGTAGACACATCCTTAATGTCACAGGAAAAAGTCTGTTACTGTCTATACATGTGGAAAGTTGACTGCTCAGTTATGAGTGTCTATTCTTTTGGAGTCATTATTCTCTCACATATCAATTTGTCTTGCTAAATATTGCACTGAATAAATGGGAAATTTATTAGATAATAGCAGAATATTAGATATTAATATTATCTAATATTAGATATTAGATAGCAGAAGCTACACTACTCATTAATTCTACAATAAAATACTTTTGAATAAACTACTGGAAGCATAGCCAACACACACAAATACTGTTCTAATATCTGGATTATTTGAAGACTACCTGTAATCCTCATATTTTCATGTTTTTCTATAGTATCAGCATCTTTTTATTTGAATCATTCATTAGCAGGCTTCAAACATTTGGGGAACCATAAGTCAGCATATAACTAGAATACATAATAAAGGAATACAGTTCTAATGAATAAAAGTATTGTTACGTTCTTTGCAGCAGGAGTTTTTGTAATAATGTCAAATCTCAATGAGTAAAATAACTGTGAGTCTCTTTGGTGCTGCTGTTTGGAAGCTGACTTGAGCACTTCTAGGCTTCTGTCAGATGTCATTAGAGAAAAACCTACTCAATCTACAAAGATCCCAAGCGTCAGGAACGTCTGAGAATCCCTAGTTCTAAGGGAAGAGTGCTCCCCTACGACAACAGCGTATCAGATGTGCAAAACGGTCTTATTCCCTGACATTCAGGGCTTTTGTCAATGCTTTTGAAGCTGTGATTATTAAGTGCTCTAAGTGGAACTATTTTAATCCTCCCTGTTTCTCTTAAAAAGGAATTGTTTTTAGCAGCCTTTACTATAATAAATAAAAGGAATCATCTTTACATATTTTATCAGAAAATTCTGCAGACCATTATCTAAAAGCCACCAGCAACACTTCACAGTAGCAAAGTTGATGGCAAAAATAAAAAATTAAACTTACAGAATCATAAAGGTCTCTCTGATTAGGTAGGCTGACAACCCAGTCCTTCTTTCTTCCATACAGTGTTCTCAGCAATTACAATATCATTAAGTTATACAACTGTCTCTTCAATTAACAAAGACTAATATTTCAGTCCACACCCTGTTAGTTAATTATAGATGTCCTGAATGTTTGAGTATCTGGAATAGCACTCCTGCTACTGATAGGATGGATAGAGAATCTGACCAAATACGGCATTTGGTTTTGGGCCATAACCATGTGTTTTCCTTTGCTATCAGACTGGACCACACTGGATGCTATCTGCAGCTGCTCATACCCTATTTGAGAGTTTATGCAAATTAGCTGGACAGTCTTTGAGAATCACATCTTGGAGAAAGCAGGAAACAACTTTTAATTTTGTTTTGGGCTATGTACCATTTGTTGCAAGGCCACTTTTGTGCTTAGCTGTTGAGGCCTGAATTTCCACCTTGGGGAAAAAACTCTTATCATTCTGTGTTCAGGTATGCATGATCAGAGCTGTTCTTCAGTCAGAGGCCAAAAGCTGTCCTTTTAAAGTCCTAAAGTCTATGTCAGATTTCTGATTCATAAGTACAATACTTACTGTAAAACTTACTGTGAAGCAGTGTTAAATGCTCTTCCAAACTTGTGTGGTGATTTTATGGTATAAGGGAGGGAGAAAAGAGCTTAATCCCATTTTGATACTGAATGATTGACTTAAAGCCATTGATGAAAACACTGGGGCTTTGTAACAGTGATAGTTCACAGGCTGCTGAGGAGCATCTGGTTTGTCAGAAATTCAAGTGTGGTCTCCATGCCAAGGTTCAACATTTAATATAAATGCTGCTAGATAATCTAAAGCCTAGTCTGTTGTGGTGGTTTAGTCCCTGCCGGGGTCTGAGACCACATGGCCGCTGCCCCTCCCCCACAAAGGGAGTGAAATACAAAGCCCCGGGGCTGAGATAAGGAGAGGTTTAATACAACAGTGCAACAGCAACACAACAAACAGCAACAATAACAATAACAATAACAATTAACAGTGACAGTGATAACAATGAACAGAGCAAGATATCTACCAATACAGCAGTGGGAACAGAGCGATGGCATAACACACGTGTTAACCGACTGTCTCGCGCTTCAGCGCTTTGGCGCCAGGAGGTGACGTCAGCATGGTATATGAATAACCTGGCTAGAGCTCCCCACCCCCCACTGCTGGGGATACTTAACCCTATCCTAGCTAAACCAGGACATCTGTGAAAAGAATTAAAGCAGAAGGCTCTGCTGAGAATGATATATCCATTCTCCTCTTATCTCCAGTGTTACGTGTATACCATGGTTCCTAGGGCCAAAAAAGTTGTCTGCCTCTCCTCTCAAGTAGAACAATTTCATAGGTTGATGGTAACCAGAAAAACAACAAAACTTTACAAAAAAACGTTTTGTCTGCTTCCTAGTCCATGTCCTACTTTACTGGATGTATCCACACTGATAGTGTATCTTCCTTCAGCATTCTGATACTCCTAATGATCACCCATTTTGAAAGTAAATGCATTCTTATTTTTGGAAAGCCACAAAACTGATCTAACCATTCTCTGTGAACTGCAATAATTGCAAGGCTTCCCTGCCATATGCCATAATCCTTGGAATACTGTCCAATGCAGAAAATCCTGGGGGTAGAGCTTTCCGAGTGTTTCCAGCGGAGACTCACCGACATGGTTCTACAGATCTCTGCTGCTATTCTCTGCTTCTTTATGTAGAGAATCACAAATTCTAGACAGTACTCAGCCCCACTACTGAAGAGTAGAACAAGTGCACTGGCATTAAGAGAAGTAAACCCAGAACACCCCCCACCATCTACATACACCTTTTCCCACAGGAATATGAGTTAAGAATTCGGGTCTGTATTAAGCATCTAATGAACAAGACTCTCTGCCTCATTACAAAACGTGTTTCAGCCACATGCACTGTGTAACTAGGGGACCATCTTGTCTATTTGTCTGAGTGTTAATCCAAGCTGCCCTGTGCCTTCACATGGGATCACTATGTCTCTGTCTCACTGTAGCACGTAAAGAACGAAAGCCACAGCCTTCTCTCTTCTCGAAGGAGTTGATTTGCTCAGGTTCCCTCAAGCGGTCTTTAATTGCTCCCATGCCTTTGGTATGGCTGTGACACTGCTCACCAGTGAGGTACACTCCTGGTTTTCAAGAGACAGAATCTGACCCTTTCATGGTTCAGGAGTCCTCACTGTTTTCACCAACCAGCAATGAATTCTGCCTTTAGATCAGTTCTACACATCTCACTGTGATCACCTGTACCTGTTTGCTATGTGCCCTGTCTTTGTCAGCAATTCCCTGAAACCTTCCACCCATGCAGTTCTTCATCGCCCTCCTTGAATGAGCAGCAGGATCTACTTCTCCCTCTTTAGCCTGATCAGACATCATCCTTAGCTCCTTTAAAGTTAACACTGCAGTTTGTAGGCTGGAGAGTGGAAAAGGTAATTAACAGCTCCAGTGATCTCCAAAAGAAGCAAAGCTGCTCCAGGCTGATGAGTTTCTTTTGTTCTTGGAAAAGGAGGAAAATGGAGCTGTTTCCTCAGATACTTTATTCTGGAAGACAGTCAGGTGTTGCAGGCAGCCAACCAGAGACAGTTTTGGTAAAAGCAAGGATAACTTCACTAGAAGGATGCTTTTTCTCCAATAAGTCTGAAATTAGTTGTAGTTTCAGTCAAAATGCTATCCCACGTGAACAAAAAAACAGTAACAGAATGTGCATATACATAGCATGTGTATGTTTTGTGTGTATATTGATATACACACATATATACATATATACAGATATACAGATATACAGATATACAGATAGACAGACAGTAAGCTATAAAACCACAGAGGCATAGGTCTATTCAATGGGACAAAGTCTTTGAGGCAAGGGAGTGGAACACAATCCAAAACAAGCCAGATTTCAGCATGTTTGGTTAGAGGCATGATGCACCCTCTGATGACCATGGCTAGGGATCAGCGGTGTGTCCTTCTGGAGGGGTGGCCTTCCCCAGCTGACAGACTGCAGAGTTCAGCCCTGGCGAGCCGTCACTGCTGCCACATGGCTGGTGGACAGGACAGAACGTCTGTGCCAATCATTTCTTGTGATCTCAAATATTCCCCACTGGATGCTTTATTACAACAAGCAGAAAAATGCACGTCAGCCTGATCCTAGCCGTAAGGACTATGTTTTTTGATGAAACAAAGTCATAGAAAACCTCCTTTTTCTTTCAGCAAAACAGCACAAAACCCAGCATTTTGGGAGTGAAGTCAGCAAGCTATATTTTGCAGCATTGCTTCAGACATTATTATTGTATAATTGTATTTGTTTAAATATTCAAGATTCCTTCATCATGAGGAGAAATTTGAGCTTTTTTTCTTTTTTCAATTAAATCTGAAACTTGGGCAAGATAATTCATGATTCTTGTCATGGTCTTAACAGCCATGCACATAGTTTGCAAAATACTGTCTTATTCAATATAAAAGAAGGGGTCTAAAGTTCTGTCCATTTTTGTATAGATGACTGTAATGAAATTTCCAAGGCATAAATTCGGATATAGAAAAAGTCACATTTGATCAAATGTAGTCCTGATCTAAAGCAGATCTGATGAGTCTAAATTCTTCAGAAATATCCATCATCTGAATGATTTTGACTCTTCTTCCCCCCTAAAATCCATGTCTATTTTAATATAACATTTTAGACTAATATCTACATCTACCTCTTCTTGCGTGTCTCAGGGACATCCAGAAAGTGAGACTGCTAGTTGATCGTTTCCTGCCCTCCTGCACACAGGTAACCTAAGGATAGCTTCTCTGACCAGCACAATGTTGGGGCTAAAGAAGTTCCCAACAAGCAACATGAGAAAATGGACTTCCCACATGTTTAGCAGGGGTATCTTTTAGTCTGACCAAGTTCACAGGCAGATCTTACCTAAAATTGATGGTAATGCATCTTCATTGTTGATGAGGATAATCATGTCTCTGGTGCTACGGCAGCTGTGATGTCATTCCACACGCACCTTCTTACTCATGTTCAAGATTGCCAGTGATGTGGACACAGGTACAGCCATCCCTTTAAATTGTTTCAAGTTTCAGGAAGACTCACAGCACCACAGAGCTAGGCCAGGTCAAATTATTTTTGACATCTGCAGCAGATGAAAAGTAACTTGGAGAAGAGGCTGGTCAATGAGAGGTGCAATGTGGCTGCATGTCTCATGTCTGCATTTGTGTTTCAGAGGGACTGCTAATAATTAGCATTGATATTGCCAAGTACTGTCAGGCATACATGATATGTAAAGTCAAATACAGTAGTAACTCATTGTTTTCTACCCCACCCAGATGAAAATTTGATGTCTTCCCTTTTTACCATATACTTGTGAACCCAGGGCTCCCTGCTCTCGCTGTGCATAGAACTACATGGCACAGTGGAAATCTGCAGGTAGAAGCGAGATGTGTGGGATGTAATTACTACAGTGACCTGCGGTGACCTGAATTCAGTCATACCAGCGATTAATTTTTCTTGTACTTACAGAAAGCTGCAAGCTAAAAGCAAGGGGGAACCTCTGTAAAATAATAATGAACACAGCCAGAGAGAAAATTGCATCAGACATGAACACATTCTAAATGCTGACTCACAGCACCCCACATTTCCTCCCTTGCTTTCGAAACTCTCCCTAATCTCACACTTTCAGTTTACAGCTCAATTTACCGTGCCCCTGAAGTGCCACTCCCATTCTTGGGCTTTTTGTTTTCGTTCTACTCCTACACCTTCCATTTTTTCCAATGCCTGCTGAACCATTGTTTTCTCGATCTGTCATCATTACTTCAGACAGTCCCTTAAACATTGGAAGGGGGTCTGTAAAACAACCGCCAAAACCCACATTCATACACTTCCTCCCATCTGCAACTGAGTCAACACAGTCCTGACATAATTTAATATACCTTTTACTAATTATACAGATATTATGAAACCAACAGCATGAAAAAGTCAAATAACACTTTCTTTAGAGACATTGCTTCAAGTTTAAAAGTTACTAAACATGGCTCTAGAGGATGAGGCTTACCTCAGCTTCATTTATAGAACCCATACAGCTCCTTTGCAATGTGACTGGGAAACCACCATATCGTTAAAAAACCTCTGAGAATACATGTTCCAGATTTGCAATATCATGAATTGCAAGAATGATAAAGCCTGCTCTAAGCTCTGAGACATGCAACTTAGTTAAATAAAGCACATTATAAAATAACTTCTATTGTAATTCACAGCAAATTATGCATTTTAGAAAAATAATTTTTGGTTCAAAATTCCTTTTTCTAATGAAGTAACATATACGTAAGCAGATATATACTGCAGAATTGACTGGAGAAAAACAAGCAGAAAGTAGAAAGGTATTTATAGTATTGTTTTCTTATATTTTCACACATCAGGAAATTGCCATTTTCACCTGAAGGCAGGAAGCACTGGGTATTCTATCAGAACCCTGTCCTGCATAGTCAATGATGTTCTGTGACTTGCATTCCTGTTCAGTATAACAGATACAGAATACTTGTTGATGTTGGTTTAGGTATTTACTTAATTTATGACAAAAAAAAGATCTTTATGGATTAAACCTTCCTCTGAAGTATAAAGCACAATCCAGCAACATGTTTTTATGCCTACAGCTAACACTGTGTTGGGTACCAGTGGTCAAACACAAAGCTATGCTTTGAACTGTCCTGGAATGACCCAGCTGAGAAGAAATTACATTTAATCAAGTATTTAAAAAAAAAATGTTTTAAAAAATAGGGACCTGCGTAGGCTTTCTTGATGTAAGTCATCCATCTGAGTAAGTGGAAGCATGTACATGTAAGACAACCTGTGTCAAAGTCAGCAATATGTGCATGCAACATAAACAGATGTTAACTCATCTGAATCATTTCACAATGTGGCTACAAATGAAAAGTGCAAACACGAACAGCACAATGTGATCCACTAGGAAATGGGAAATTAGCTGGGAAATACTAACAATGACTAAATGAAATTTCCCAGCCACAACACTACCTATTTGAAGGAAGAAAGCAAAATGAGGATATGGTCCAGAACCTTTCACAGTGGGGAACCTGAAGACAGGGAGCATAACCCCTGTCTCATCACCAAGCTCAGCAACATCCTCCTGTCCTAGAACATGGCAGCTAAGAGTCCAGCCACTGCCAGAGCAGCAGCTGCTTTATATTTCCAGAGCTCAATGTAAATTACCATTCAGATTAATGGTTTCAGATACAGACTGAACTTTACCACTGTGCAATCAACTTGCAAAGGAGTTGATTCATATGACATTACAAGAAAGCCATTGTCAGAATAGGGTGATCTCACTAAAAGAATAGATGTGGATGTCTCAATGATGTAGCATATTTTAAATGCTATTTCCTTGCTTGCAGTCACATGAAATATTATCAGCACTCTTGTAGTTCAAACAAACATCCGGAAAAGATACCATCAATCGTCAATTTCCATGAAGGTGTATTACAGAGCACATTGACAAGTCTTTCTTTAAAATTCTGTTATTTTTACATGTTTCTAAAACTGGAAAAAAAACATACAGAACAAAAACTCTTAAGTAAATGTATTTATTATTGTTGGATTTCTTAACGCAGAGATACTGTTATTTCAAGTATAGGCTTACAATCCTGTTTCATTGTTCTTTATGCCAAAACAAGAGACAAGAACACCCTGGTCAACTGCATTTTGATCAGGAGAGTCAAACTGTGGTTTCAGATATTTATGCACAAATCTCATTGACAGCAGTATCAATTATATTTGCACATGAAGTGAAAATCTGCCTCAAAAAAAACACTGAAAAGATTAAGAACTCTTGCTATTTTAACACCCTTTTTACACAGAAAAGCACTTGCATACATGGAGAAAATACATAATCAGGATACAAAGACCAAGTTCTCAAAATCCATGTCACTTTGCTACAACTTTAAAATGCAGATTAGTCTTTTAATATGGACAATCAGTTGTGACACAAACAGAAACAGCTCTTCCCCCATTCCACAGTTTTAACTACATATAACTCCATGAATACAATTTTCAGAACAGACCTCTCTGCTTCACCTGTTCACTGTTTTAAGAAGTTAAAAGCTTAGTTCTTTATCAATGGTTATGAAGAAATTTTGTATCCTTTCATACTCTATGTGAGTATCAAATACCAATGAGGGCTCTCATTTATTTCCAAGAACGCCTTGTGCATTAACTGGTGCAGCTCAGAGCAGGATACGGATAATGCTGAAAACAACTACTGAAAAATATGTTTTCATGCTGAAAACAATTACTTCTCTTAACTGCAACTTTTTTAACACGGAATAAGGCAAGCATCAAGGGGCATGTGGGCAACAGGAAATGGTTTTGTAGCTGTTAGTAGCATCTTTCTTCCTTCGTACTATTAACAAAAGCTAATGTTAAAGCACTTATGAAGAGCCAAACAGATTGTCTACTTCCATTTTAATGCTAGGATTTGCCTAAGTAAATATTATCCTCTGAAAGTGAAATTCACATTTCATGACTCAAAGTTTCAGCCTCTGGACCTACAGCTGTAGTTCTGTCTAAACGCAAGAGAGGACACAAATCAAAAGCATCTCTTAGTTCTAGAGGTTGCCTCATTCAGGGATACCCAACCTGAGACAGGTCCTAGAGGAATGATGCGCTCACCATCCTGAAATACCGAGGCTGAGTTGGGCGCCAGTTATCAACCAGGGGGAGAACAGGTTCATTCTCAGCATTCTTGGACAAGCTGCGGAGCTTCGCCATCTGCAGGAGAGCAAAAATCAAAGTGTCCTGATGGCAGTACCTTGAGATCAAATCCACAGCCCAACAATTAAACCAAGGAGGCTGGCCCATGCCCTGAAGCTGGGGAGAAAGTGTCCTTCAAAGTTGTGAACATGTCCTTCACCCCATCACCACAAGAACAGTACTCATGTTCCTTTCCTAGCAGTAATGTTCTTAGAAATAGTCAAGACAGAAAAAAATTGGTCCTATCTGAACAGGATTGTGAAAAATACTCTCATTTATGTACTGTCTAAAGAACTGTGTAGTACGTCACAGAAACTGTGGGAAGTCCTCAGAAAATGTGAATAGAACAGTCTATGCCCTAATAAACCTCTCCTACTTGAACCCTGCCTTAGTGTCTAATTGTTAAGAACCCTCTGGAATTGCAAGCTGTTAAGGCTAAATTATAAACTAATTGTTCATTTCCATGGTGGGTCTGTAGCAGAGGATACATTCTGCTGCAATGACACAAAAAAGTCCATTATTAATAACAGGAATGTAAATCTGGTTAATGACTTGGTCAGGGTTTCAAATGGTTTGTAAACAGGGTCTGCAGCTTGACTCTCCTTGGCCATTTTTTTTTAACCAAGGTATGGTTTTTTTGAGGGATGCCGTAAGAAGAGTTCTGCCCATACTCTTCAAAACTGTATAATGCTCCTCCTCTACTGCTTTCTGATTTTCAAAGGATGCAACACATATACCCACTTACAGATACATTATGGTTGGTTGTTGTCACTGCCATGCACAACATTAGACAGAAAGTGTACCAGCTGTGGTTCAAACACTTGACACTACCCTGTTTGAATGGCTTACCGTGAAAAGGATGCATACATTTCCCCATGCGTACACTTGAAAATGTAGCCCCATTCATGGCACACATCAACTTTGTTTGCAACTAGCTTCAATATGCTGATGTATCTACCTTTTACAGTACAGAGTCCAAGTCCAACAGAAGCAGAACTTCTGTCTGGGCTGTAAAAGCTGGGTTCACTGTAACTATACTGATTCCAGTTTATGGACTGAGCTAGCTCAGGCATCTGAACATTGCTCTTCACTACACAGCTCAGAAAAGCCAGCTATCTCAGTTTGCCTGAACAATGATGAGTCCACATTTATAACCCGTATAATATGCAGCAGCTGGATTATTCATCTGAAATCTGAAATGTAATTCTTCATTTCAGATGAAGAATAATTTGCATGGGAACAGTAGGAGATGAAAATCGTTCATCGGTTTCGTTAATACTGATAAAGTACTATTGGAAAAGAGATTGCTGGGTTTTGTTATTCTTTGTGGAAGATTTTCCCTACTCAGAAATAAAAAAAGAAGCATATATTCAGGCTATAGCTACATAAAGGTGAAAAAATTAGTCTGCAATTGGATAGTTATTCCACAGTTAAATTCCTATCCTTTCATTAAAAGTAATCTGAGCAGCTAGGCCACCCACTCTACACCTCACAGGGATTTCTGATTAATTGATTTTTCCTGCAGAGTACTGATTCACAGTGACTGCGCTTATCCTTGTGGCTAATATACTATTACCATCTGGCTGTAAAAGCATCCTAGTGATCCACTGTAAATGCACACACACTTAAAATAATTGCTATTAATGAGGCTGCCATGGTAGTACACTTTCTAGGATTAGAAATAATTGGTAACACAATCCTCTTTTATGAATACATTATTTAGACTGCAGGCACTCTGGAGTGAGGAAAGTTTTTCTATTGTATTTGTATACAGTACCTCACATACACTGCCAATTCTGCCTGAAAAGCAGAGTAAGAGCCAATGTCCCATCTATATGTAGTAATTTCCTTTTTACCTTAAATACTCCATATTTTCTACAGTAGGGCCAGTTAGAGAATAGTCTGCTTCCCAAAACAGACTAACTTCAGATAAGCTGAAAAGAAGGCCATCACCCAAATAAAGCAGTGATCAAAAAGTCTTTTCATGAGGCTGGATGAATGATGTGATTAGTTATTCTTTTAAAAACACATTTGAAATCAGAGATGCTCAGTAATGACTACACTTTTCCCAACAAAATCCATAGTTGGTCTTTTATAATATAAGCCTCTAAGCAGATTTATTTTGTGGAAGCCAGTCAGACCATATTTGTATTTTTCACACATGTACCAGCTTCAAAATAGCCCACGTATTTTAGTTTTCACATGGGCAAGGAAACAGGAGACAGATCGATCAATAAACTGCGAAAATTAAGCTGTAAGTTATATGAATACATTACCATATTTCATCTCTTGCCAGCTAAGGTTCCCATCATACCTGAGTTCTATTCTTTGAAAGATAAAGAGCCACATAAATACAAAGTACTAGAAAATAGATTTTTTTTGTGATACATGCACATCAATCAATACAACAAAATACGTTATCATCACCTTGGAATCTAAAATGAAAAGTTATGTGTCTATGTATAACATCTATGTAGCAAGTCAGTCACTTGATTAATGTTCATGTTTTCACTATCCTGAAGTCTTGAAATTTGTGATATCATATCATTATAGTCTGCTGAGTAGAGGAATAATCTCAGATGAGAAAACTGACTTGTGTGGTACAAGTAGAATCATAGGCTGAAATGTGATGGAAGAGGGCATTCAAACTTCTATAAACTGGGCTGAGGAGAAATGAGGATTAACAAGAAATACTCCTTTACAGTAAGTGATCAGAGAATGCTTTCAAATTAACAAGAAATTATAGATATCTGATGCTGCTCCCATTTGCAAAAACTTAGCTGTTATACCTTCTAGAATCATAGGTATAAAGCACCCGATACAACACTTCCCTAACTTTCCCAGTTATGTGATGCCATTTAGAATATGGGGCAGATAGAATCACCAATACCATTACATTTATACTCTGATAAGAGATGTTTTTGAAAGCAGCATGCTATGAGACACATTTGCAAAGGAGAATGTTCGAAAAGTTGGAAATGCTCAGCTGCATTAGGTGAGAACATTGGACTCCTGCTTCATCCAGTGTGCAATGTAGTTACGGTACCTGACTATCTCACTGGATTTTAGAGCAGCTTTATTTCATAATTTGTCCAGTGATTACCCTCAAACATTCATCATAAGCAATGAACGCTTCACGTGAGGAAGCTTAAGACAATACAAATGATTGAAAAAATCCTGTGTAATCAAAGTTGTTGGTGCAAATCTAACATAAGCTAAATGTGTCAATGTTCTGATTTAAATAGTTGCAAGAGAATACAAGTTAATGGCTTGAGCTTTCCTACATTGGCTCTTGGTGTAATGCAGTGTTTTGAGCTCTGTGTAAAATACAAGGTATGAGCCACATCCAGCTCCATCCTTTCCTGCTAACAAGAGTTAATATCATGGGAACAGAAGGACTGGGAAACAAAAAGACAACTACTCTTTTCTTTAGCTGATGTTAAGAGGTCTCTTGCCCACGGGAGCAAGAACTCTCATATACAGTAACTACTGCTTGCTGTCAGTCACACTCTAAACTGGTATAAACTCTTACCATCTACACTGTGTTATGATTTTACTGATTTATAAAGCTCTCTGATGTCTGTGGATTTGAACCATCATGATGTCTGACATGGGCTAGGAAACAATGAACTATTCCAAGTAGAGAAGGTTAATGTAGGTAGGAGTCATACAGAGACAGATAAAGAGGTGTGTCTAATAGGTTGATTGCACATACTAGATTGTAGACTGCAGTCCTTTGAAGATTTTTACAGGTTCCCTATGGAGTTCCAAGGTAGTTTAAGGCATTCAGTTATTCACTGTCCTTTTAATCATGCAATTTCTCACAGAATCCAATAAGCATTTTCCTTGTCAAAAGAATAAGATCAGGTTATGACATGTAACTAAAAAGAAGTGGGTAAAATATTATCTATGATGTGAAGTTTACCTGGTCCGAGCTGACTATGATAGGCTCTCTAAGAACAATCCAGGTGATGCACTCTTCACAAGGTGGAGTAGTGAAAGACCCATGGTATGTCCAATAGTCATGAGATTTAGGGAAAAGAATTGAAGGATCGAAGTTTGTAAAAGGAGCTTCTTTCCCCTTTAAAAAAACCACAACAAAACCAAACAGAAAACTCTTCAACAGCTCTAGTCAAGATTAGGTAAAGACACAGTTCTGGTATTTTAAGAAACAGAGAGTGACTCAGATACTTCAAAGGTATGAACTAAGGAAACTAAGCACATATCTACACAAGACATAATGATGCAGTGTAAAGGTAAGTGGACTGTATGACCCTCACAGATGGGCCCAGAGAAGCGTGACACAACATACAACTCCATGATGTTACTTCCTGTACTTGAACTAACTCACATGAAGCCGCGTCCAGTACCAATGCGCTTCACTCATTTCTGTGCATTCTGTACTCTTCTTTATGGTCTCTTTTCTTATGGAAATTCTGCCTATCTATTAAATATTGGGTTAGGTCACCATATAATGAAGTGAGACAGGTACTCTAGATTTATATTTGTGCTAATAACAAACTGTCTTGCCTATGCAATGTGAGATTCTTATCACATAATGTTATCTGAGACACAGATGTCTAGTCAGTGGCATTTCCAGAGGTTCATTAGGCAGCCTATTTCAAGACCAAATGAACCACCTTCCAAAAGTGCCTTTCTTTTGTCACTGACCACTGAGAGAATAAGACTCCATGCCTAGTTTTTAGGTGAGTAAAGTTTGGTGAGATGACTTATATTCACAAAATTATAAGGCCTACTAAAGCCAAACAAGGCTCATATGTAAATGGAAGAAAGGACTTTTCTTGTTAAGAAAAAGCTACCCATGGTTTTATTCACAAGTATATTCTGGCAATGTTGCAGAGTAGAATTTGAAAACTAGAAAGTCATGCCTCTTGATTTTTTTTTTGGCCTGAGAATTTGCAGCCATCTTCCTATAATGAAAAGCCCAACATCGTTACCTTTGTTTTGATAGCATTTATTTCTTCAAGAATTCTCTTCATCTCTGGTTTGGGAGTTTTCCCTACCTGTAAAGAAGAAAGCATAAGCTAATCAAAGAGTTCTGCTAGATCAGTTTTCATCTTCATCCTATTTTTTTAATATGTGCATCTAAACATATATCACTGTAAAATTACAATGCAGTAACTGAACCTATCACCCCTACCAGCTTAGTAAGCTATGTCTTCTGTCTGTACCCTCTGTCTGTACCCCAACAGATATTATGATCCAAATGATGAAATTATATCAGTACAGAAACTCAGCATCACAGGTAATTCGACAATACAGCTATTCCCGCTGACATTGAATTTTAGCCTAACAAAGATAAAGAATTCTTCAGACTCAAGTACAGAACTTGGAAAAAGTTTCATTCTAGTTTAAAAACCAGATTTCATGGTCAGATCTACTGTTTGCAATTGTTGATTTCAACACAGACGTCCATCTTTCTATCTCTAGTGAATATTAATTGAACAAGAGAGAGCAAAAGCCAATTATTTCAGGCTAAGACTGCATGATCTCAAAAGGATTTTAAGAAAGAACGATCTACATGTATCGATGGCGCATTAGTTTTGCCTGTGAGAAAGTTCATGAAAAGCCTAGGGGTGGTATCTGTCCCTGAAATCAGTCCATGATTAGCACAAAAGACAGCTGACCACTACTGGTCAGAGGGCCACTACTGACATTGTGTCCCCGAAGCAGGGGCAAATACAAGTTTACAGCTTCCACCAGCCACATAGTGACACAATAGTTGCTGGGACCAGTGTGTGTAGTATTAGATACCATCTGAAATAACATGACTCATGCTCTATAGCTTGAAAAGTATGCATTACTGAAATCAAGCCCTTCAATATGGTACAATCCCTAGAAAATATATTCAGAGGGGTTTGGTTTTTTAACCCTGTAAGAATAGAAACCTCTACAGTAGCTGTATAAAGAAGTGTTGCATGCTTCTACTTACTTGCAAAAATATGGCCAAAACAGCTATTCCATCAGCTCTTCTCACAGCATCAAGGTAATTACTGTATTTGGGATTCCAGTGTAACAAATGTAGCTGGAAACAAAGAAAAACATGTAAAAAAATCCACTGTTGAACAGCAAGCCATCTAAGGATGAATTTAGAGTTCTTCAATACGTGAGAGAGTTTGGGGCAACAAAGAAGAGGATTAGGTCTTCAAAACCAAAAACCAACAAACGGACAGCAATTCATATGAGTTATATGAGCCATATATTACCATTTAGACTACTATTTTCTTTAAAATAAACTATAAACAACTTAATACAGAAATTTCAAAAAAATCTCATCTTAAAGCTGAAGAAGACAGAAAAGATGCTTAAGTAAGCAGGTAAAACATGCAGTTCAGTACTGATAAGTGATTCATTTCTATTTGGCTTTCAAATTACAGCAATTCTAGCAAAGAATCTATAAGAATGTAAGCTTTGTATATTATTAGTCTACAGATCTCAACTTCCCTTACAATCCTAAAGTGGTAGAAAATAAGGTCACACATTCTTCCTCCTTTCTGTCACTACAATTTTATAGCTCTGCTATAATACTATACTTTCAGAATACTGTTTTAGTAAGTTTGCATTGTCTCTCTGTAATTCAGTCTTGCTGTCCATGTTGGTTTAAGAACATGGAAACTATTGTTTCATGCAATATTTTTCTTTTCTTATGCTGTGAAAATTACTTCAACCTGATTCATGTTTGTAAGAATCAGTGGGAGTAAGAACGTCACAAATAAATAAATAGAAAGAACTCCTTGAAAAGCTGACAAATGACAAATTTTGTCTCACCTGAACAATAATGACAAATGTTATTTTACACCCTATTTTAAAAAAAAAGTAGTGAGTCATACCTCTCCTGCATATCTCACTCCATTCACAACATGCTCAGAGCCATGGTCATCAGATGAACCCCAATGAAAGTGAAGCTGACGCAGCCTGTAGACTCCTGGAAGTGGCCCACCTCTCAGCACTGCAATTGATAATCTGCAACAGCATTAGACTCAAGTATCTTTCAAATCTTTTAAAATAAATATATATAATTTTAAAATATTTACATACATATTTACACATTTACTGTACAGCTGCTCTACATTCTGAGAGTACTTATTACCTCTTGGAAGTCTGCACTGATTTTAGCAGCACTTCAGGCAACCATCCTCAGCTATATGCACTTACAGGCAGATGGAAATTATTTGTGTCTAGGCTTCCATTCTAGTCAATAGATATCATTGTTTTAATTCAGCTGCATAAATGTGCATCTAGTACCTTCTAGGATATTCCAAAGACACCTGGACAGGACTGGAAGATGTGATACAAGATCTGTAGAAGAACTTTATTTTTCTAAAGCAGCATCTGGAGGCAAGGTGAAATACATTAGGTTATCAAAAATGGCATGAGATGCCTGTGTTTGGGTAACTGAAGTAAACCCCTAATTCAAGCTTCTAGAGTAATTCTGCTTGCCTTAAGGTAGACACTCACAGATGGTGACCTGAATTGCTCTCTGGACCCCATTGATTAAGTGTGACTCCATCTCTGTTGATTAGAATGGGAGTTTAGAGACATAACCCACCTACTTTTAAAAGCCCACATATGACACCTAAATTTAGAAGTCTTAATCTCCCCCTGAATTCTATCTAATATCTACCTATATCAAAGCACACAAAAATAGCCATGATTAAGATCAGCTACTGAAGTGCTAGATGATAAACAAATTCCCACAAAACACTGCAAATTATGTGTCTTACTGCAGGCTATGACTTATTTGTTTAAAAATCTATGAAACTACTGATGCTGCTTCTGCTGCAATGGCTGCTCCCTCTGGCTGTGCAAGAGGAGAAAGAAAACAATGAATGAGCCAGAAAAGCAATCACTGAGAATGCAAGCTATTTTCCTAAAGAAAAGTTCAGCCTGTGATGAACAATACCCTGTATTCTAAATAATCTTAACATTTTTACATTATGTACCATGGTGGCTTATTTGAAAGAATCTCACGATAAAAAGGGAAGAACTTCTTCACATTCACCAAATACTAATTAATATAAAACTCTCATTCACTTTATTTGGAGATAGAAGTTATAGCATTCCTATAAGTCATTCAGCAGTTCGCAAGAACAGGTCTTTATACGATAAAGAAAAACATCCTTAAATATAAAAAGAAAGAAATTAAATCCACGATCATCTCAAGAAATAATGTATTAAGAGTATTCTTTACTGCACACTAAGAGCAAGCTGTTATTTTCAACAAATTCCCTTTACTAGTTCCCACAGACATCCAGTACTGTGGCCGATGCAGACACAGTAACAGTAGTAGCTGACAAGGCCATCAATTCTCCATTAAAATAGATCTGTAAGACCAAATAATCCAGTTTAACGTAAAAATGTGTCATTATTTCCACTGATGGGCCATCAGCAGACATTTTCAACTGGGCGTTAGGTGAAGCTCTGCATCACCTCGTGCCAACACATTCCTGCTTCACTCATCTATAAATAGACAGTAGCTTTTACTTATCACACTTTAAGCAGACAGAATGATGCAAAGACTAATATGCCTATAAACCAACATCTCCTGAAGGACAAAAAGGTGTCTTCTTTCTTTTATTTGTAAAAGATAGAAATGCATAAAATGACAATGTAAGTAAACGAAATTTCCCTCTGTCAGTAAATGAAATTTCCCTCTGCTTTAAAAATGTAAACCAAACAGTTACAAGAATTAAGTTCTCCAATATCTAAACCATAAAAAAATACTAAACTATGTCTGCATAGCTCAAAGCTAGTAAAAGAAATCTTTACTTTTTTTAAACATGTGGCTTGGAACCTAAATTCTAAAAGTATTTTTATCCTCTTGGGTTTTGGTTTTCAGAAAATACTAACACAAATAAATATACACCCATATAACAGTCAGAAAAAAGAATACAAGGTAGAAGTTCATAAAAGAAAATATGGTATCTTTAAACTGTTTTTCAGTGGTGTTAAAATATAGCTGTATTTTTATATATTTACATGTTTATATGTAACAGGGAATTATTCTAACAATTATTACACAGGAAATGTTCACCTTAAATATCTGAGTCTCCCAGTTTTAAGGCTGCAATAGGTGTTTGCCTACCACATAATATTACGAAAGGATGCTTTTCTAGAAGGCCCCATGACTCACTCTGAGCTTCTCCCTATGACACTGCATGAAGTTAAAAGCAAGAACTTTAGAAAAGGAGCCAGCAGGTTCACTCCCTGATAGCTTTTCTCTTAGTCCTCTGAAATACTGTGCAACCCTTTTCACATGGCTACCTGAATGGCTGGACTTACTTCTGAATATTGGAAACGTGGCATTTCTGTTCCTGTTTCTGCTCTACAGGAAGTAACAGGACGGCCATAGCAGACTTACCAAAATGTAACTCCCTTTAACTTGCTGTCATTAAAGTAACATGGCCCAGCTGCAGAAATATACAAGCCAGCACAGGAAGACAAGGGAGAAAAGTATTCACTCCTTTTTGGTGCCTTATTGTTGCAAACTCTCATCCCATTGCTCAGTGACTGACTTTTTTCACATGGGTTTGCACATCACCCTCCACCAGTGCCTGATACCAGACATAAAAATGTCACACCAGTCTGAAGCACTTGCTCAAATTCCGCGTCCCTCTCATCCACGCTGATGAACCGTCTATGACAGAGCAATCCTACACGGACACACGTGTGGATGTCAGTTCCAGTGAAAAAGTTCACCTTTTGTTTGATCTGTCATAAACTGAGCAGCATGAGACAGAACTGGCTAATAAAAGAATGTTTTTTTTTCACTCTCAATGTAATCACTGAGGCAGACGTTTGCCCAAGAGAGGGCAAGTGTTGCACAGAAGAGTGTAACTAAGGCAAGAAAAAGCTCTGTATCTCACTCTGTGTGTTTACACACAAAATGAAGGTGTGACACAGTTTGAGTGGAGATGGCCACTCCACTCATCCTTAACAACAGAAATGTGACAAGAAGGTTTTGAAATAATTGCATCCACTTGCTGAGCAGCTCAGGTAGGGGTCTGGTTGTTAATGTGCACTAATATCAGTTGTCATCTATCCTCAGTGAGGTAAAATTGGCAAAGTTATGCCTACACAAATACCTTCACTGTTTGCTGTGAAGGCACACTGTGAAAGTCAGGCGGAAAAACACAAGGAGCACCAAACAGACTCATGAGGCGAGCTGTGTTTATGAACATGAGAAGAAATAACTGTTCTTACAAGATTTATGATCCTCACATCCTGCCAAATACATAAAATGAACTGGTAAACCACGGTGAAATTAAATTAGTAAGGTATTACTGCATGACAATTGAATAAGACATATTACCTTTGTTATGCTGCTTTATAACAGAATCTAAGTGCAGTAGAAAACCTACAGCTTTTTAATGTCAGTGCCACATATTTTAGATGCTATAAAAAAGCCTCTGCTCAAAAGAGGATCTCTACTGAAACAGTCTGGCTAACTGCAGGGATAAAATGTGTTTCCTAAAAGCTTTTGGAACTGAAATTTTAGTTCTTACTGAAATTTTCTATAAGCAAGTACTGAATAGATATGCAGAAGAATTACTTTTGTTTGTATCTGAACTTTATACTCTTACAGGGACAGACTGGGAAAGAGAAGCATCTGACAGAAGTCTGTCAGTGTGCCACCCACCCTCACCTGCACTGCAACACACCTTTTCCAGTTTTGTGCCTCTTGATCACAACCTGTTCATCAGTGAGCTCCCAAACCATCTTTCTTTGTGATCTACGGTAGGGCTGAAATCCTCACCTCCAGGGGGAGAAAACTGACAGTCCACTGGGTAACTGTAGCCTCAGAAGACACCCTTGACTGTTCAAGCATTTTTACCTCTAACAATGGAAGTTCAAAGTTAACAGAAATTCAACTCTTCAGGTCTGCAGTGATCAAATTAATGCTCAGTACCTTCATGCAGACACTACAAATGATAGATGTGTTAAACACTGAAGGAAGAATTTAAGTTTGCTGGCCTTTGCAATATGTGGTATAGCCGTCAAGTGGTACGTACCACAGCTACACAAGCATTGGGATTTAGCTGTGCTATTCTTATAACGGCTGCTGGCTTGTTCCAGTGTAAATTCAGTACACAAAATATTAAGTAACTTTTTGAAGGATCAACCATAACTTGAGTTTCTATGGACAGACTTCCCACAGTTTTAATTAAAGTTACTGGGTTTTGTCCTCATTGTTTTAGAACCCGTCAACAAATACATATTTATTCACCAGAAGTTGATAATCAAAATCTCGTTTGCAAAGATAAATGAGATCTCCCACAAAGTGATACTCTAGGAAATGCTGTCCACAAGCACTAGTCATGCTAAATGAGATCAGTAAGAAGCTTACTCTACTTAGAGTAACTGTCTCTTTAAACTTTTTTTGCATCATCCACTTCCAAAGGCACATATTCCTTTGCTAAGAAATTGGAAGATTCTGCAAACAGCATCAAGGTAACCTTGAAAGAAACTGTGCCTGCACTGAGGTACTCCAAGCCCTTAAATGTCATTCATGAGAAAGTCAGTAAAAGGAGAAGTAGGAATCTGTTTGGCCAATGAACTTCCACAGAAAGTGCTAAGGACGTAACAAAAATAACAAATTGAGAAGCTGAAAGAAGGCATCCATTTGACAGAGCTTTAGTGTATCCCTCCCCAGCTGCTGTCTGGGTTC
This sequence comes from Strix uralensis, assembly GCF_047716275.1. NCBI lineage: Eukaryota > Metazoa > Chordata > Aves > Strigiformes > Strigidae > Strix > Strix uralensis. The sequence goes on along the minus strand of NC_133972.1, from coordinate 145,072,711 downwards.
CAGTACAAGGCTTATGTATCTTTACTGTTTATTAAACAATCGAACACCTTCATCTAACCATCTAACTAAGGTATTACATTAATTGTAAGGAAGTTATAAACTATATATCTCACACAGCATCATGACAATGGTCCTACCAGTTAGGTGCTCTCAGGACACTTCTCTGGCATGAATACTTTTGGAAGTTTAAAAGCAAATGGACTCTGCTAGTAGAAATGAGATTGCAGCCCTAATTCAAAACAAAACCAGATTCAATGCTGAATCTAAAAGTATCGGAGTTGCCATTCACGTCAAACAACATAGCAGTGGTAGGCTGCTATGTGGTAGTACCCAAGTTCTGGTATGGGTCTTATTGGGCACAGCCACCTAGGAGGTTTTGATTTCAGCTCCCAGTTATCTCCTGGATTTCGAGACCCCTGCGATGATTTTACAGTGCTTAAGGTCCTTCTTCCACATAGGTACGGTAAGACAGGCAACTGAGTCCACAACAGTCATTAACTTGTACAACACAGGCAGCAGAGGCATGACACAGCTCCTAAAGCAAGTATCTGTCATCAAACCTTCAATTGTACAGAAGATTCTTAAAGTCAGTAAGACTTTATAAATAGCTGGAGATAAATTTTCCAATTCCTTCCACTAGACTAACTGCAAAGATAACAGTAATAAGGCCTTTATCAACATAATATGTGAATTACATGGATGGCACTTTCCTTGGAAGCTTCTTTCTAATAATTTAAGAAACTGTCCCACCAGTGAATATTCAAAGTATTCCTGGAACAGAAGACACAATGGAAGTAAAACTTGGAGACATCCAATGTAATTTGTTTTATCACTCATCTTTGCAGTTTATTCTGCAATCTATTTCATCTACCACTAATGAAAACCTAGAAAGAACTACAGATATGGGTTTGACCACTCTAACTGAAAAAGTCAGGAAAATAAAGGAAGCCCTTAGTTTTCTGGTTAACTCAGAAATAACTCAGATAAATAGACAGAGTGATAGAGTGATAGATAGATAGATAGATAGATAGATAGATAGATAGATAGATAGATAGACAGTCTTTTTTCCAAAGGACATGACTGCTATTACATATGTATGTTTTATGTAGCTGGTGGTTCCTTTACACAAAAAATAAGTCACTATACATATCCTAAAAAACTTAAAACATGCTCAGGTCAGTAGGAGTATGCACAGTGGAATTTGTCCTGCAATTAGCATTATATTAGAGAAGGAACACCACCCACAGACTCTGCAGGCAATGGTATAACAAAGGAGACATAACAATAAACACCGAATGTTTCTTGCCTTCAAAGAGTTGAGAAATACACCTACTTTTTTTCCAGTGAGTCACTTTTTATTTCTGAGATCAGAACACAACAGTTAGTGAGCAGTTCTGAAAAAAAATTCAGAACATTCCAAAACTTTTTGCTCTTTGTGGCCACAGTGTTACATCCATGCTGTAGATGGCTGTGCCTGGATACTCTCTCCCATGTAAAATCTGAGTAATTATAACAATAATTACTTTGACATTTATGCAGAAGATGCAACCATTGATATATTTGACGCTGTTCCAACAAATACAAGATATGGTAAAAAATGGTAAGTAATGGTCACGGAGGTCTTCTCATATGCCACAGCTACATCTCTTTGCTGATGTATTGTGTTATCTGACATTAATATTTTTATTCAAATAACATTAAAGATTCCCACTTTGCTAGAAAAGTAATCAAACCCTTGACCGCATAGCTATTTGTGGGTTTTGACAGTGTATTAACTAGTCCAGCTTACGTACATTTTGATCCTGTTTTCACAAAAGTCAAGTCATTCATTAAAAATCCATGCCCATAGATATTTAAGATCAATCAACCTATTAGTAAAATTTCTCCTGGTAATTACAGCTGTCATTCCTAGTTACATTGTAATAGAAATTGGAACTTTTAATGCAGTTAAGAACTAAGTCTGTACTGTACACTGTGGAAGACAGACTTCTCAATATTTTACTGAAACTGACATTTCTTTTTCCTTTTCTTACCATCCCATATACTACAAACAATAACACCATTTTGTTGACCTTGATACAAGAATAAAGCGTGAGGTATGCATTTGGTTTTTCCTTTTTATCACAGTACTAATGCAATTTCATACTTCTTTCAGTAATGTTTCTTCCTTTGAAATATAGCCAAGAGCATTAACATGAAATGTCAGTGGTTCTGCCAACCACCTCTAGCACCTGTTAAACAGAACAGACATATCTCTTCAATATATATAACCCACTAACTCTTAAAACCTATGGATTATGTATGCAGCACATTGTATGTTGTCATAACTACAAGTGGATAAATGATTTTGGACATTAAAGCTGAACCACTGGAAGTTGTCAGCCCTATAATCCTCATTAAGACAAAATCTCATGAATGCCAAAGGGAGTTTTAACTGATTTTGATGACTTTGTGGCAACATCACTTATCAGATATTACATAGGTACAGTTTTCAAATATAACTTCAGCCATATACACAGTCAAAGATGTTCTGCAGGGCATCTCAAATAGCTTGGATGGAATTCAGTCCTCATAGATAAAGCCCGGACTCCTTGCTCCTGGAAAGCAACACAACTGCAATGGCTTTTGCAAGCTTAGAAATTTACCTTACTCTTTAATTGATCCTGCACCAAGTTTCCTTGCAGCTCTCTCTATTCCCTAGGATTTTACCTACGGACTTTAAAAGTAGTCCCAGGCCTTTCTCACCAGCTGTGCAGGGCACTGGACTCATAGAAACCTGTCTGTCCCATGCAGGCAGTACACAGAGACCTTCTGACAGACACGAGCATTCAGAGCACACTCTGTCTCCCAAACAACTTGAGAAATAATCATTGATATATAATGACAGCTTGAGACGAAAACAAAACTAACCTGATCTATCGAATGAATCGTCAAATACAACTCTGCAGGTTTTCCCATTGTTGAGGATGGTCTTAGCTGCACCAGGATCATAACTAGCAAACCATGGTAGTAGGGAGCGATCGTAATGCACATCTTTGTTATTGATTTCAATGGGTGACTGACGGCGTCCTTTGGCAATCGGGTAATTTTTGTACCAATGATCTGGTCCTAGAAAAAAATACAGAGAAAGATCATGAAAACCTCTTCAAGCTAGGTATGAATTATACTTGTGTTACAATAAATGCAAGCTTGGTTTTGCTTTGCTATAGAACATCAATTAAATGTATTAGTAAGTAGATTACTAATCATCTGGTTGTTAGTCATGTCCTGTCAAGAGTTTCACTGTTAATTATACTAGCTGGAATACTGGATACTGCAAGCCACTCAACTGAACGTAAACTCTCAAAGCAACCTCAGGACTTTACTTATAAGAGACTGGAAATACACCAAGGAAGGCAAGGAGATGTGTATACTTCAAGCCCAGCAGTGGCTAGAAATAGGATGGGATATACCCAAATGACTCCAATGTGGCGCCATGTACCCATCTGGAGAGAGAAAAGACCACTGATACCTGAAGAAGGCAGGAATTTGAAATGTGGATTTAATTATCGTTTCAGTTTTATCAAGAACTTCATGTGGAAAAAGCCTGACCGAGGCCGTGCTGTTCTTCCTACAGCACAGGAGAGCGCAGGAGCAAGAGGCCACCCAGGTTTCCAGCCTCCAGGCAGGAGGGATTGTGGCAGGAGGGATCCTGGCTGCACGGCGACCCTGCAGCAAGGCTAGCCCGAGGATGGACTTCAAAGCTATGTCACATTTTAAATTATACGGACAGTGGGAAAACTGACTTTCTTCAACTTAGAGGCCTCTGCCACGGCCTCTCCCTCCACCAGCTTCAGCTCTTCCACACCTGCGAGTGGCGACCAGCCGGCCACGCCACCGGCCCGCGCTGCCGCCGCACAGACCCAGGCCGGCCTGGAGCCCACGGTGCCCCGCTCCGTGCGCGCACTGCTGGGGCTTCCCGTTTCGCCCGGGTTTCGCCCTCAGACCCGCTGCCCGCAGGGGCGGCGGCCGCCGAGGAGCCGGGCCGGGCCGCGGCCCCGCGCCCCCGCTCACCGTTGTCGCCGTCGTAGCCCCACGGGTAGTAGCTGGGGTTGATCATGGTGTCGCTGCCGCGCCCCGGCGCCGCGCCTCAGCCTCTCCCGGCGGCTCTGGCAGGACGGTGGCCTCGTCTCACGGCCGCTTTTTATAGACTCCCGCCACCTCCGTGCCCTTCCCCGCCGCCGGCGGGCCGGGAGCTACAGCGGGGCCCCGACCCCCGGGGGCGGGGAGAGCCGCGCTGCCTTGCACCGCCCGCCCGCCGCCGTCCCGCCGCGCCCACCGTGAGGCGCCCCCGGCCACCTCCGGGTCCCGGGCGGCTCTCCCCGGAGCAGGGGACGGGGGTTGAGGGGGTCCCGCGGCGCGGGGGGTGCAGAGGCTGATCCCGGCGTGGGGCAGCGCGGGGCACCCGGCATGGCCCCAGCTGGGCTGGCGTCTGGGGGCTGCGGGGAAGGACCCGCGGCGGCGCTGCGGAGGCCTGGTGAGGGGAACCTGGTGAGGGGATCCTGGTGAGGGGATCCTGGTGAGGGGAAGGGGGCTGCTGCCGCCTGCCCCGGCGCCGCGAACAGAGAAAGGCGTGAATGTCCAGAATGAGGTACAAGCGATGTAGGAACAGTTTTCAAATTCATGTAAAACACGTATACATAGACAGATAGACACAAAACCCAGGAAGCTTAGCCTGTCTCGTTTCTGAAATTAAATTAGGGTGGCTGGGCTTTTTATAGTTGGTTGTAGAAAGCCTGTTTGCCAGAAGACCGCATCGCATCACAGTGGGAGAGGCTGGGGCCCTCCCGAGGAGACCGCATCGGTGTTTCCCACTCGATGTGCAGCACAACCCTGATCTGGAGGTCAGCTGGGGATGAGGGGATGAGTCCAACAGCTTCTGTGCGCAAATGGCTATCACAGGTTCACACCCTTCCCTATGAAATTCCCACGTATATGTTTGGGTTCCAGCACTGCTCCCCGCTGCGCTGTTTCCCACTGCCTTCATAAACAGCTTCCCTGCAAAAATTCAGTAGCATTAATTGCCCCTGGCCTTTAAAAAGGTGCTGCTTCCAACTGCAATGACTCTTGGAAACTGGAAATCACTAAAATAGCTGGAGATCCACTTCCTGCCACATTCAGATAAAAACTTTATTATCAAATTAAGCATAGAATCTGTTTTGCTTCAGCTCTAATTCTCATTTATCAGGGTGCTATGCATTGAATTGCACTTAAAATTGTAAGCATACTTGTTAGTGCGCATGCATTCCTTATGTGACTTGCATGTGACACACAGAAATCAAATGACTTCTAAAAAATACTTCTTTTTCTGGCACATAGAGAATTACCAGGTGAGTTAGAGAAGACAGAGGTTAGCACCAGTGGCATAAAATGGATGAGGGACTGACTAGACAGTAGACAAGACATTGGACTGAAGGGTCAATTACTGCGATTTAGATTTTAGTAGACTTTCTGAGTAAGAAGTGGTGAGATTATTTTATTTTAGTAATGAAGTGGGGACAAAAGCACAAACTGGTTAAAGAAAAATGCAAATTGGCACAGGCTGGAAGCATGGGGTTGTCATACAGAAAAGTTCAATACCCCTGAACATTGTATAAACTACAGTGGGTGAAATTTAGTAGCAGAACTAACCAACACAGTGGTCTTGAATCATGGTCTTGGCTGATTTTTTGTTTTTTCTAATCTGAAGTGGAAGTGAAAGAGAAGGAGGAAGAGTGGGATTAGTTGGTGATAAAATGTCAATAAGCATTACCAGTCACGAACTGCTCTCAAAAACCAGGCACAAACCGGGGGCATGTCACTGGAGCTGGAAAGACCGTGGTATGATCTCCTCTGAAACAGGTCTGTCATCCTCATAAAGCTGAATTAGGATGAATTGGAACAGGTGCAGGGGAGACAAGGGAACTGAAGAGCCTCTTTACAAGAGGAGACTATAAAAGCTTCGTGTGCTTTGCATAGCGAACAAATGGTAAGAGGGGAAGTGACAGCTGTCTGTGTATACACACCATCAGAGAGGTAAACACCAAGAAATGAGAAGAGTTATTGAAGCTAAAGAGCGATGTTAGCCAAGGAACAATTACATATATGTGTGCCATGAACAATTTGAGGCAAGATAACACATGAAGGTTTGGAACCACACAAGGTATTCTAGAAACTTTGCAATATTAAAAGTGGAGACAGGAACAAGGTACACAGGAGCTATGTATTTATGCCCTGCAGAGCACATATTATTTCCCACTTCTTTCTCGATTTTCACTTCCATTTTCCACCATCTTCTCATTGCCATGACCCACAGACAAATATTCAGATCCAGAGCATCTCCCAGTGACTCAGTACACTTGCCAGACTTCCAGATGGAGCTATACTGCAAAAATGACTGTAGCCTACCTGTAGGAGCCCAGGACTAAGCTCCTCTATTTCCAGTCCAACATTAGTTCAGATGGAACCCAGCTCTCTTCTGAGAAACTTTTTCCAGTTTCTCAGTTTGTTTTTTTAAAAACAGCTTTAATTTGCTCCTGAGAACTACATTAGTGTTAAACCAGGGAAACTATAATGAGAAAATGTCTCTGGAAAGAGGAGAGGAAAAGAAAGAAGAGATGGAGTTCTGGTGCCTCCTGTATTCATGCACTGATATTGATCAGTTGGTCTCACCTGCCACATGTAAGGTTCCCCACTCCCCATTTTTCCAATATTTGCCTTGCACCCACCAAAAGAACTTCCTTGCCTAGCTAGAAGGATGGCAAGAAGACAAAACCCTGAGTAATCTCATCTCATCTCATCTCATCTCATCTCATCTCATCTCATCTCATCTCATCTCATCTCATCTCACCTCATCTCATCTCACCTAACCTAACCTAACCTAATCTAATCCAATCCTTTTAAATTTACTCTGATTTAAACAGGGGCTCCTTCCACAATGATTTTTTAAAAAGATTTTATGAATATATCACAGAATCATTAAAACTCCTCCAAATAAAATTTGAAGGTTTGTCACCCTTTCACATCCACATCAGGACAGGAATCATGCTGGTGACGTATCAACCACAAGGCAGGTAGTTTATAAACCTGGTAAAACATAAGCCAGTTTTGTGCATAAAGGCATCATTATGTGTGCCAAATCCTGGAAGACTTCCACATGGAGGAGACACATCAGTACCAACAAGATCTGCAATCAAAGGAGTATAGAAACTAGCAAACATCATGGATAAGCAAAACCAGGGATTAGAGTATTTTGAAAGAAAAGTAGCAAATTATATGAACTAAGATGGAGCTCAGCATGCTGCCTTGGCTACCAAGATTGTTTTCAGTATCAGTGCTAATTCATTCTCCTTTAGTACTCTTCCCACTATCTGTAATTGCACTTAGAGAAAAAATACTGTTCACTGATTGTTACTTACCCACATTTGAAAAGGAATATTTTAATGATAAGGATAACAGTAAAGAAAGAAAGAGGGAAAAAACCCAAACCCACCCACACTTTCATAGTTTTAGAGCCATTAGTAATTTCATAGGAACAATCTATAGCCTCATTCTGTTTTTTTTAATAAATAGTCACATGTAATATAAAGTACTCTATCTTTTACACCTACTTAAATGGACAAATTTGAGGTTGTACTTTACTGCCTGGTTAGAAAGACTCAATAGATACTGAAATTTCTGTCCTGAGCTCTAAGACACATATAGCATTTTTCCAGAGTCACTGTTTGTTCTGAAATCCTTGGTTAGCATTTAGGCAACCTAAAAGGGACTGTGGCAGCAAGGAAGAAGCAATCTTAAGAAAAAGTTTTATCCTTAGACACTTTAACTTAGACCTTTAAATTAAGTAAGTAAGTTACTTCTGAGGGAAAAAAAGATGTCCTGTGTGTATCTACCTGCTTTCACTGAGCTCTTGTTCTGTCAGACCAGAGGGTCATCAAGAGCACCAAATGAGACGGGAGACTTCCTCCTGTCTATTTCCTCTGTGATCCTCTTCCTTCTTCCAGACAGTATTCTTACCCCTTCCCTCTGGATTTCCCTCCTTTCCCCCAGCCTGAGCACACTGTGTCCCTCAACACCTCTCTCCAGGTAAAACATGCACTCGCTTCCTTCTCAGAAAAGCCCCGTGTAGAATCCCTTAAAAACACTGGCCTTACCAGCTGGAGATCCCCTCTTCCAGTGAAAGAAAGCCTTTAAAAGTCTTTGCTGGGCTTCTCATTATCGAACATGGCCTAAGTTCCCTGAATGTTACAGACAAGAGAAGTGTTTTAAGCAAATATACAGATGGCATAGAACACAGCAGTTAAAATTAAATTTGGTCTAAAGTGGAGACTGAAATAAAAAAGCTTTCACAAAGCAAAGTGATATTCACCATTGGACAACAACATATCCCAATCTACCACAAACCACATCATGATATATTCAGCTGTGTCTCCAATTTGGAGACTACTGGATTCAGTGAAATACATTGTCAGGCACTATGTCAATAAATGCTTTTAAAGTATGGATAAGTTATACAAGAAAAATAAGCACATATATTGCATATATTAATATGTTTTCTATGTGATCTCTAAGGCACTTGAACAAATGTTTCCCCCCCAAATACTGATGTTTCAATGAGCAAAATGCTCAGATATATGTCTTCCTTATGAAATTCTGATTAGTCATTCATGGTTTTTATTCCTATACCACAGGTTTTCTCTATAGGCATTGCTAAAACTAACATTACTTCGTAAGTTTTAAAGAGGACGCTTTTTAATTTGACAACAAAAGATAATTCCTTTGGATGCCAGGGAGGCTTCTCCTTTTTTTTTTTTTTTTGAAAATGTGTATTATCCACGCTTATTTTTAGGTTGTATTACAGTGTAGTTATTATTGTTGGTATTTGCTCTTTATATAACAGTAGGAGTCAGAGGACCTATCATGCTAGATATTGTACAAACATTTAATAAGGCCTTCTTCAGAGGACTGAGAGACAGATGGGGAGCAGGTAGGCAGTCAGGAGCACTGAGAGTAGCTCACAATTATGAAGCAGAATAATGAGACAGTTAGAAATAGGAATCCAAGATTCCTGATGATTCATCCCATGCACAAAATTACTAGAACTTTGACTTCAAAAAAGTTTTGTTGTTCTAATTTCTTGATGAGATACAGAAAGTTACTTCAGGGTAGGCCACAGGTCACAATTTGGTGGGTTGCATCTGTGTGTTGTAACTAATAAATCTGCTGCTTTAGATAATGAAAAAGTCAGATTTACAAAAAACAAATATAAGACAGAGTTGGTCTCTAATTTAAAATCAATTTTAAGAATAATAGTCAAGTTCAGAGATGAAAAGCAGTCAAGAAATGAGGTTAAAATTCACCAGAACACATCTGTCCATTAAAAAATAAACAGGCAAATTCAACACACTTGTTAGATGAGAGCCAGTACGATGTTACTGTAAGTATTACCCAGATGGTATATACACTGAAATGTAAGTCTCCGTTCAAGAGTGGAGCAATCTGCTCATGTGTGCTCTGGCGCTGAGGCTTAGAACAGTAAGAATTTGACTTCATCTCTTCATAAAAGCAAAATCTGAACATGTCTGTTGTGAAATTCCCACAATTTGGTGGCTCCTCTACACTAATGTATAGTTTATATTTATATTTAGTTTACATTGACCTTAAACTGTAAGTCTAAAGTAAAAAGGACTTAAACAGGTGACTAAGTTTACCAGGATAATTTTCTAAAGTTTACACAAACCATTTATTCTCAATCCTTGGTATTAACTGATGTGATAAAATTCTTATTCTTAGGATCTGAACACACATAAGGAAAATCTGGAAGAGAAACCCACACTCTTTATAAACTTAAAGAGCAGTCCCACTTCCCAGTCTAAAAAGCCCCAGTTCTCACTCTTTCTCTGACCCATGTTCACTGTAGCATGTCTTTATCAGAAGACATTTGTGGTTCAAATGACTTCAAATATTCCGTTAAATGGTTTAGATGTAAGACTAACCTGAACACTTTTAGAATTATGGTCCAGATCCTGCCCCTTACCTACCTTTTTTGGACTGAAATGTATCAGAACTTAAATAGTTCTGCAATAGAGCTAGTGAGAGGAAAAGTCCTAGGACAGAAAGCACAGCCTAAATCCACGTTCCTTACATGTCATGGAGAAGTGCTCAACAAAAGCATCTTCTGTGTCAGTAAACTAAAAACTCTGAGGAACATGGTGGGAGGGTAGGTCTGCAATTGTGAGGATCCATCAGCCAAACCCTTGATGCTATTGATGGTGGTGGGTACAAAGATACAAAAACGACTCCCAGAAATAGATAAGAGATTGTGTTTGCTCATGTTTCATAACTCACTTCCAAAGAGTGGAGGAGGTTGCTATTTCTATCAATCCTGACATAGTGATTCCTCCCAAATGACTTTATTTAGGCTTTGCTCAAGGGACCAGGAATTAGTGCAAGATCCTTGACTGATTAGCAAACTATCACCTCTATATATTGTTGCCATCCCTCATGATTATTCACTTCTCCTTACAGATGCATAAGACAAAAGATCGTTAACCCAAGAGTATGTAGTCTCATTTTGAACAAGTACAAGAATAATTCCCGTTCAAAGAGGCAAAGGCACATAGCTGGCCAAGAGATTTAGGTTGGGCAGTTATATTTACTTCTCATACATATGCTTGGGCTTTACACTTCAGCTAGATATTTTTCCACATTATACCAATCACCATTAAAACTAGGGCTTTGTCAGGAGAAGAAATTATTTGAAGCTTATTCTGAATTTAGGTACAGGGCACACACAAAAATATTTTAATAAAATGATATGTACATTCAAAGTATCAATCTAAGAATTACTATATTTCTCCGTAACGTAATTGTGACTTCATTCCTGGATTTAGACATATGCATTTCCAAAACTCATCAAATCAGAATGTATAAATTTTACTTTCATTATAAATATAAAGGTACATTTATTCTTCCAAGTTATTCACATATTTCACAGAAATCTCAGCAACTTTCAGATGCTTTCATCTCTAATTATAGAAATTTCCCATATTGGCATTTAGCTGAGAACATGAGAAAGAAGCTATGAAGCTATGCTAGCCAGTCACAAAGAAGGCCAAATTATAGAGTCAGTGAAAAGACTTTTAATGTATAACCATAGAAATTAATATAATTGCCTACCTCCTTTTTTTCATAATAAAAGAGTAAAGCTTGGGAAATTTCTGTGGTACTTTTGTAATTCCTGTGATGAGGTCTAAGAAGAATCAGCTCCTGCTGCATTAGGTTATTACAGGATTCTCATCCAAAGAATCTTGTTCCTTGCATACTTTCTTTTCAGAACTAAGTGAAGAAAAAACTATAAAACATGATTGAGAAAGTCCACTATTAAAACAGAAAAATTATTTCTTCCATTACAAGGCAGATCAACAGCAATTACAAGTAAGATCAAACTTATCTTTGATCACACGCTGCCACTTATATAGCATACCCCAACCCCATTTTTGGCTTATTCATATAAACACTGATACATACTGTGTCTTTAATTCAAGCATTTTTTCCCAGACAGTAATTCTTTCCTTTTCTCTATACCTCTTCCTCCTCATCCCTACATTGTTTGTATGAGGAAGAACAAGGCAATGGAAAAGCATTGCTCTCAAGAGCTGAGCCTTTGCCAAAAGGCTATTCTTACTAAGGCCGCGCTTACTTCTCTAGAGTTATAGCTATATTTGTAATTCTGAATTGCTTCTGCAAGAGACTGAGAATGCTAAGTCACCCATTTACATCTGTTTCACCCTAAAATAAACTTTTAATATATTATTTACAAAATTGAATACAGAGCAGAAGGAACAGATAAGAGATCTGTGGGAAAGTTATCCAACGTATCTGTGATTCCCAAATTGTAAGCAATGAGACTATGGCAGGTGTTTCACACCATCTTCAGATGTTGCATCCAGAGCCTTTAAATGTGAAGTTTGGTGGTAAGTATATATAACAGCCTAAACAGAAAGAATTTGAGAGCTGAAGGTCCTCTGGATATTTTGTGGATCACCAGAAGAGAGTAATGAAGTCATACTTCACAAGAAAGGTTATCAGCTGCTTCTAAAGAAAGCTGGCAAAGTTATCTATAATTTTGCTTGAAGAAAGGAAGATGCACAAATACTTTAGTTTTTCGTCCTTTATTGAATATAAACCCCCCCAAAACATGAAAATCAGCTGGTCACACCCAGAAAAGCTTAAGAAATATTAAGTAGACAACATTTTCCCATTTGTCATTTCATTATTGCAATTCAACATAGTGGTGCATTGTTGATAAAATGTCGAAAGAAATGATACCATAAGAATTTCATATTTTATCTTCAAAAGTAATTGAAAATATTCTGCGGGCAATGACATGATCTTTTAAGGGAGTGAATGAAGCACTGCTTTTCAAAAGGATGTAGTCAGAAATTATTGTCTTAGTGTCATATTTATATATGAAAATCATCTGAAGGGGATAAAATCCCAGTATTATTAGCTACTGGGAAAGCCATCTTACTGAACTGCTGGTCAGCTTCAGCACTACAGGTATTTGTACAGTAGGCATGTTATTCAGTAAATCTGAAAAATGCAGATATGCAATAGAATAAAAATATGAGGGAAATGTTGTGATGACAAAAGGGAGGCGTTTTAGTACATACTACTTTAGATGTATAAGCTTGCCTAAAACTAGCCTAGAAAGATCCAACCTCAGAACTGCAGCATATTTCAAAAATGTGTTGGGAGCAGTATCACATAAGCCAGTTGGTTAAGCATTATGACATCATCTTAATGACATTTCTCTGTCTGTCTGCTTGGAAGTAATGTGATAACTATGGAACGGGTAGCACCACAGCACTCTAGCAGCTTAAATATCTCTGTGGTTTTCTGCAGATCAAATAAACAGCCAGCTGGTCACACCAGTTAATACCGTACTGCCCAGCTATAAACTGAGTGTTTTCCCTATTCATCTTCCCAGTTAGGCATATTTACTGATAAATTACTGAGTGATTTATTGGCCAAGCAGGAAAAAAGAAGAGGGAAATAAAGGGAAGAAGAGGGATATGAAGCCTCTATTGTGTGACAGAGAGAATAGCTTGGGCAAGGGACATATGGAGCCCTTGCTGTAAGGAAAATGGGAGCTGAGTATGGGAAAAGGATAATAGAGACTTATATAAATTCCTGGGGCAAGCAGAAAAGAGAAAGGGGACTGAATAGGAAGGGGCGGCAGTGAAGAAAAAGATGGGAAAAGATTTGTGGCATAAGAATTATTTGCATGATAGAAGATAGGCTGGTTGCCAGGAGTCCATAAAACAGAAAGGAGAAAAGGAAGGCAGAATACAATGTCTGTGAGTGGAGAAGTGAAAAGAGCCAATGGCAAGGTCAATAAATACATCCAGTAAAAACAGCAATGCATTGGTACAATCCTCCAGTATACACAGAGTCCCTATCCTTGAAATTTTGTACAACTATGATCAAAAAGAAAGAATCAAGTGAAAGAGATGATGCCAATTTAAATGAAATTAAGATAGCTACTTATTTAGAGACCATGAACAAGATTCGGTCCAGTAGAGTATCCATTATTGTCCTGGAGTGAAATTTCACTTGTTTTATTTATTGGCAAAACTTTAATGACCTGAACAGTGGCACAGAATACACCTTCAGCAAGTTCAGAGATGAAATCACAGACTGCTATCCAGAGGAGCCTAGACAGGCTGGGGAAATGAGCTGGCAGGAGCCTCATGCAGTTCAGCAAAGGCAGTGCAAAGTCCTGCACCTGGGGAGGAACATCCCTGCGCCAGGATGTGCAGAGTGACCAGCAGGCAGCTTCGCACAAAAGGACGTGGAGATCCTGGTGGACAACAAATAGAACATTTGTTCATGTTCGTTTGTTCAAACACACCAACAGTCAGTGGTGTGTCCGTGCTGTGGTACACACTGGGCTGCATTAACAAGAGTATAGCCAGGAGGTTGATGGGAGTGGTAACTTCCCTGTCTTCAACACTCGTGCAACTGGTTCTGGAGTCCAATTTTGAGCTTGCTGGTACAAGAAAGGCACTGAGTAAGTGTTGTGAGTGCAGTGGAGGGCCTGCAAGACAGTTAGTGGTCTGGAGCATGATGACAGGTAAGGTGAAAGCACACTGGCTTTGTTCAGTCAATAGAGCAGGCTAAGATACACCTGCTTTAATTCTGTTTTATCTCAGTGCCTGACTGCAAAACGATTGCACCATATTGCAGAACAGTTTTGGAATGACTGGTTTGTGCCTAGTAGAAATATTAATATAACATACCTTCTATTTTAATTAGGAATTAGTGGAAAGCAATACAACAAAAAGCTGCAGAAAGCACCATATTGTTTTGCAGCTGATTGCACATAGCACGCCTGGCAGTGTGCAAAAGACATTCACACAGTGTTTTTCATTGAGCATGCCATAGTTGGTGTGACATGTCACAGCCAAGAAGCCGGTTTGTCATATGCCTTCTACTTCACTGAAATCCACGCCAGGCTATGGAAAACATGGTAGGCATGAATGGAAACCTATCAACAGCCAGATCTTTGTCTGCCAAAATCAAAACAACAACATACCGAGTTAAATTATGTTGCTATTATGTCACAATCCCCATTTTTTTCCACAGTTTCTATTGTCAAAGAGCAGAATCTGATGCTTACTGGCTAACTAAGAGTAGATAGCTCTATAAAATATCATTATTCCAGGATTTATTCAATTTTTATTGCTACTCATCTACAAAATCCCAGAGCTTCTATGGCATACTCTGCTACATCACTTAACATTATTTAAAAGTCCACATGAACAAAAATCTATACTGAAACAAGAAAAAATGCTAATTTTGTTAGTGTCAGTAATTTTGTCACATTCTTAGGTAAAGGTTTTTATATGTGGATGAACTAGGAAAAAAACCCCAAATAAACACATCTAGGTGAATGTTAAAAATGTGTTGGCACTCTTGGCTGGAACGCTGGGTAAAACACTTGCCGTATTTCAGCATATGTTCCCATCTACCCACTTTGCAATGCAATGCAGCTACAACACATAATTGTGAGCTCATTTGGATACTTTCTGAATGCCATCCAGCCGTTTCTGTCAACTGCATATTGTTTTGCCTGCTACCTTTCAATTCCTTTCAAAGCCCTGGAAAATATTTGCTCCTGCATGCACGCACACACACACGCACACACGTCACCGATGTTTAATTGTCAGAGCCAACAAGTTTGCTTCATTGAATATACAGCAGACTAGGCTGAACAACAAAAACATGCTCAAGAAGTATATTACTAGATGGGCAGAGGACCACATTAGGTTCAAGATAACAGCTTGTCTCACTATAGTAGTGGCGATGGTAATGCAAGATAAGCCAGAAACATGCATTTCTGTAGAAAGATCTCCTCTGTAAAAGTCTACCTGGTGCTCATGAGATGGGTCAGCCAGACTGCTGCCTAGTGCAGGGAGCTCATAGTACTCCAAGACGACTCTTTGTCAGCCTTCTTGTACAAAAAATCCAACAAGTCCACATTTGCTACACCAATACAGTTTGCAGCCTGCAGTGACCACCTCCTGCGCAGAGAATTATGCTCTTCTATACCAGACATAGATAGGCAAGAAAGCATCACCAGGAGAAAGATTGATAATTGAAGGCCCGCCCAAAATCCTGATGAAATTTAAAGAAAAAAAAATAATCATAAGAGCAAACTTGAACAAAGCCTGCAGCTAGAGACAACCCTGGCACAAGTGAAGCAGTGAGGTAGGTAGCCATTGAGACAGACTGGTAAAGTACTCTGTAGATCTTATCAAGTACACATAGTTAGCAAAGCATGAGGAGGAGCCATGTCCACATCAAGACCTGATGCTGGGTACATAACACTGAGCCATAGATTATTTTGGAAACATAAGCAAGGGGGGTTTCTGGGCTGTGGCCAGTGCAATTATGGAGTTGGATTTAGCTTCTGTTATGGTGAAGGCCGTGACATGTCCTTGCCCAGGTGCAACTTGGGGCATATTCCAAATGAAATGTAAATAATGAAGTTATTTGTGTGCTTTAACTAAGTGTCCATAGTGATGGAAAAAACAGAATCTGATCATAAATTCCAGAAAATACAGGATAGATGGATTATACAGAGATTCCCAGTGACAAGGAGTAGATGGGAAAGCTTTCTGCAGGTGCCCTATCCATCTGGGCTGTTTGGCAAAACTCCACATCCTAGTTTAAGATTATGTGAAAGTTCTCACATATTCCCTCCACTGGTTCCAACTAGGGAAGCTTGACATTTTTTGTGCATCAGACAGACCAGACAGTGAGTCAGAAGCTGAGGCAAGCAGACGTTCAACAGCTTGTCTTCTTCTGACTGGTTATAACCATGCATTGCTATGATGCTTATTTACTGGTCACGAATTTTTCTTTGTGTATGCATAAATGGAATTAATCTACTCCTTTTCCTGCCACATAAGGTATTTTTGAGTTCCTTGCTGACATGGAAATGCATGCATTTACATTCATGATGTCTATCCAGGCAACAAGTTTTAGAGGATGTCTTTTATTCAACAGCTCATTCACAGTAAATATTGCCAAATGAAGAGGCTACTCACTTGAACAAGTGCATTGAGAACTGGACCTCACCTATAACATGAAGATACAAAAGCAAATACTAAGAAATGGATCCACTGTTTAAGTTTTATGGTTCTATGTGTAGTGTTGCCTCGATGCTACTGTGAAGCTGTTCCAGGCAAATCTTTTCTGAATCATGGGACTTCATTTCCTGATTAAAGACATTTCAATACAAGAAGAAAAAGAAAAAAAAAAAAGATAGCTCTAATGTAGTGTGGCTTTTTGTTCAGCATTTAGAGAATTACAAAGCAAGCAAATACCAGAAATGTGTTTAAAAATGGCTAAGCCTTCTGTCATATCCTGTGACAAGTGAACACCATGCTTCCAGCACGGAAGACAGAGAGTAACTAGGACAGCTGAGCTCAGCAAAGTAGCGTGAGCAGCAGATTTTGCAGGTTTTTGAAAATTACTATTGACTGGCAATGCTCACTTCTGTTAAATTTAACTAATCAATTATTAATTATTTTATACTATTACATATTAAAAGTTCAAATTGATTGGAATATAAAACATCAGAAAGCAAAACTCGGTGTACTCAGATCATAACCCTGGGTAAAAGTCACAATCAATCAGGGTCCAGCAAGAAGTTGCTTTTATAAAGAACTGCCAGACAAGATTCTCTGCATTAGACCTTCACTCCCCATCACCTCTAAAAGGAGGAGGAGATACCTGTATACACAGCAAATATTATAATTTTGGGCTTTTAAGGCTATGGAAAGCACATTTTAGAACTCTGGTTGGGAATGTTCAAAATATTTCATGGGACTTCTTTCAGTGGCAATGAAATAGTCTGATGATGGACAGCAGTATAAGAACATAATTATTTTCACTGTTAATACTGTACCCTATTCTCTTTAATCTAAGTCCTGGCATGATTGCTACTTTAAAGGCAGAAGACATGTTCCATATCTTCAACTTTATTTAGATTACACTGACTCCATGCCTTTTTCAGAATTTTTCAGTGGTGGGAGTTATAGCAAAGTGCTCTAAGACATCAGGCATGGAAAGTATTGTTTCTAAACTTGCATCTCCTACCTTTCCCAACAGAGACAATGAAATCAGTGTTTCAATTATAGGTCTTACACACTGTTGGGCAACAAATCAACTTTCATCCGTTTATTCAAGGGTCAGTAGCATTTGTTTAGCTATAAATTTAGGTATGCTGCAGACATTGATCCCATCCGTTGCTCAGTGATGTCTGACAAGAAAAATTATTACTTGATTATATTCTTTCTCCAACAGAGATTTATTATACTGAGAATGCACAACACTGTGGGAGCTCTTAAATTACAGTTTAATGGCTGGAAGCCTGCAGTGTTAAGAAAAAAAAAAAAAATCACTGTTCTCTGAAAGAAGCGAACTTTAATGGAAATGTCTTCATTTTTTACTTCAGTGGAGAAATTATCATAACCATGAAGGATGATTGAGACACCATGTGCAGAGAGAAAAGAGCTATGTAGACTGCAAGAGCTAGTCAGACAGGCTATTACCAGTATGCAGGGCAACATTTCCTGCAGTCCTGGTCTTATAATTACTCAAATCAGCAACTAATTTGGTGCATATCAGTGGGAGATTTTAATCTATAGCTTCTCTCACCTTCTGATAGGATTCTTTGGGACTTTAGGAATGGGATTAGGTGGACTTTTCTCAGCCTATAAAAGCAAAAGCTTGTATGCACAGACTTTGTATGAATAAATATGCGGGCAAAATATAAAAGCTTTTTAGATAGAAGTGGATACCAATATCTTATTATCAACATTTATTTAAACACAGGATGTTATAGCTAAAGAATAACTTGGATAAACTGCATTTGCTTCAGTGTTTATTTAGTTACTTCAGCTGGACTAGAGGAATCTGCACTGTGTGGCACCTCAGGCCTCCTGTTAGCTGCAAGTGTGTCAGAAATGTGACTGTTGAGGAACTGGCTCCACCGTGTGGGCTATGGAAAATGAACATTACAAGTCCAGCAAGAAGAATCCTTCACTTCAGTTTTCAGTAAGGATGTTTGCATTGTCTGTAGGATAAAGGTAGGATGAATAGTGGGAATGTCAGTAAAAAGTAAAAAAAAAAAAAAAAAAATAAAGCGAGAATTATCGCTTTATTATCGCCACCATACAGGTCTGAGAGAACTGGTCCATGGTCTCGCTGGAGGAAGCTAGTCTAACTCCAGGAAGGAGTTTGGAGTTGTTCAAGATTTCTGTCAGATCTTCTGCAAGATATTAGTAACAGTAAAAGAGTGACAGTGTGCTACTCAAATTCACCAAAGGCATATTTTTTCCTAACACCTACTACATGTTCTGCTTACTGATGGCATGACAGAATTGCAAAAGCATGACTTAATATAAACCTCGGGCTTGGAGAATTAGTGGCACAGTGAGACTTACTTCAAGAATTCCTGTACAGATAACATTCTGTGTAAGCACTCCTGCTTGTGCTAAGTGCAGATATGGTTCAGTAGTGCAATCACTTCTTCTGCATACCTGATGGCATCATCACTTCCAACCTTCCTGTTGGATTTTCTCCTAGAAAGGCAGGATGCCATCTCCAGGGAGATCTTGTTAAGTAGAGTTAACAGCAGTGTTGCAATTTGTTATGCCAATCTTTTCAGTTTTCTTGAAGCAGAAACAACTCCTTCAGCTGGATGGAGTTTGCTTTACTGTCCTACTTAATTTACCATCTCGCTTAACGATAATTGTCATTCTTGTATATATGTTCCTATCAGTCCTTCTTCCTTTGCACCCATGTTCCTCACAGCCATCCTTATTGAAAGTGAGGTAGTCATTTAGACTGTGGACTTAATTTGACTCATCCTGATCGCACAGAAGCTACATTTCTTTCTTTATCTTCCTTTTTTGTGTCTGATTTTCCATCTGCTATGCATTTTTTTCAGAAGTAAAAATGGACACGACTTCTGACAAAGTTCACTTCTCTTATATGATCTCTGACATCAAAGATACAGTTTCCTTGGCTAATGATTTGCCTTTTCATTTCTTACTGTCACTTACTCCCAACAGCCTTTTGGGTCATTATGCATCAGTAAGTGCAGCGTTCCTTTCCTGCGGTTTGCCATGTCAATTCCAGAGATTTTAGAAGTTTTTGCTTAAAAAAACTGCAAGTTGTTTTCCTCATTTAAGTGCATGGACTTTTTCAGTTCAGTTAACTTGTGTTTACACAAATACTGAATACCTGCCTTTTTGAAATCAAAAGCTTTGAATATGCCATTTTATCTGCTCTTCTTTTAATTTGAATGGAAGCAACTTGCAGTGATCAATACAAAATTCATTTCAAGGACAAGCACACTTGTTCACTGAAATCCAAAGTATAACTGCATAGCACATAATACCCTGTTGGATTCATGATTAACTGATAAAGAAATCTGGCATTTGTTACATACAGAATTAAGTGGATTCTACATATTCTTGCAAGGATTTTCCTGTCCAGTCCACATCTAGAAAGTTAAAATTCTCTATAATAACAATACTCTGTTGGTGTTTATTTTCCTAGTAATATCACAAGATCTCCATCTGTATTCAAATCTGTTTCTGTGTTTTAATGAACACAAAACTTTACAGCCTGTCTCTCCCTCATAAATAACCCTGAGGTGTTTCATTTCATTTTATAGCACATTTTTGCAAATCAACACGTACAGCAGCCCTAAACTGAAGATACTTTAAAAAATATGTTCTTAAAGGAAAGGTGAGTCTGATTTGATCTGTAATTCATCATTAGCTGTACATTAGCTGTACTCTTTTTTTTGGGAAAATGTTATAATATGTTCTATTAAATGCTTCATTTTGGAAATAAAATAATTCCTGAATACATGCTTTGTGCTGAAGTATTGACAAAGATAAATGCCAGAAATCATTGAGATAAAAGGCAGATAGATGAGGTGGAACACATACTGTATAGCTGCTTCCTTTGCTGAGGCATGGAACAAAATACCTTGGGAAGAAATAGATATTGTTTTATTTTGCTAAACTCACCGAAAACATGAATGTTCTTTAACTCTGATTACTCAGCAGATAAATGCCAGCAAGCAGATCCAGGGGAGTCTTTCTCTGAGATGCAGTAAAAACAATACATGTTCTCTTCATTTTGTAGTAGAAATGCATGACCATAACTAGTTGTATACAGAGGGTCATACCAGGAATTCACAGTTCAGTTATGAATTTACACCCAACTGAAAGATGGTGGGGGACTTGCTTCAGTTAATAAAAAAGCTTTGAGCCTGTATGAATAAGCTTTTAATTTTCTAGTAATTGCTCTTGTGAGGTATGGGAAACCAGGAGGGTTTCAGTGTCTGTCAAAACCTAATAGATGGCTATTTGTTTCAATCATTTCCTGCCCTGCTGAAATTAATATATACAATTCTATAAGTTAAAGCAGTCAAGGATTTACTGCATTACACTGATTAGGGTAATATTTACTTTTTAATTTATCAGTGCTCAGAGGCTTTTTTCTCTATTTAAGATAGATGAGGCAGCAGTATTAGAGTCCACATAACATATTCTTAGTTTGTTACCAAGATGATCAATACTAAGCTACACTATTCATCAGAGAGAAAGGCAGTGGAGTAAAACTACATGTACTTTATTCTTCAAGAGAAAAACAGAAGTGTAGAGCATATCTGCAATGAAGTTGGTGCTTTTGTGCAGTAATAGTTTGAAGACAGAATGGAATCAGAACAAATGCATGAGGGAATAATATAAATTTCAGACTGTATTTTCCTTTGTGCTAACACACAAAGCATGCATTTGCTGTTGGAACTACTGTATCTGCCTATTCTGCCTTTCAAAAGCAGTAGGTGCACTCAGTATCTGATTTTGCGGGCAATTAAGGTATTATTTTACTCTTAACAAGTGTGTGTACCTAAAAAGTATATTAATCAGGACATTTCAGAATGATGTAACACTTCAACTAACTGATCATGTGCTTCTTACAAGAAACCAAAATTCATATCCAAGTGAGTGATATTCAACATCAGACATGAATGTATGAATTTTGGGAAGATGTAAGAGAATGCTTGTCTCCAGGCGAGAAATAAACACTTTTTTGTACCTGAAAACAGAAAACAAGTGATACTGTTCTGATGTCTCATATTTTTGAGGATCTGTTTGATTAGATACACAGAAACCAGCATGAGATATTAAACTAAACTCCAACAGCTAAAAAGGTGATTACTAGAGTGTCTGTCCACTCTTGTATTACAAGCATATGTATCAAAGAGTAGCAAGGTTTTCTACTAAGTTCTTGTTATTTTCAATCATTGCTCAGCATTAGAAATAAAACCAGAAATCATTTTTTTATGTAAGTCAATTTATTGGTTCTCTGAAGACACAAAAGCTGTTATTTCAAGTGCAGGCTCCAATAACAAGAGATTAAAACATCACAGTCAATGGCCTTTAAGTAGAAAAGACTCAAACTCTTGTCTCGGTTACTTGTGTTGACATTTTCTCAACACCAAGATCACTGCATATGAATATGAGAAATTTTACATGTAAGACATAGTACAGTAGAAAAAAATGTTGCTAATGAGTTTTCTGTAGAAACATTTTTATGTGTTGAGAAGATGTACAGATTCAGGAGTTTAAAGATCTAACAGACTCTTAAATCAGTACCATTGCAAGTGCTGCACTCGTAATACCTAAAGCTGATCTTCTGATAAGATTAAGCCAATGCCAAAACATTTGTAAACAGGATTCCATCAATATTTTAGTTTCTGCTGACATGAACCTGGTTTTTAAAATGAAACTGTTTTATACTAAGCAAAATACACTTCTAATAAACTGAAACGCTAATTCTCAACGGGAATTCAGCGATTCTTCGAACATTTCTAAATGAATACGAAGGATCAAACTCTGCCCTCAGTTTCATTCCTGAATTCTCACTGAATTGTGCTGGTAATAACAGCAGAATTTGTCCAATGTTGCCCATTCATTACTTCCCTGTTGGAGCACCATTTTTCTAGTAAAGGTGAAAAGTGAAATAGTGAAGGAGAACTGGGAAATGCCTGTTCTAGCCATTTGTAACCCTGCTTTTTTCAGACTTGGACATATCCCTCATAAATGTTGCCGTGAACATGTTTGTGGCAACATCAAGAACACCACCCTCTGCCACCTACTGATGAGTTAGAGGAATATGAAGAATCCAGAAGATTCATTTGCAGGAAGCTTTACACACCACCTTCGACCGTCCAGTCTCCTGTATGTACAATACTGAATAATCACCCTGATGGTGAATATAATGTAGCAGATCTTTACTCACATAGTCTGCATGTGGGTTCAACCTAGATGGTACTTGTGTTATGCTGTTTAGGAAGCATGCTGAAATGATAAAGTTTACATGATGAAGGACAGGGAAAGATGATTTAGAATTTCTGTCTGCCAGTTGAGTCCTTGCTCGGATCTTATGTGTGAGGCGATGTGTCTCCCCAGAAAGTAACAGAGCTAAACAGACTCCACTTAAAGTCTCTAACTATACAGAGTCACAATAAACAAACAGGTGACTTAACATGGATTTTTCAGTGGTGGGGCAGACAAATGACACATATGAGTCATCCACAAAGACCCTCTCCATATTCAACAAAATCTATAATGGGTGAAATCATTAATATGCAGACTCACATGTCAAAAACAAAAAACCAGGCACAGCATCAAAACTAAAAATCCATCATCCTGGGAGGTAACAGCAGAAGAAAGGCACTTCCCTCTCAGCATTACTAAAGCTGCTACACTAAATAGGCAACATGATACCAGCAGCACTCTACAGCTGGATGGGTGAAGTAACAGCAGCAGTAATAGAAGAAAAGATCAATGGGCAACAGCAGGACATGGCAAAGACAGCAAATGCTGAAATGACAGCAAGGTATCTTTTCTTCTTCACGCACAGAAGCTTAGTATGCCTGACTGTATCCTCAGAATACTAATCTAATCTTGGATAACAAACTATGAACAAGAGTTCATAGGAGAAGAACGTCCTTCTCAAGAGAGAGAAGGAAAAATCTGTTATGTTAAACTTACTCTTTGGATGTTTGCACTGGAGGTGGGATATCTGAGGAAGATCACTACTAGAGATGCTGTAGGAGCAGGCATTTTACCTCCCGTTCATGTACTGTTAACCCACTGTTATTTCTGCTTTCCTGAACTACTGGTTCATTTTTCTGCCTTTACTACATTTCCTTTGAAATTATTTTTAAATACTAAAACTGAGCCCATTTTTCTTCCAAGACCACATGGCAGAGAAGTGACACCATCACAAATGCTGAGGCATTTGTGGTCAAGAATCATGTACATCTTACATTCCTTATTAAGGTTAGTATTTGCATACAGTATTTTTTCTGCTTTCAAAATCAGATTCAGTTTTACCACTCAGAATTTCAAGCTGAGAAACAGAGATCTGGATCCAGAGGAAAAGCAGTAGACAGCAAAAACTAACTACACTTTGGGATGCAGGGATTTTCTCACTCAGGTTCAGCAGAGTGGGACTTGAGACTTCACTTGAATGATGATCTCACTACCCTGCCCTTCACAGGCTGAAGTGGGCGCCAGTTATCAACCAGTGGGTTCACAGGTTCATTCTCACCGTTCTTGGAAAGGCTACGAAGCTTTGCCATCTGAAAGGAAGAAAAATTACAGTGTACATGTGAATTCACCTGGAAGCAGTGTGGACCTTGATGCCTAGAGCAAACTCTGAGACAGAAAAGGAATTTTCATATATGACAAGCATACTGGTAGAGCTTATTGGTAGAGATCACTGCAGCCCAACAGCTAGCACTGTTTCTGTGGATCTTCACACTCTTCATCCATAGAACAATGCATCACCTGACCCTTGCCTGGGTTTCTTTTGGATTTTTCCCTGACCCACACTCACAATGTGGAAAAGGAGTAGGGTCCTCCTGTGACCCTGCTGGAGCTGGACTGCAGTCAAATCACTTGTGAAAATGTGGCTATCCATGAAGGAGGGTGCACATCTAAGTCTAGGCAAGGCGGTCTGATCGAAAAAGCGGGTCTGCAGAAGTTCGTATTTTGTTCTGTAAGGCAGAGAAATGTATGCCAACTGGATGACTAAGTTCAATCATGAATTCAGCACTCAGCTCTTGTTCTCCAAATTAATTTAAATTCAGTGTTGCTTTGTTAATTGTTACCCTTTCATCAGAATGCAGAACAAATATGTTCTGAAACCAGCCAAATCAGTAAAAAGGCTATAGCCTGACTTGTACTGCTGAAGCAGAGAACAGTATAAATAACCAAAAGTTTTAACACAAGAACTGAACAGAAGGTCATCTTATTCAGACAGGCTCTCTATTCTTTTTCCCGTGTAAATGCACATTTGAGCTATATGAATACAATTAGTAGATTAATTTGTATTAACATTCAGGTTTGAAGGTTCTAGCTAGTATGATCCTTCTGACAGCTTTTTGGAAGTCAAGATCTGGACCAGCCATTTCTTAAACTGGGAAAACAGCTAAATGTTAGTCTTCACTGGCCACTCAATGCTGAAGAGCAGACAGTGAACCAAAGCTGCTGTGACGGCTGAATTTTGTGACTTCAGGATCCCAAGAACACTCCTGCTGAAGCTATTCCAGGAGGTGTCTAGGAAGAGAGCCTGATTCTCAAGGTCAGTTTACAGGCCATTTCGACTATCCATTCTGCAGGCAATTTCTCACAGTCCTCAGCTAAAGTTTTCCTTATCAAAAAATGCAAGGTAACACAGGGCTTGCAAATCATCACACTGACCTACTGAGACACTGTTAAGAACTGGTAAAGGAGTAGCAGAACTAGCTGGAATTTACCTGGTCTGGGCTGACTTCAATCGGCTCCCTCAAGAGAATCCAGGTGATGCACTCCTCACAGGGGGGTGTAGTGAATGAACCATGGTAGGTCCAGTAGTCCCGAGATTTGGGGAAAAGAATTGAAGGATCAAAGTGTTGAAAAGGAGCCTCTTTCCCCTTAGAGAAACAAAAAATAATTCTCTGCAGTAACTCTAGGGATATGCATCTTAAAAAGACATCAGTATCTATGTTATTAAAGAGGAAGTAATTAAATATCAAGACTCATTCAAGAGATCAATCTCCTTTTCTTCCTGTCAAGCATTTGCCCTGCAATTAATAATAACTGACATTTTGGTTCCATTAATACATTAAAAGAAATTACAAACTCAGTTGTGTGGGACCAAAGCAAACTCACTGTTAAATTCTTCTATTCTGGAATTATCAAAATTTTACTTTATTTTAGGTCACTTGGGATAAAATTTAAAGGCTGTGGCACTGCAGGTACTGGTACCCTTTTTATCCAATAGAACAGTTGCCAGGCATTTATCCCAGATTTGTTAGAGTCTTCTCCTGTATCTGAAGCAATTTAAATCCGCATCTCTCTCCTCCCAATATTGTGCTCTAATTACACTGTCATGGTGACACTCTCAATCTTTTCGCTGGCACTACTACACTTAATGTAAAAAATTAAAATATTTCCTGGAAGAATACTGGATCTTGAATGTCTTACAACTAAAGGTGATTATCACCAGAGAAGGGAGAACAGCAGATACCAGACAACATTTCCTGAGAAGCTTTCCTCTTCCACTGAATAGGATACTCAGGAGAGTATCTCCACAGGACTGTGATGAGACTCCTATGTCCCCTCAGGGTGACAAGGACTCTACTGGTGACCATTTCTCTACTGGTATTTAGGATGCCATTCTGGAAAGCAACATCTATTACTCCTAATTCCTTCTCCTATCACAGAGCATCTTCTGCTGGGAAGCATCTGGGAACAAAGTATTACCCTGCAAAGAGCAATTGGAGGAGCTGAAGTCTTTTCCATATATCCTTGCACAAAATACAGGTAGAAAGAATAATATCAAGACTCCAAATATATCTTCCTGACAAAATTATTCTGCAAGTTCAATATGTGTTTGCAAGTAACTTCACCAATAAAACTCTGCTTTTTCAGTAAATACAGTACGGTGTCCAAGTCCGCTGCCTGTAATGCATCAGAGCAATTGGAACTGCATGTGTGATAAATACATCAGTGATACCATCCATTAATCTTTCCTGAAAAATAAGTAATCTTGGTAAAATGAATGTGATGATATGAGATAAAATACAAGATGAGGTTGTTTGCATATGCACCTATCTTTCTCTGCCTTTCTTCAACTGTTGCTTTTTTCAGAACCACTACAGAGAATACCTGTATGTAGGAAATGAGACTTCTATTTTTTTGCTGTTAGAAGTCATAAAATCTCCAGTTAGGCAGTCTCATATAGAATGTATTGGAGTGGATATCACTGCCATCTTGTCATCATTGTATGACAGTGTTTCTTAGGGTGATTGATCAACTTTTTATTAACTGTGGCAAAGCTCTTCTGCATGTGAATGGCCAAAAAATGATACAGGGATTATGAGAGAAAGCTGAATCTGTATCAGACAAATATCATTGATACAGAAGTGGGAGCAATGGGTAGGGCGAAAAAAATGACCTTCAGTTCCCTTAGCAGAAAGAACTGAATTGTATCTGAAGACTAAGAAAAGGTTGAAAAAATAAAATTAATATGACTCTGAGTGAGAACAGATCTCAGCCTCAAACCCACACACCAATGGCAGTACGTATGTACATAAATGAAATGCAAGAAGTTTGCTACATTTGGAAGAAAATGCCTACAAAATTTGTAAAATTCAGTCCTGGGGATCTGGTGGTATGTTCAATGTCAAATAAAAAAGGGACTTTTAGCATCATTAGAATCATAAAGCTTATCATGAAGTAGAATTGCTAAAGTATACCTAGAGGCTAGGTTTATGTTAAGTAACAACAGATGCAGCATCACAATTTTCTGCAAAGAAATCCCTTCTGCAGTTGTATCTATGTTAATAGGTGCAGACTTGGGTCATAGATCATTAGTTAAACTGGAAAACAGTTTAGAATAGGTTTGCAATGCTATTTGTACTAGTATCATAGGAAGACAGAACTTAGGATTGGTACAGAAACTACCGTGTAATTCCTTTTATAAATTAATTCAGTTCTGTCTTAAAACTAATAAAGTTTTTAATTTCCCTTACACTGACTGGGAGCTTGCTCCATCATTCCTGCTAGTTTCTTCTCATTTCAGGCTAACTAAATTTCTGACTGAATTATACACAGCTGGCCACTGCTGTCCTCAATTTCAAAAAGCTTTTAATTTCTTCTTGATATTTGCACACTATCATAATTTTACAGAGAAGTATCAATAAGACTATCAATTGTGCATGCAAGGATTGATACAAAATCCTCTACAAGAAGAATACTTACAGAAGTAAGGAATTATATGTTTACTTAATAAAAGAAAGTGTCCTACTCCACAGTCCAGTGTTATCCCCTCTGGTGCTACTGTTAGGTATCAGAATGATGCCAAAAAGAGTGAATCTGAACTTCTTATTTCTGCTTCTGCTGCTTTTCAACTACATTGTATCACAAAAATAGTTTTGATACCTTGGTCTTAATGTTGTCAATTCCTTGAAGAATTCTCTTAATCTCTGGCTTGGGAGTTTTTCCAACCTGTAATGCAAAGCACAAGTATGGTATTTTTTCATCATGTTCCACAGTATTTGAAAGAAATTCAGTACATCCCATCTGTCAAGTTAGGCAGCAGTACTCTCAGAGCATCTGGTACACACTGATACAAAATTATGCATGTTAAAAGAACATCTGGAATAGCAGACTCAAGTAACTGGCTTTGCAACTAAAATATGGATTGAAAGACTACAAGGCAACTCTCACTTTCTGAGGAACAAACTGTGCACTTGGACAACGTCATCTACACCCTCGAAGGCCCAGCCCTTGGCCCCTGGTTTGAAAGCAACCCACAACCACTGCGAGACGTATGAGCACTCGGCAAACCGCTGACAGCCTGAAGAGCTGGAGTTCCTGCAAACACTTCCAACATTTTGCAGCATATATGCAGTCAGATGAGACTTGATATAAGACATATGATGAGATTCATGTCATGACCTCCTCAAGCTATGGGGTCACTTTATTGCTTATGTTCATGATGTTCAGCACTTCCAAAAGCTTTGACATGGCTCTGCATCCCAGAAGAATAAAAGATGGTATGCATAAGATGTACTGTTATTGCCAAGTCTTGTTCCGAAGTAGATTAAATTCAGTTCTTCAGGAGATAATTCAATCTTTGTTTTACCAATATCCAAAAACCTAGTCATGGAACACGACAAACCCAGAGCAAAAGAATGGCTCCTATGTCAAAGAGCAAGAAGGAAATTGGGAAAGAGGGCCAGAGAAGATATAGTGATACTACTTACTTTTCTAGACCTTTTAGCTGACCTTAGCATGGTTAATAAGAAAATAATGCTATACTTTTTAAATTGTATTTTACAAGATAAAGCTTTAGCCTAAAAGAGACCAGAAGAAATGACAAAGGGGGAATAACTGAAGGACATAGTCAGAGGGGAGAATCTAGACAGGTGCTGACCTTCAGTTTAAACTAACCACAAGAAAAAGGTCAGGCTGGCTCACAGTGTAACAGGACTAAAATTACATTTGATCTAGCCTGTCCAGGGACACTGTGGCAAAATTAATTACATCCACTTGCTACTGCTTGTACAAACGCAGCTTACTCATGATAAAACTATAAAAGGAGAGCTATTCTTTGACACTGTGTTCAAACTGAAATACCCACCTGCAGGTAAAACGACAGTCACATAGCTGGAGTTTGCATAATTACATTGTCTGCCTGTTAGTGTTTCTTAGTGTCCTAGACCACATGCAGATTTGATACTATGATTGCTTTCTTTCTGTTTATAAAAAAATCAATTGGAAAATATTGGTGCAGTATTATTTTGTTATGAAGGCGCTGTATTTCAAGGTTAAAATGTTCAGTGAACTTCTTTTACCATCAATTCTTTTTGGAGTAGGTTCGTTGAACTCCTTTTGATTCCCAGCTTATGTGGGGATCAGCAAGAGACCAAGGAAGGGAATCAGTCAACATAACCTTGCTGACAGGCAGATACAATACCTGCTAGCAGACAAAGGGCAGGAGGAAACACTCTTCCTATGCAGACTGTCCTCCTCACTCAGTACACACCACAGCAAAGAGCTGGTCAGCCACCAGGGACAAAGTTAGCAAGTGTCCCAGGCTTGAAGTTGTGTGTCTCTTGTTCAATACCACCCATGATATGTGCCACTGGTGTCACGAATGGTGTCAGAAGTCGGCTCTGAACGGGTTAGTGCATGGAATCTGGAGGGCCCAAGGACATGTGTGACTTCAGTCTGTGCATCGCTTTGTATGTTTTCCTGTAAAATGATACAGTGCAGGGAAAAACGATGGGAACTTTTTTCCCTGGCACTACAGAAAGATGAAAAATACAGAAAATTAAAGACTGAGTATTTGCCACTTACTTTCAGAAAAATGCCCACAACAGCCACTCCATCAGGTTGTTTCAAAGCTCCAGCAAAATTACCATGTTTTGGATTCCAGTGTACCATATGTAACTAAAAACCAATGAAACCTCAGTTATAAATGCAAGAAATTGACAACAGCACAATCTTACAAACTTTTACATTAAGAAAAGTTTCCAGTACACAGTAAGTAAAAGAATGAACATGAAAAAGAAAACTGTACGTAAGTATTTCCTATTCCTGTTCCCATGTGTCCATATGCTCAGACTTTCTATAAAGCATCACTTTGTTGAAGCATAAAAGAAAGAAAATGGAGTTTACCACACAATGCATTTAAAAATTAATCAGAAAATTCAACTATAAACCATTTAACCCAAGCACGTGACATGCACACATGCAGTGCATAAAACGCCTACTAACATGCACTTCAACTCAAAGTAGATTTTTAGATCTTCATGTTATGCAGATAACTGCTCAAGGATTTACACTGGGTTGTATGTAGCACGTACGTTATTGTTTTCTATCTCACTACTCCCGGCACACTGTATTGGAAAGGAGTGGAGATAGTAACCTGACATTTCTTTCTCATTTCCACTTCCAACAATGCTGTATTTTCAGGATATATTTCAAGTTTTTACATCTCCTTCCAGAAAATCTCTGGCTCCTGCATATAGCTACAAATGCTGCAATCAGCAGTATAGAATCTCAAAATAAGTAGTGTCTGGAATATAGCACCACACAAAAAAACCCCAGGAGTCTGGTGCGTATTTTGAATGCAAATTTTTTACATTTTTTTAAGCATAGTAACAATTATTTAAAATAGCAACAAATTCATTTGCCCTGAATATAAATATAAATTAATGCATTGCTCTGTTTCTTTTCTCTTGAGGCTATCATTCCTAAGGTGGAGCAGCCATACATCTTTGGTTGCATTCTGCAAAATTTCACATATTCCAGGCTTTCTTTTCCTGTCAATAAATATCTGAGTACTGCAAACAAAAGTAAAGTAAAAAGTCTGTGCTTGATCTAACCAAGAAATAGCTTGAGGAAGCAGAATTTTAGTTAGCCACAGAAAGTAGAACAGTAACACAGTTTGGCTGTGGCTAAGGAATGGGAAAAAAAACCAAAACAAAACAACACACCATCACTCACAGACATCTCTGCAATATTTGTGCACGCTGTCTCTGCAAAATATCTGCCTGAATTTTCTCCTATAATAAGTGGGCAGATCCTCTTCTGCATCTTGAGAGTATAGGTGGAAGGCAGGAAAACACTACTGCAGGCTATTTGTGGGCATAGGCATATATCTTGAGCCTATTCTCAAATAAGATGGAGGAAGGAGGTAACATTTGCTAGTAATTCACTAGCATCAATAGTGAATTCATTTACATTTATTACCTGAAGAAATCTTCAGGGCCTAGAGCAGCCACGAATTTTAGCAAATTTGGACAACAATAGTGCAGTAGTTTACTTTAAAAAAAACCTCCAACATCTGTTTACCACAGTTCCTGAAAATAAACACACAGATTTTAAAGCACAGATGTTCAGAAACTAGAAGATACTCTTTACCACTCTAAATCAGTTTTAAGACAGATCTAATTTTGAATGTCAGTTTATCAAGTGTGCTTTTAGAGAGCTTTTCTATACATTAGTAATGCTTTCTGAAACTTAGTAATTCAAGCTATACCAGAAACAGCTAAAAGCCAAAAAACAGCAAAAAACAGAGCTCAGTTCTTATCTCAAAATAACAAATCACTTAATCTCAAATATTTTTAAAACATTTTAAAGTATCAGCAAAACCTCTTTCTTGAAGAAGCAAATTCCACGTTAGTATATACTTGCAAAGACACATTTGTTGGCAGATGCAACTCATCCCACTGCACGCTGACGAGTATTCACAAGTTTCATCGACAGATTTTAGGAGAAATAAACATAAATACTTGCAAAAGGGAGAATGGTTAATCTGTTCAGATGCACAATCAGTCAAATTCCAGTTAGTACTGAATACTACTATTAAAAATAGGTCCTACCTCTGCTGCATATTTCACCCCATCTATAACATGCTCAGAGCCATGGTCGTCAGAGGAACCCCAATGCAAGTGAAGCTGACGCAGCCTGTAGGCTCCCGTGAGCGGCCCACCTCTCAGCACTGCAATTGATAATCTACATCAACGCTAGCCTACAAAACGCTGACATACACGTTTACTGAACAGGGACCTGTTTTTTAAAAGTGTGGAGTACCTCTTGTAAATCCAGGTGATTGCAGTGGGGGTCACAACACTCACCAGTTTACAAGATTGGGGCTGAATTCTGTCATCACTCAAGGGAGAGTCCTGTTTGATGTGAAAACTGTGGAAGCTGTGAGTCAAGCCCAGATTCAAACCCCAGAACCCCAACAAGTCCCGTTTCTCTTGGCAAGTGGACATACTATAGTTCCTGATGTGAAGAGAGAAGGAAGGTATTCACAGCTGATTCTTGTCAAGAAAATGGTCTGTTGTGAAATGGCTGGGGATAGGACTGTGAAATTGACCCAAAGGTACTTTGAAGCGTACCCCTAGTCCATGACTGGCATACCTTTCACAGTTCAGACATCTGAACAGTGGTTACAGCATAGTTTGCTGCTTCTAAAAAAAAAATTATCTATTTCTTGAAAGTGAGGAAAGAGAAAAGAGTTTAGGTCAAATGAGTTAGAAAGCGTTCCTGAGCAAGCAAAAGCTATAGTCCACATTTAACATTGCCACCAGTGAAACAAATTAAGAAGCTATTATTTCTGATGTTAGCCAAATAATGCTGACCATGCATCAGTCTGACAGTTTACATCAATTCTGACTTTCAAAACATCACACTGCTCTTTCAGTTTGGCGATTCTTTTGAACAGGGACTGCTTAGAGGGTAAGCTCTCAAATACATTTTTCATTCATTACCTAAGGCAGGAATGAGACGTGTTTCCTTACACAGAAAGCTGATAATGCAGTTTACAACTGCAGTGCCAGAAGAACTTGTTTAAATAGCATTCAAGTTTGAACTTCTACCAATAGCTTTGAAGTTCAAAGTTAACACTGAAATAATATTTAAATCCTCTTGTGCCCAATGGTCTCAAATTAATTCTTGATATCATATGTGTTGGAAAACCTACACAGAGCAAGAGGTTTTACTTTGCAGTTTCTCTTTTTAGCAGGTAAGTGACACAGCCATTGCGGGGGTGGGGATGGGGGGCTGAAACAAAGCACTGTGTTGAGTTTTAGGCATGCAGGTCTTCTTGAGTTTGTTCATACAGAAATAAATCATCATAACTAAATCAATACAGTATTGAGTAAGTCTTCTGTAGAAGCCTTCAATGGAAAATATATCACATAATAATAGTAATAATAGTAATAATATCATCATTATTATTATTATTGTTATTGTTTCTCTTTTCAATGTAGGAAAAATAAGGCATAGACTCTAAGGCCCAAATCTTCACAAGTATTTGCTTGCCATTTCACAGTGAAATCAATGGGAGGCAGCAACTTTCAGGAATTGAATTTATGTGATCTACCTACATCTACAAGCTAAATCAGTATGAGAGTTGGAAACTCATTTAGCGGTTGTTTCTGTAAGTGGCCCTTTCCAGAGCTCAAATACTGTGAAGCTCTTGGGAGACAGCACTTCATAATGGTATGCAGATCTCTCTAGCATAAATCTTTTTAACATTCAAAATTTTCCACGTGATTCAATCAAAAAAAGGCTATCTTCAAGCTAGATTTCTTTTTCTAGTTTAAATCAGGCCTGTGACTACTACTTATCCTCAGCTGTTCCCACCACAGAAACCAACAAATTAAGGTTATGTTTATGAAATGCTTCCTCATGTGTTTTTTCAGAGCTGTCAAACATTGTTTTTGATTCCAATCAGACACATCTCTATGAAACGCTTGAACCCTGAACTACTGTCCAACAGCCTGCAGAAAGTTAGTAACAGCAGCAGGGAATATACACACTGAGTGTCCAGAGGAACAACAGAGATGATAGGGAGGGGAGAGTTGGGGAGGGAATGGCGGGAAGATGATTCAGAGGAAGGGCTGCGCAGACCAAGGGCTGCACTCTGCCAGGCCAAATCAGGGTCCTTCTCCAACAGTTCCCTGGGCAGACAGGTTCTTGAGCAGCCTCTGTCTAAACATTTCAGCCTTTAGGAAACTGGAAAGAGAGCAGAACCACCATGTGAAAAGGTTTATAATGAATTTACTTCCCATGCTTTGAGCCATGGCATTGATTTTATGCAGTGCTTTTGGAAGAGCATTCCATGTTTTAACAAAAGTGCTATTTATGGTTTGTCTGAGGCCACTGTGTAGAAACTGTGTTAATAAATACTAAAGCACCACACAAATACATAACAAAGAGATGCTCCCTGTCCTAAATAGCTTAGATTCCATCTGCAAGATCTGGAACAGTAACAGGTAGCTGTAATGATAAATAAAGGAGTCCAAGGAAACAATGAGCTCATCAAGATAAACAAGAGAGATGGTGATCTTTCAATATAGTGCAGATATATTCCATTAATTATATAGCTTACTAAGAACAAAATCTGAATACAAATGCCATCAAAGCAGATGTAGAAAAATACAATGGAAAGTAACCGTGTTTTCCATTAATTAGACTGGTTCCTTCTTGATAAAGGACGGATCATTATTGCATGGTCTTGAGATGTATTATACAGTCTGGAGATGTATTATACACATTCTAGGGTACTGTGAATTTATTATTTATTTTGGCTGTTGTTGCCTGTCTGCATTCAGAGCTACACACTCATATAGCTCTGGAATCAAGTTTTGATCAATTTAACTTGGCGATTAGAGACTGCTCTCTCAATTAAATAACAAAGCCATTTCATAGATTTCCAGAAGCTATGAAATGTTATTTTCATAAATGCTATTTTCACAGCTTTTTCGGGGTATGAGGCTCTTAAGACATCCTGTACTGACAGAAGAAATCAAGATCACAGTTGGTGGAAACACATGAGTTGTGTGTTTTTGAAGCGCCTCAGAGCGTGCACTAAACCCCCCCGGATGACAGTCTCTCACCTTACGCAACAGCTGAGGATGCGGTGTCCGCCTTGAAGGAGGTGACTTGGGGAGGCAAAGTCCACCTTCCGGATGAGTCTGTATTTCAGGGGTGCCCCTGCAGCTACTGCCTCTCTGTCCCACCTATAGTGGACCTAAACACGGCTGGATCCACCAGAATAAACTCTGGGACCACGTACCATTTTTTACGTACCCAAAAGATTTTTCTCTGCCCGCCTCCGTAGGCCAGGTACCGCAGGATGCGTTTTGATTCCCAGCACTTTGCAAACCTCAATTCCTAAGAACCCCCAAAAGCCAAACCAAAAACCAACCTGATCGATCAAAGGTGTCATCGAAGACAACTCGGCAGGTGCGCCCATTGTTCAGGATGGTTTTCGCTGCCCCGGGATCATAACTGGCGTGCCAAGGGCCGAGAGAACTGTCATGCTGCACGTCTTTGCTGTTGATCTCAATGGGCGACTGCTTGTCTCCCTTGGCCATGGGGTAGTTTTCATGCCAGTGGTCGGGTCCTGGGGGAAAGGCAAGGAAATGTCGCCCCGGCTCAGCCCCGGCCCGCCCGGCGGCCCCGCGCCCCCACTCACCATTGTCGCTGTCGTAGCCCCACACGGACTGGGCCATGGTGCCGCTGTCCGCGCCCCGTCCCGTCCCGTCGCTCACCCCCCGCGGCTGCCCAGCGGCGCTCTGCCCCCTCCCTCCTACCCTCCTACCCCGGGGGGCTTTTTATAGACCACCGCGGCTTCGCGTCCTCCCCTGAGGGGTGGGCAGGGGGAGGGCGGCGGCGGGAGGCTGCGGGGCGGGCCGGGGTGGGGGGCGGCGGGGAGCGGGGGGGCGGGGAGAGCCGTGTTCTCTGCCCGGAGGAGGCAGCGGGATGCCGGCGGGGCGCAGCGGATCCCTCCATCCCGCTCCCGCAGGGCACGCCTCAGCCCGCCCTGCCCCGGGCCTGGGGAGGAGGCGGCGGCGCCGCCCCGAGGGTCCCAGCAGAGCGGGCGGGCAGGGGCTGGTGCCGAACCCGCGGCAGAAACGGCGGGAGCGCCCCGCAGCCTCCGCGGAGGGGCCGCGGAGCCAGGCTGGGGCGGAGGAGCGGCTGCGCGGAGAGCTGCCCCGCTGCACAGGCGCCCTGCGGCGCGATCCCCAGCCCGGCGCGGCCGGCGCGGTTTCCCCCGCCTGCAGGCGACGTGGCGGGCGCGGAGCCACCCGGCTGATTTTGAGCGAGCTCCCAGGGCGGGTGAGCTTCAGCGCTGTGGCTTCACGGCTCCCACAAATACTCCCATTTAACCCCTCTGCAAGACGCCACATCTGCCTGGAAGGATATCTCATAGCCTGCAAACCCTTGCCATTATGCAAAGCTGGCCTCTGCCAGCCCCAGATGAGGCCATTCCTGGCTATTCGGTCAAATTTGTGTTTGACGTCCTGTCGAATCTCCTTCATTCAGGGAGCTTTACACCAAATGTGTTTCTCATATTAGGCAACTTAGCCATCAATATTTCGATCATGAAAACAGCTGTTTTTCGGATGATGGAGAGTTAGTGATCAGTATGGTTGTGTTAGTTGGCTTTGTCTCTACATCTATGTTGAATACTCAAAGCTTTTTTTTTCAAATGCCAGCTTTGCGGCAGTCTCCCATGGCTTTGTCAGTCCATGTTATTACTGCTGCAACTATATCTACCTCGAGCTAAATACTACCTCAAACTTCA
The DNA here is from genome assembly GCF_047716275.1 of Strix uralensis. Lineage (NCBI taxonomy): Eukaryota > Metazoa > Chordata > Aves > Strigiformes > Strigidae > Strix > Strix uralensis. Next base: position 145,035,925 of record NC_133972.1, on the reverse strand, counting down.
TACCTCAAGGTAAATAATATCCCAAATTAAATATTTGGGAGTCAGCCAAGAAGCATCACGAACCATGGAGATTTCCAGCATCGTTGCAATGAACTTGCTCAAATGCTCCTTGTACCCATCAGCACTGGAAAGTAGCATGGAAATAAATCTGTGGCTTTGAGAGGTTGTAAACCCTTTTTATTGATGAGGTACAGGGAAAAGGTCGAGAAGCTGCCACATACAGAGCCTAAGATTAATATGGTCGTATTTCATGTCCCAAAACCAGCTGGAAGATAAAGGTTCCTCTTCTAGTTTACCTATATAGCTAGACTGTAGCTAACTAAACATGGACTTAGGGAAACTACAATGATTTTCTTAAACTTGTTTAGTACATTCTTCTTGCTCTGAAGTTAATCATAAGTAGACCTCCCCCCCTTGAGAGAAAGGTAGGACAAGGTCTCTCTCTTAGGAATGTGCTCATTATCAAATTGTCCTTCAAATAATGTGGTTCCTCATATTTTCCTTAGGCAGAATTCAATTCAGGAACAACTAGGATGTGATTTAGGTACAATGGTATGGAAAATAACATCTTTCCACTTTCAAAAGAGAACTCTGAAACAAAAGAAAATACAATCTTTTACTCTGTCATCAATCAAATGGATAATGTCACATTTGTTGTGAGGACAGGCATGTAAAATTGACACCTGTTGCAATTTTAATTCAGAAAGCTTAGACATTAATCCTTCTGAAATGGTTTCTACCTCATCTTCCTAGAGAGAAACATTTGTGAGCTCATGAAATTCTAACTGGAGCAGCTCATTTTCTGTCTGTATAAACAGACAGCTTTAGTGGGCTTATTTATTGAAGGTTCAGAGAGACTTAATCAACTTCATATATACAAGGAATGCTTATTGAAGCCATTTATGGAGGTAAGGGACGTGATTTGTATTACACAGAAAAAGGCGCAAGTCAGTTCTTTCCCTTAGTATTTCAATTCATTCCTCTACATGAGAATTTATACAATCTTCTCTATTAAGGAGCCCCATTCCTACAGCAAAAGTCTTCATATTTTAGCTTTCCAATGAGCTGGCCCTTTTGCACCCAGAGGAGCAGCTCTTTGTCAGCTTCTGCAGGTCGCGGCTTCTAGGCACTGACTTACACATAAGTGACAAATGCTAGGATCAACAGCGTGGGTACTTGGAGTCGGCCCCAGGCACTGAGTCATTATCACAGCATCTCACTGACTTCGTGGTGGTGGTATTCTTTTCCTGTTGCTTCCATCATCAAAGGTAGAGCACAAAGAAAATGTAGCAGCTTTATCTGCATTAAGAGATAATCACAATAAAATTACTTTTGTAGCCCGTAGGACCTACCTTCACATTTATCCTTTTCTTCTGATATTGGCTCAGAAATTCATTATCATCTAACTTGCATAACATTGCTTTCTGTAGGAAGTAAACAATTCTGTCATGGAAAAGGCCACAGTTTTAGACATTTAAGAAGACCAGTGTTACCTAGTGCATTCACAGCTGTATTGCAGTGATTTCTTTCTATTTTCTAAACCTTTGACATGTTTAGAAAGCCAATAGCCATCTGAAATAGCAAAGGTGAGAGCATGACAAGATCAACCTATACCATTCATGAAAAACTTCAGGATTTCTGTGAGCTCAGCTGCAGTATCTTCACCCACAGTACTGCGGTATGTCACTAATAAAAGCATCTTCGCAATATCTTCTGAAAAGAAACTATATTATGCCCATTGTTCTGGTGGAGAATTGAAGTACAACATTTTTAAGGATGGCTTTCATAAAAGTCATCCTACATCTCTTATACACTTTAAAAAATCCTAGCTAAAATTGTTTACCTCTGAGTAGGCAGGATGACTGCAAAACAGCAGGGAATCCAATACAGTCCTCCTCACTCTATGCTTTAATCAGATCACACTCGCTCAGGAACATATCTGAATGCAGTAATACTCAGCAGCACTGGAAGACATAGCAAGTTGACAGCTGTTTCATCAGAAGGATAAAGGTTTGAGAAATCAGGGAAGGAAAGGTAAGAGGAAAACCGGAGAATTGAAACAAACTGACCAAAGCAAATGGCAGATTTCAGCAGCATCATTAATGTCTGGGGAAAAAATTATTAGTAAAGTCATTATCTGTGATTTTAGTTGCAGAAAGCAAGCTGTGCATCTGTTCATAGCGTTCTGATTTTGTCCTTAAAGGTAGAAGTGATCTGAGCGTCACCTGGAGATTGCTAGGTGAAGTGCAGGCTGAATAAATACTAAATCTGGCTTCTCTCAGACTGACCTTTTAGAATGATCCAACAATACAGCACATATAATGTAAGGACTTAAGTAAAAAGCAAGTGACGTAGCATGGAAAGTGATGACATTAAAGAACACAGCTGATGTTTCAGCTTTGAAAGATGCCTGCCAGACAGCTTCCTATCACTGCTGTATCTTTAAAAATGTAGTATCAAAAAGTAGTATAATCCCATCCCAATGGAAATAAACAAGCAGTCTTAATGCTGAACTGCTTCTCTGTTATGGTAATAAAACCACCCATGTAAAGTAGGCAAGTGCATGCATCACACATGCCTGTAACTGAAGAGAAATGCAGTGGGATGAAATGAGACTGAAAGTGAGAGGTTTTAGCCTACACAGTAACTGCAGACATGCTCTTGTCTGAAACTGGTACCCAGTCACAGAATCACAGCCGGGCAGCTGGTGACAACAGTTTACTTCAAAAACTTACCAGAATAAATAAAGTATAGTTGTCCTGTTGGGTACCTAACCAATAAGATACTCTTCCTCCAAAAGAGTGTTTTGTACAAATCGAAACAGAGGGAGCTGTACTAATGAACATGCTATAGCTATGAGACACTGTCTGTTGGACTTGCAGCTCAGATGCAGTATTTGCTTCTGCTAAACAAAAGGCATAATCATGCTCATTTCGCTAACAAAAATACCTTACCTGAAATCATAGATGCTTTCTTTGAGAATGGAAAGCAAGAATAAGAGGAGTCTGGAAAATGGCTCAGAGCCATGGCTTTACTCAAAGCACACAAAGCACGTACAGAAGAATGATGCATGGAAAAGTGACTTACAGCAGCTTTGGGCTCTGCCAGCCATGACCAGCTTGGCCAATACCTTGACATAACTAGAACAACCAGAGTGCTGCTCCACCTCAGCATGCCAATTTCCAGCAGTCTCCAGGGGCCAGCCTGACAGCTAGGAATGACTGACTGTAAGGGGACACATAGAAGTAAGTACGCCAGCAGGATGTAGTTCAAGAATTCCCCTGCTCAAAGCTAAGTTTTCCAGGTTCCACCGCGCTCAGGGCTATTTCCCATGGGTGATTTCATGCAAAGGGCTTTACCGGAGCACAGAATGTGCCCACAATAAGCACATTGTTAAATAAGCAAAAGCATTTACTCAATGCCTGTGGCCAATCCAAATATAAAATATCTTCCACTATATTTAATAACTCGTGGAAGAAAACAATACAACAAAAAGAATTTGATAATATACAATATGGAAGGGGCAGCAATGTTTTTTGACATATTGCACATGCCAGGCAGTGCAAGAAAGGCATGTCACTCAGTGCTTTTGATTGAGGGATGCCATGGTGGCATGCCATAGCCAAAAAGCCAAACTGTCATATGCCTTCCACTTCACTGGGATGCCATGCTACGGAAAACATTGTAGGCATGAATGGAAACCCCCATTGACAGCCAGATCCATGTTGGAAGATCTGCCAAAGGAAAATGAGAAGCATATTGGGTCGATTTTGTTGGTTTTTTTACATGATGAGTTCTTTAGTTACCTTTACTTCATTTGATGAACAGCAGAATGTAGCACATCTAGACAAACATTGGGCAGACTCTTAATGCATCTTTCCATTTCAGAAGGCATATAACTCAGCAGTCCACAGTTCAGACTCTAGTACCTTGCTTGCAAAATCCCATCATTCTCCTGTTGTGGCTCAGAACCTACATCACCATTTGCAGACTTAACATTTAGTCCATGAAATACAATAAACATGGAAACAATAAGCCAGACTTCAGCAAAATTAACTAAAAGGTGAACAAGTTTTCCTTGTGGCAATCTATTAAAATGAGCATAGACTTAAAAGACTATCAGTAGCCAAAAAAAAAAAAAAGTAAATTTGTTAAATATCCCATGCATATCTGGTACAACAAAAATATACTGCCTGTTTAAGACACGTCTTCCAGACCTGAAAAACTGAACTAATAAACTCTGCAGGAAGATGACTCTTTTTCCCATAGGGATTTGCTTGTATGGCACTCACACTGAAATCCAAATCTGAGCTGGGCTGTCTACTTTTATACACACTGGCACAGTCTGACTTGAAATAATCCAAGTATGAGACTCTGACCTATACTGTTCACTTTTATAAGGTCTGGACGTGTCTGTTTGGAAATTCCAGCAGATTGGCAACTCTTCTATATCAAGGTAGAGTTTTCTGCATGACCTTCATCTTGCATGATACTCTGGCAGTAACATCTACCTGGGAACAGCCCTAATCAGACCACAGAAATGCTAAAATGAGGCTGGAGGAGTTCATAAGTGTTTTACAAAAGACATCTCAATGATGTATGTCACACAGTTAACAATGCAGCAAACCAGAAATACTTCATACATATTTCCAGTGAGACACATCCTCCTAAAAGAGAATTTTATAAGAAAATCATTGGATGTGTTTCCAGCCCTTGAAATATGCCCTCTGCAGGCAGCAGAGTTTTCAGCTCTTAATCATCTTCCAGAAATCCCTTGAGATGCCTGTCTCCCAAAGCCCTGAGAAAGTCACTCCTTATGAATCCATACCATTTGTGCACTTTGAAAGGTCAGAGTATAGCATCCCGTTTCTATCAACACCTGTGCTTCTCTTCACTTTAATGGAGTCAAGATTTCACTCTGAGACTACAAAACAACTTTGAAAGCATCATCTGTAGGTCATAAATAGATAACGATGGTGGAAATATAAACATTTATATGTGTTTACCAAGTGTAAGAGTATATAATTAAAAAAGAGTCAATATAAGGAACCTCATACTTGTCAAATACACGAATTTCAGCAACACATATTAAAGAGCAGGTATTACCTGAAGAGAGGGAAAAAAACCATAATAAAAAGCCTTCAGTAGCTGAGAAACAATATTGACTGGAAATGTTAATGTTCTTCTCAGAAGAACATTTTAAGAAATTAACAATATACCAAAAACATTTTTTTAACAAACCCCACAGAAGCACATTAAAATAATGATATGCAGTGATCCTAAGATGTAATCTTTAAAAATTTGTCTGAGGATACCATAATAGAGCAGTACGTCATTTTGCAGTTGGTAGTATGTTACAGTCTTATGGACAAAATCCTCATTCCATCCTCTGCATTCTACGTCTCAATGAATTTATACTATGCATCTCCATGGACTCCTCTGAAATATTCAGCTTTCTCTAGCATGACCACGTACAATCTTGGGCTATGGATTCTACAACATGTCTGCTCTTTAAAGTTGCCAGTACAACTAACTGAAATGCTGTTGGTCTGACAGTTGATCATGACTCAGTACAGTGGTCTGTCCAGCACAAAAGATTTTGCTAGTTTCTCTCCCTCAATTCCTACCTTTCTGTATCTTTCTGTTCCTCAGTCTCTTTCTTCAAATTTCTTGAGCTTCCTCTGTGGTGTCACTCTCCATTTTTTACAAATGTGTTGGTTGCCCAATGCATCTTTATGTTATGTATTTTGAAAAAAACCCCAAACCTACTCTTTTTTTCTCCTGAATGGATGCCAAGACTTCATGATTGGTTTTGATGATCGATGCTAGACATATTTTATGAGATCCAAACAAACTCTGCCATTCAAATCTCATAGTCACTTTGGTGACCTTACCCACATACTCACAGTATTGCTGAGGTACAGAAACACATATTGGAGCCAAAGTACTCAGCAGACCCTCTCAGAACTAAGCTCTTGACTCTTGACCTTAAGGATGCTTCAGTGCTACCTCTAAAAGCAGTAAAAATTATTGGTGTAATACTTACCTTTTGGATATTTTAATTGAGTTTTTTTATTAGTGAACCCATCATGTCATCGTGGAACTTCTTCCTAGACAAGGACAGAATATTTTCTGGCACAAACACTCCACATCTTCCTAACTGGTCTGCAAATAAGACTAGTAAGGGCCTTGATGTGATAAACTAGAGGTAAGTAAGGAGGAAGTTGACGCTTCGTGCTTGCAATGAAGACAGTGACTACTGTTATATTGTGCTGCACTTCAAGATTTTTTGGAAGCAGTAACAGCACCATACCAAGGAGTGACACTGAGAGGTGTCCTCTGGTATTTGCTGCCTCTGCCACTACAATAATGGTCACAGCTTATAATCAACACATAAAGAGCTCAGTAATAGCGAACACTGAAACTCTTTTTGTTATCCTAGCTTAGGACACCTAACCCAGAGCATGCAGACACTGTCCGCTGGTAGACACATGTGCAGTCTGGAACTACAGACTTTGGTCCTCCCAACAGCGATGATTGTATATCCTCCCCAGATTGTCACAGACACAGATCGTAATCACTGTCATCATAGGAGAATGCAGTTTTGACTGCGGGGAGAGGTTGAGAACACAAATAATTCTCTTTCATTCTTCACATTTGCTTGGTGCTGGGTTGCTGTCTTTCCCTCAATTCTACTTTTTGTATAGTCAAGCAATCATTCCAGACTTTAGAAAAGCTTTTGGTTTGCTCAGAGTTGGGATCAGTGAAACTTTTGTGCTTAGGAGGCACATGGAGGTGCATTCTCTAAGGACATGAATGATGCACCATTTCACTACTGCACAACCCGGATGCAAAATCTAACTGACCTAATACCTTAGTAGATCTTATTGATTAGTTTTAAGAAATACAGTAGGCTGAAATGGAGAAAATAGGATTAAATATATGATAATGAAGAATCGCAGACTTAGAAATACCTATAAGAAGTCTCAGGCCAGTCAATACTAGCAGTTTATATAACCAAGCAGTATCTGCCAATTTCTCAAACATCCCACATGGACACAGCAAAGGTTTCCCAGCTATTCCGAAAGCAAATTCCTCTAGGATGGCACAGCCGTAGTGAAAGGGATATGACAAGAAATGAGAAGCCATTAAATCTAGTCCTGTCTCTAACACTGATGTCCTCTGAGGACCTGTGGGTGTCACTCCCTGGCCAGAGTTCACATTACTGTAATCATGCGGAGACTACAGCAGCCTACTCCCTATCTCACAAGACTGTGTTAAAGATGAATAATAAGATTACTGAAAACTCTTTTATCCATCAAAACAGCCACACAGATGTTAAATGTTAGCTACCTACTTGTTACAGGAACACCTTTACTGAAGGGAGGAGATCTGATCTGTTCTGCATGTCTGCACTGCACAGCATCACCAACCTATTTCATTATTTTCATGTAGATTTACAGTCTGCAGGTAGCACGCTAGGTGGAAAGAACAGCAGATTGAAGACCCACAGCAACCTGAAATTTATGTTAGTATTTCTCAGTTTGTGCCCCTAAATGTTAGTGTTTGTAAAGGTAGTTTCACTATTCAGTCATCTTCTGTGTGCTTCTGGCTGGGCCTTTTCCCAGCTTTAACTACATGCTTTTTGCAAAGGTTCTCTACAGAAATTATAGCAAAGTATTTTAAGGCATTAGACATGGAAAATATTTTTCTAACCTTGCATCACCATACCTTTTTTGACAGAGGCAATGAACCTAGTGTTTCAATTATAGGTCTTACACACACAACTAGGCAACAGGCCAACAATTTTCATCTGTGTATTCCAGGACCAGTAGCATTTGTTCAGCTATAAATTCAGAGATGCTGTAGGTTATGATCTTCTATCAAGACTGGGAGAATACGTGCCATGATTAAACCCTTTCCAAAACAGTTTAATCTAATTACTCACTTTCCAGTTAAACTCCAGAGGCTAAAACCTAATAAAATGTAATAAAATAAGGTATTTCTGATGGGAGATCAAGAAGGGAGCATATGCTACTGCACTCATTGTTTGTCTTTCAGATGTCTTACATCTTTCTACTGTGTAAAAAGAAAGTCAGAGATTATGTGAGAGGAACATTACAGTCATGCAAAGTATGTCTTTTCCCTCTCTCACCTGGAATGTCTAGCATTAGTTTGGACAAAGCAAGAGTAAAGTACAAGACACATCTTGAATTCCTCAGGAGGCTAGAACGGGATGACATTTCTGCCTCTAACTTTTATCTTTTTATCATTTTTTACCATTTTATCTATTCTATGATTTGAATATACTAAACTGTAAAGGGAGAGCCAGTCTACCTTTACATGTGGATATGTCTTCATTTTCTGGTTACAAATTTTCAGACACAGAAAACACACATACTTGTATAACCAAAATATGTTTGCCAATGTATACAAGTAACTTCTTAATACTAGATCCCAAGTAATGAAAAATATCAAATTTCAAATAAACATTAGTGGCACCAGAAGTAGTATCATAAGTCAAATTCTCTGAATTAACATCAGATGTTAGTTGCTAAACAGAAAGTTAAAAACAAAAACAAGTTAAGAAAAAAGGTATTTTGAGTTAAAACAATTTTGAAATCCAATCCAATCACTGACATATTTTTTATAATTTGGTTTATTTTGAATTTTTAAAAATAAATTTAATTCAAAAACACAGTGTTACTTAACAAAATGAGTGTGACAAAACAGAATGTTTTATTTTCTAGTATTTCTCCCATTTCTTTCAACAATCCCTTTCACCAGGTTCATCTTAACCCCCTGATGAGAAACTGCATAACCTACCTGCCTAAAACAATTTGATCAGCTCTGCTCTCGCTTGTGTTACTACAAAACCCAGGGAACTGTGTGAGATTCCAAATAGACTTATCATTCTAGGTGCAGCAAATAAATGAAGGTCTGTAAACTCAAACACCTGCTGTCAAAGGCAAAATTTCCATAACTGGGTGCTTAATTTTTACCCAAATCATCCTATCACCCACAGATAACTCTCTTTCTCAGCTGCAAAGTCCAGTGACTTGTTTTAATATGCCTTCACCTATGATGATCTGGGAAGGAAAGGCAAATAAAAGTTTTCATCTATCAGACAAACAGTGCTTACTTCAGCAACTTGTTAATGCTTTTTAAGAGGGAAAAAGCCCTCTTGAAAATCAGTCAAAAAGAAGAATTTCTGATCAGCTGTTTAGATCAGCTGAAAGGCAACAGTACAGCTGGTACAACTGCAAGCTGGTGCAACTAAACAATTAATCCTTTCACATGCTTTCATGGAGGGCTACTAACAGTTTCTTAAAAACATGTCTCACAAGGGTGAAGAAAATCCTCATCCTGTAGTGCCACTCTTCCCTTCGGAAGGTTTATGTTCTGAACAAGTTTCTCAGTTCGCTAAGAATCAGAGAACCCGAGGCAGAAAAGAGTAACAGCAGAGTGTTTTATACTATTGATAGAAAATTTGATGCCCATATAATCCTGCAGAATATTTACAGTTTTTCAATAAAAGAGCTCGTTATGATATGTTGTAATGCTAATATTTCATTCTGAATTCCAGCAACCTAAGCTCCTCAATGTGAAAGGACAATGAACCAGACCTGGTAAAAGTTACCTTGTCACAAAAACTGTAAGATCACCTTTGTGTTGCATTGAAAAAGCTCCAGTCTTGCATCTTTTGTTCAATAGTTGGTTACCCTGGACCTTGGGCTGGTAACTGGAGTGTTGGGGGATACTGTAAACACAGCTACCAAAAGATTGCCTACTGTTGGAAGGAGTGGGGATGGCAGTATTTCAGTTTTACAAAGAAGTTCTGTTTTACTCAGCTATTTTGCTGCAGTATTCCACATTGTCCTGTGTTCAACACAGAAAAAAATTTAAATAATGCCATCATCTGAGTATCTGATGCATTGTTCTTAAATTTTTATTTTACCTCTCTGAGCTTAATAAAGGTCTGTGTTTAACTATGTCTTTGACTATAAAAAAGTAATAAATTATAATCTTGTAAAAAAATGTATTTAGTATGGAAAAATAACAGATAATCTACCCAAACCACAGAAGTAAATACAAAGAATTCCATTTAAATAAGCAGATGCATAGTCCATGAAGTCAAGTAACCCTTACTGAACACAGTCTCTGAAACTGAGAGCTTAAGCCATCTCATATGGACTAGCAGTGTTCCAGTCCCCAAAGTTTTTTTTTTTAAAAAGGTGTCTTTAAGTCTCCTTGTTTCATTATGCACAGGACAACACCTTCATTAAGCCCTGATGAATTTATCAACTTTGACAGCAGACTTTTGCATTTGGTAATAATATGTGGCTTTCCTTTTTTGAGTGGTAGTCTACTGACTAATTTAATAACACTGGCTACTAAGAATCCTGAAATACCAGAAAGTGGACATTCTGGATGAGCAGAGTAATTTGATACCCTCACAATGTACTGTCATTCTGCACAAGTTTGATCTGTCTACTGTACTTGACGTACAGCAGGTTGACTGTGCCTGTGTGGATCAGTAGTGCAGTATGCATGCAGCAGGTTTGACATGTTCTGCATTTACTGCCTATGCACTGCACAGAGACAACGGGAGCATACCACACAGCTGTACTAGACTAACTCCTGACCCACCAAAGATTTGTTTTGCCTTGGGGGGATTGGTTGTTTTTAGGAATGACTTCTTAAAATCCTTCATACATGGAATGGGTACAAATGCCTAAGGAAGCATTCATCGTCTCCTTACCCTACTGCCAAGGGGTTTTCTAATTGCACAGTCAACTTAGCAGGCTATTGGTGTTGACGGTCCTCCTCATATGAACATACCTCAAGCTGTGGTTCAGGAAGCCCAAGGTCACTTACAAAAGTGTTTCTCCACCAAAGGTTTCTATTTTAAAAGTCAGTCGTGCTTATATACTGAACACAATTGCAGGAGTGATGCTAAACGTGAGTTATTTGGTATTACGAGAGTTTTGCTAGTTTTCAGAGAGAAGATGCATTAGAAACTGATGTCTCTCCTTCAGCAGTCACCAATGTAGTTCCAGTGCCTCAGTGAAGGCAAGTCACGATCCCTGCAGAGAAAACCTCCTTATGGATCACATAAGGATCTATATGGATCTATCTTTTATCTATTCTTTCTCTATCTATTATCATCTATCATCCAAATAGATCATAAGTCTTAGCAGTGACTCAGTAAGACTAAGATTTGCTGTTACTAGACAGTCACTTAGATGTTGAGTCATTTGCTTCTATGGCCTAACAGCTAAAGCTTTCATTTATTTAATACAATGAGGAAGAAAATGGGAGTTCAATGGACCACTGATACACTGTCACAGTGACAGATTTGTGCTATGGAGGACAAATTGCTTGCCAGGTAGTCTCAGGCCTTCCTCTGCCCCCAAAATTAGAGAAAAGGACTGCTGCTGGCCAGCTAAACCACCAAACACACAAGCCCAACCTAGCAGAGACTTTAAACGCATGCAGAATTTTAAGTTTATGACCAGTTCTTTCGATTTCAGTTGGAGTGCTCACACTTTAAAGATGCTTGTACACTTTATAGACACAGTTCAGGTGGGTAACATTTTTTGTCACAGATACTGGAGTTTCATTTTAAATAACGGTGGTCTGTTTTTAAAGTCACATCAAATTTCAGTTTTGAAGAAACTAGGAATTTGTTTCAAAAATTAATGTAACTTGATCTTGTTATGAAATTAGCTTATCAGATGTTCTTTGGGTGCGCTGGTGTAGACTTGAAGGAGTCAATCCTGTGCTTCCCTGTTTAGTCAATGTATGTCTCAGTAAAGCACTTTGTATTCTCCCGCATCTCTAGCAGATGGTACAAACTGCCTGTCCTTTGTAAGACAGCATTAACCACATTGCTAGTAGTCCTGCTTCTTCTCTGGTGCTTCCCTCTGTTACCCACGTGTCAACAGCAAAGGCCAAGCCACACTTGCTAGTCCTCTATGCAAAGAAGGATCTCCCACGCCCCTTTGCTTATTCTCCATCAGGGTTTGAACTGTTGCATATTTGTGTACTTTGAAAATTCTCTGAGGGCAGAGAATAAGACTCATGCAGAACAGACACAGTCATCCTTCATCAGGTTATTATGTTAATGCCTTTAATACATGTAAATAAGTAAATAAAACAGCAGTGAAACCAATTCTGAGAAAAGTAAGCTTGCTTTTAAGACACAAGGGATTCTGTTGTCTTCAGCAATCCATCTGCTTTCTTCAGAATTTACAGCACAGATTAGAGATTAAAGAAGTGTCACCTGTGGACATGTAAATAAAATTAACATAAATTGGTGACAATTGTGATGTGCTTATTATATTCCAATATAATAATTAAACAGTCCTTCAGTAATCACAGCATCATTAAAGGAAAAGTATCTGTTTCAGAGAGTTTACAAGATTATCCTGAAATAATGGCAGATGATACTCTGTTTATAACATTTGTTTCTCTGTCTGCACTTACTACATGATACTTGATCTCACTATGGTATTGCACTTTGGAATGGAAAAAACCCAACAGTTTAGTTAGGCTTTTAGGAAGCATTAGCTAATTATAGCTTTTATAATCCCCTTCATTTAGAGTTAGTCTCTTGTTTGTAATAGCTGAAATCACCTCCATCTTGCAACATCCCACACGGTCATTTGCTGGATACCCTGTTTTTCCTACAAATACACATCCCTGAACTCTCAAGTCTATTAGTTTATCTTAACAAAGTGATAGTTTCTGGACTGTTTGCTGTTTTACTTTATTCACATGATTGATTTCATCACAGATAAAAATTCAGAGAACAGCCATTATCTATGTATGTCTTAATCCAAATGTAATGAATTATAAAAGCATCCCACATCTCTGACTCATTCTTCTTATCTTTAACTCTGGACATATTCTTTATACAACACATTCTTTGATTCCTATATCTGATCACAGAAAATAAACAGAAAATAAACCAGCTTTGCTAAAACTTGATATAATTCTTATCTAGTGTTCCAGTATTTTCATAGAGACAGAGAAATGTTTTATAACATTGCAGACAAAACTTCAGTCACAGAACCATAAAAACACTCAGGTTGGAAGGTACCTCAGTCAGTCATCTAGTCCAACCTCCTGCACAAAGAGCAATCCCAAAATATCCCAAATATGTTTCAGAACTTATATGAAAATGACATATATTAGTTTCACTTAGCATATGACCTGCTTGCAAAATTTATTCTTAAAATGGTTGCTAAAGTTTCATTTCACTTACTGATACAAATTTGGGAAACAAATAGAAGAACTAGTGATCTCAGTAGTGTCTGGATGAAAGAAATATACTTCCAGAATGGTTGGCCATGTAAAAAGAAACGTGTAGGGTTAAGGTACAAGAACCATCCAGGTACACCATATGCTCATATTCAATAAGATAATAGTGAAACAATAAGGGAAAGTAATATATCTGAAGTCCAAAGTCTCAAATCAGATGAGGTTAACCTTCCTACAAGGACAGCAGGATTTAGTGCAAAGGCAACAACAGCATCACATGGACAATTAAGAAAACATGTAGAGCACTAATTCCCTGAGAAAAATAGTGAACAGAAGTTCTGTGGTTGCTGTATTTGGCAGAGAGCTATACAAAGATGAGAAAAAAAGGACCAACCTTCACTTAACATTAGTGTCTCCATCAAAATACAGAATCATTATTATAAAAGACAAATATTTTATTGCTAACCTCAAGCAGTGCTAAGATAGCCTTGTTCTGTGTATCTGTATTGGAGTTATTCAAGGTGTGTGAGGGAGCCACAGGCTAGAATTCTTATCCCACCAGGTTCTCCTACCCATATATTTCCTTTCCATCTTCCCACGTCTTCAGATCCAGTCTGGCCGCATGTTATTCTGCTCCTCTCAGATGTTTTTTCTACATCCCTAATACTTCTGCAGTTCCCCCATTTCCTGTTGGCATCTTACAGTCTCCCCCCAGACTCTTCACAATTTCGTGTTCAGTTTCTAAAACACAGAACCCAAAATATCTTTATTTAGAACTGTTTTCTTGTCACTTCAGAAAGCTGTCAAAGACTGCTGTTATTGAGATCATTTGAGTGGTTTTAATCTTCCACTAAAGAAACACGAGGGTATAGTCATTTCGAATAAGAGCAGGCATTTTTTAAGACACTGCCACTGGGAAGTGCAAAATTGGGGAAAACTGCAAAGAAACAGAATGTGAATTCTTCACAAAAGTAGTAATTCTGATTTTTTTCTGTCTATTATGACAGGTAAAGATGTTTTTCAGAGTTGAAGTGAAATAGCTGGGAGACTCTTTCATGGTCTCCCACATCACGGCTCTGTCAGCATGCAATGGCATGGGCAATGGCCAGGGACATGATAAGGGATAGGGAGATTTTTTCAGCATTTCTTAACTTCTCTGAAGAGGTAAGAGCATGAATGCACGGGTGTGTCATCATGCACTTGTCTCCTGTCAGTAACACTCTTGCTTTCTGTCTGTTGTCAAGCTGAGATCAGCTCACTGGCTCCTTTCCTCCATCTCACTCTGTTTACATTCTTTCAGGTTTTCAAGGCCATCTCTGCACAGAAAAGGCCTGGAAAACTTTTCTTTTTTTAAACTGAAAGGAGACCTGCAGTCTGCTCCGTTGACCTGGGACGCACACAATGCTCTCTGATCCTTTGCCAGTACACCAGAGTTTATTTTTTTGTTGCCTCTGTGAGAGGAGTAGGATAACTAGGTACAGGGTGTGATTTCATGGTGTCAGGGAGCACAGAACATGTGGCTAATCTAAACTGCAACAGAAACTAGGGGAAACAGGGCAGGCAGGTCCTATTTTTGACATTGTCAGGCACATCAGGCTCTTATCAGATATTTGGGAAAGCTGCTGTTCATTTAAGAATAGAAAAGATATCATGATTTATCTAGTAAAAACAACTAATTCCTCTTAGTCCTGTTTATCATCATGGGGCTCAGTTACATCCCAGTGTGGCATCCAGCAGTGAAGATGGTTATGGAATAAATATATGCAGATTCTTGCAAGAACCTGGCTCAATATTTGTACAGTTTGCATTAAATCTTGATAATTCATCACACTCCTGCAATTGTGTTTTACACGCTGGGATGTCCCACTTGGGACGCCTGCTAGTTTCACTTCTGTAAGAACTCTACACAGGGCTAAGGTGGGTTTTTTTAGTACAAATACCGAAATGGTGTGTCTGTAGGTGACAGAGTTGGTCTAATGGCTCTGGGGTACTCATGAATTCTGTGGCATTCCTGAAACTATTTCTGTTGCTTAACAAATATGATTCTTAGATTGCAATTGTTTGTTGCAACAGGTTTCAAACATGCCTCGGTGAATAAGGAAAGGTACCGACAAGTCGCACTGCACACCAGCAGGCTGCTCCCATGCCAACAAGCAGCTGGAAATGTTTGGATACTTCTACAACTTGCCCTATGCTTGTGAAGTTTAATGTGGAGCATAAAAAGAGAGAATCCTGCTAGCATACTAATATCTTTAGAATGGAAATCAGCGAAACTGTGGGACATAAATATGCTTATTTGCATAGGTACATATCTGCATTTTACATTTGTAACAAAACTTGCATGCGTTACTTCTGCAGGTGTTTTTCCAGCAGTTCAGTAGCTCAAAAAGAGAAATACCTTTGCAAAACAGCTGACACTGAAATTATTATGTCTTTCCTGTCCCTTTGTTATTAAGGAGTCTTGTTGAGAAACTGTGACAGAAGCAGTGCATCCCTAACTAGCTCACAGAAATTATTTTTCATGACTATCACTGATGTGGACAGTAAAATTAAAAGGTATGTTAAATTAAAGTCAGAATAGCCAGCCAGAAATATAGCCAAATAAACCTTGAATCAAGTCTTAAGCAGTATTTGATGAAAAAAGGTTCAACAATAATTAAAAGAGCAATAACCTTTTCAGCAGCCATATATTTTGTTTTGATAGAAGAGTTAGTGCTTTTTTACCCACTCTTTCTGAAAAAAGCATGAATTTTAATGCTTTGTCACTGACAAAGAAAAAAAACTTCTCAAAAGTTCTGCTGCTGCTGTTTTTCACTGGTTAGTCTTTCAGGAGACTAGAAACAAAAAAAATATTGTCAGCCACCCAATGATCTTACAATCAAACACGAATTAAATTTTCGGTAGCATTTTGACAAAAATGCTAATATCAGAAATTGCTTTTGGACAACAACCTTACCCTATAAAAATAGTTGTGTTAAAAGATTCCTTTGAATTGTCCAATTTCACCCATGTTTCAGGTCAAAGGTATACAGGCTGTTTCTTACTGCTGTTTCTTCACTGTTCTCAAGTAAGCAGCAGAGGGCACAGCTCCCTGCTGAAAGCCTTCCAAGCAGGCGGTTGTGTGACTATGCCTCATTCTGCTTAAAATGTTTTCTGTCTATCAGGAGCAATGTTTTAATTAAAACACTGCGGTCTCCACAGTCAGTAATACCTCTGAAAGAAGGCATTTCTCTCTTTCTATTTATGCAACAGTCAATTCTGTACAAAATCACGAGATTTAGTTATGCCTAATGCAACTTCCAGAATACAGGTGTTATCACAGACCACTGAAGTAACTATTTACATACTGTTTTGTACACAACTCCAAAAATTGAATACAATTGGTTACCTTGGACAAGCATCTGCTCCATACATACAGCTCAATTTTGTTAACAAGCAATAGCAGTAATACTTGGCAAAGCTATATTCAAACTGATCAGCAGCTCCAGCTGAAGTGTCTAAATCCTGAAAATGTATCATGCAGATAACAATTTTCAGCAGTCTCATGGCAGACAAATGTGATTTTCAACTTCTTGCCCCAAATTTTGGGGTTTGTGGATTCTTTTCAAGGTGAAAGACAACAAGAAGAGCAAGCCTGCTTTCAGTAGGCTTTGATTTTGTGTATCTTTGCTGATAAATATTTAAACATCCAGATATCAAAAAGCTGAAAACCCCTAATGTAGGACAAGTAAAATGTACCATCATAGCAGTCTGTCTTTCATATGTTATATCTGTAAACCAGATGTCTGTTGCAGCTATGTAAGCTTCTTTCATATTAAGGTACAGAATTAAAAGGAAAAAAACCCCGTAGAAATACCCCATCACTTCTGATACAGATTGTTTAATGTTATATCAGTATAAGTGCAAATAATAAAATTTGTATTTATTACCATGTCATGCCCACCTGCGAATCTGTTTTAGTATCTAAAGGTATTAGTTGCAGTTCAATATATTCCCTGAATATGAAATGCATAATGACATTTATAAGTTTTGTTGGTATTTGCTAGAAAATATGGACTACATAAGCTCACAGAATACCTGGTAACAAGAAAAGATTATGGATACTTCATTATTTGGACACAACTTTTTTTTCCTTGCTTCAGACTTTGGCTGTTCTCATAACTGGGACAGTGAATTATAGGACAGACGGTTTTATATTTTATAGGTCTGTCTGCAAATAAAAATAGGGAGATGTATTATCTTTCACCACTTAAAACAAATGCTCAGTTAGTATTAAAAGCCTAAAACTGTAGCCAATAGCAGATAAAACTGCCCAGTTAAGCTCACACTTCTCCCCTCACAAAGAGGGGCCAGGTTTGATCCTATCCACAATAACCAGTTGTGCATAGACAAACTGAGCTGTACCTCTCCCATTAGCAAAGCCCAGTGCAGGAAGTAGACACAACGTAATATGAGACAATACCTCTTTCACAACCACTGGGGTCCTATTATCTCCTGCCTTTATGCCACAGGCCAATATTTACTATGTCTTATTTTATTTTTAAGCAACCCTTATCTCTTGAACCCTATGCAAAGTATTGCATAAGGATGGCCAGAACTTCCTCACATCGAGAGATGCCTGATGGCTTGGAAGCACCCTCCTTCTAGTTCACTCCAAAACTCATAACTTTGCTACTTTCCTCCTACTAGTTTACTTACTACAGCTGTAAGGGAAGATTATCTAATACAGCTTATTCAGTTTTAACCAGAGCATTACAAATAACAATATTTTGAATCTCTGTAAACTAAAAAGGATCACTATGAGAGCTAGTGAAATATTTTTTAAGCTTTTTGTAGGACTTTTTCACAAACCAATTCACTACCAAGATATGTAGTATTTGGCACTTAAAAACTGAAAATTTTCCTTTGAATGTTCTTATAATTTAATATTTTTCAGAAGGGTTTTCTGTTTTTTCTGGCCAGTGTCCTTAAAATAAGATTATTTTACATTCGTTCCTATACTATGTTCATTTTTAATTTCATACTCACAGATAAAGTCAATGGGTGTCCTGCTATGCATAAAGTTAGACACACCTATAGTGGTTTGCAAGTTCAGGGCTTTAGACGTAAAACTTCATCCACACTCATCTGGAAAGCTAGAGATCCACTTCTATTTATACTGTGAAGGTTTTGCCAAGGATATCACATTTCCTTAGTTCCAGTTTCCTGGAAAGGTGCTAACGCTTTCCCTGCAGAGTGTGGATAGCCTAAAATGTGGAGGCGACAATCAGTGGTTGATGGAATACAGGCTTGTGTTTTAAAAAGCTTACTGCCATCCATGATCCTCAGCTTTCTTATGCCCTGTGCTGCTGGGACATTTTTTGTGGTTGCTATCACAGCAATTTAGTCCCACACTTCTAATGCATTGTGACAACATCTGGACTATATGTACTCTGAAGGAATTCACAAGAGCCACAAAAATAGTTATAAAATTATTCAAATCATATTATTTTAACCTATATTTATAGATCATTTACTTTGATCCCTATTGCAATTTGTGAAAAGCTTTTATTTTGGAAAAAGAGTTCAGTGCTCTTTGAGTTCAGAAGTCTTTCCTCCTAGCATGAAGTTGTAGTAAAAAGCCTTGAAATGTATTTTGTCAGGTAGAAGAGGGATCTGAAAGAAGTCACCTAAACGGCAAGTGCTGTGCAACAAGCACCTTTCCTAAATTGCATCACCTTAGTTCCTGGGACTTTGTTCAAAGTCAAACATAATTTCTTTGTCATGTGGCTGATTGTACAGCCGCATTATAACTTCAGGAATTAAAAAAGTGGTAAATCTATTCAAAGAAATACTGGATTCTTTTCCTTTGAGTCCTGGTTCATGAGCTCTTCACGAGCTCAAGAGCTCCTTCATAACATTAACCTTATTCTCTACATTCATGCAGAAAATACTAGTAATTAAATACCTTAGCAACAGTGATAGGGTCCTAGTTAAAAGCTGAAGTGCACTTAGGGAAGTATAAAAGGGTGTAATGGGTGTAACAGGAGGAATCATAAGCCAGTTGTGTTGGGTTTCAAGAAGCAAACCAGTTGTTGTGTCAGTCACACACAGTCTGCTGCATTTAAATTGGAGATCTAGAATTACTTCAGAGCCTGGTTGATGAGACAGTAAAAAGGTCACAATTCTGAAATCTTGGCTCCTCTTGCAAGAGATCATTTTACTGAATCTCTGCCATGCTCACCTCGCGCAGAAAGAATATTTTTCATAGTCAGAAAATTGACATTGATTATCTGATGAAGCAAAAGACACTATGGCAATTTTTCCACATTATATTCCCATTGCATTTGTCTAACAAGACAAGATTTATATCTCCTTTGGCTATTATTCCTAAAACTTCATTCATTTCTTTGTTAGAAAATTCAAAATTATCTTGCCCCACTCTTCTGTATCCTTTGTCACTGAATTTCTTTATATTATATTGTTGCCATATCATGCTGGAACGCACCATCTGTTTCACTCAAACCATAAACACAATTTCAGATCTCTCTGGATTAGTCCTATCTAACTAGTCATTTGTTTTTTTCAGTGGTCCATCTGACAGCTCTCCACAACCAACAGAAGGTCTTTGATATTACCTATATAACTAACTCACAGTCACCAATCTACAGAAGACTGATAGCAGACAAGGAATTGAGGGGTCTCTAGCTCTTTCACCCTGCTGTGAGTGTGAAAAGCTGCAGTCCATTTGGTGCTGTGGCTCTCATAGGAGTGAAGGAGCTTATCCTACATTGTTCCGAAGGAAAAATGGTAATTGACATCAGATTTGGTCAAAAGTTAGAATTTCGGTTCTGGAAGAAACACATTCTGTTTCAAAACAGTTCTTTGAAGAATTTATAAATTTTACTGATGGTTGCTAAATCCCCCCACAAATACATTCAAGAGTTCTGATTCTCAAAGTGAAAACCTCTTGAGCCATCAACACCTTTGCCCCAGTGTACCAGGCTTATCCGTCCCTCCAGGACTCCTAACTGTCCTAGGGGACAGGCAGGAAGCTGGAAAGCTTACATGTCACTAATAACCTTGTAACTTGGACTCAACCCACAAATTTTCTCCTGCAGCATGAGAGAGGCTGCAAGTCCTGAGTGCCTGGGATGAAGGTGGCCTTTTTGCGGCTCCTGGGCTGCCTTCTGTACAGCTCGGTTCTCCGGAAGAGTGTATTGAATCTTTTTAGTGTCTGGCGCCAGGTTTGGTTTCCAAAGCCTCAAAACATGCTCACTGACACCAGCCTGAGTCTGTTTCAGCAGTAAACATGGCAGTAATTTATCACAGCCATTCCAGACCATAGCAACCAGGACAGTAGCAGGCCTCCTGCATCCCCTCCCCTCAACAGGGTGCTGAAGGCTTGATGGAAGCCTGGTTACTGAGGTTCTTCAGACTCCCTGCTGGAGAACTACAAGTTAATAACTGGCCAGGTCCAGCATACCTAATATTTCCATCTGATCTATTAGTTTTGCTATCTTCGTTTCTCACGTAGTTTACATAGCAAGGTTGCCCAAGGACCATAAATTGTGCACCCTTCACTCAAGCAGAAATTTCATGATGTTGTGAAACACTGATATCATCTTAGTAATCTGACTAGAAAATTGGTCAGGGACTAAGCAGCTGAAGCTGTATCTCTTTCAGCAGAAGTTTGCGGTGGTAATTTTCCTTTGAATGTTTTCCATTCTGATAAAATATAACCTCTGAACAACAACAAAAAACTAACACAAAATTTCAATCTACCTATAACTGAGACACACCTAAAAGCTGTCATATTCCTAGGCATCAATGCCACAAGTTTTACAGGTTATAACATTACTCGCACAATGGTATCTGAAATTCCTGACGTCAGCTGCGGACATCTGCAAAGGCAGATATCAGTAACTGTTTCCTATTACTGAGAATAGTCTGTAAGAAAAACAGGAAAATGTCAACAGGTTCCATTTTTGCAACGCAGGATGACAAGGCAGTGCTTACATAGTCTATGATAAACCTTATTTATATAGAAATAATTGCTCCATACACTCAGTTCAAATGGTTACAAATATAGCTAATACCACAACTATTTAACTATGCTGCAGTATTTGTCAAGCATATGGTCCTAAAAATACAATCCTGCTTTTAAGCGTGTGTGAGACAGAGTTTAAGCCAGGCAAAATCCCATATGTGTTAGTAGAACTTAGCTTTAAAACAGAGAGTCAGGGCATGGTATCTTATTACTAAAGAAACAGGCGATTGTGTGTAAATATTCTTGAACTGCAAGATAGGACCTACTTCAGGAGAAAACTTTGAAAGTTGGATTTCAATCATGCATTTAATCAGGCATCAGTCCACAAGAAGATTGCCTTGAAGATTCACAGCAGTACAAAAATGGCTTGAGGTCATTCCCAAAACTCCTGAAGCTAGTAGGACTTAGGCTTTGGACCTCCTCTTTCACTAATGAGAGCATTGCTAGTCATATTAAAGTAGTATTTAATAATATATCGACCATTTTTTTTGCACACTGACATTTTTATTTGTTTTCCACCACTAAAAGCTACTGAGATTGACTATTTTTTTGTGATTATCAAATTAATGTTCCAAAAGCCACACATAGATGTCTTAAATCATTGATATGAATTTTCAAAAAGGCTGAGCATCCATTGCTTTCTGTGTAGTCTGCACTTTTGTACCATTATTATCCTTTGGATTGAGAAGATTTAGTGTAAAGGCCTTTGGACAACATTTGAACAGTTAGAATGATGTATATTTTAATTTGGCATCTAACTCATATCTATCTTAATATATGTACTGAATCAAAAAGTAAACAGATTGCAACCACACTATTTCCTTATTACAATCCTTACTCTTATCACAGTTTCTTATGGCATTCTGAAATCGTATGAAATCAATAAAGGTTGGTTAGAAAATATTGCTGTCTTTACTGTTTAAGCAGGCATATAAAAGCCTAGGCATAAGTTAGAAATTCAGAAGAAAATCAGAGCAGAGATCTCATCTTAACAACTCTCATCAACACCAGTAGTTTCTTTTTAAAGAAGACAGTGCCTTGCAAGGAGAAAAAAAATGTCAAGTTTGAACTGGAGTTATCAAGGCAACAATGGTAAAAGCTATCTTTAATAGAAAATCAGATTTATTAATTGAATATTTCTTTATTTTCCTTATAGAAATTCTTCAGAATTACATGGATTAGTAACATATCAAGTATCTGTATTATGTATACAATTGGTTCCAAGGGAAAGTGTCATGAATTCAGTATTGACACAGAATTAGAAGTAGAAAACTTCAATTATTTATTTATTTTACCCAGGACCTGACCACTGGCACAAGTTATACCCTATTGCCAATGGAGAACGTCAATCTCCTATTGATATTAAACTCAAGGAAGTAAAAAAAGATGCATCTCTGGGACTTCTTCAGATCACTTGGAAACCTTCCACATGCAAAGAGATTGTCAATGTTGGACATTCATTCCACGTGAATTTTGAGGATAAGGACAATCAATCAGGTGTGTAAAAAATCTGGATCTGGAGAGGGGGATGTTTTCTTTTTTCATTCTCTTTTTCTCTAATTTATATAGAAAACAAGATGAGTTGCCTTCGAGGAGTTTTTTATATAGATTAGGGTATGTGTGCTAATTTTGTTGCAACAGTTGGCAACACACTTTAAATGTTATAGAAGGTCCAGATTATGTTCTTTAAAATCAGGGCTTGTTGGCAAGTGTTCCTGTGTTAACGGCAAAAGGACTGGTAATTTCCCAGTAGGAAACCTCCAGGATAATCACTGATTTGTGAAGGGGAAGGTAGGAGGAGAGTTTCTAAACACAGTTACTCAGTTGTACTTTTATTTTAAATCAACATGCGGTGGGAGATATATACATATGTAAAAGTTACTCACAGTATAACTCCGTATGGAATCACTCTGGACTAGGGTTTTTTTCTCAGAGAGTCTTACTACCTTGATAGCAAAGGAGATTTCTTTGTGCTGATGTATAACATTGTAAGTGCTTCAGGAACTCCAGGCATATATTTCTAAGCATCATGCACAATTACAGGTGCCTATCACCACAGTAGGAATCAATACATATTTATGTGCTTGTAAGCAAGGAATTAATGATAATGACCAATAAACAGAGTCAATAATGTCGAAGTACACCTGTGGCATTTCATAGTCTAAATTCAGACATCAACTACCTATAACTGTTACTTTTGTGAAGAAAGACACCTTTAAAATACTGTCATAAATAATGCAAATTTTAGTGGGAAGTGAATTTCATGAGGTAGGATGGTTTGTTCTGCAGTTATTAAAATCCAATTGCTCTTTCTGGCAAACTGCTGGTTTTCTGCATTATTTTTCCTTTTATTTTCTCTCTGAGGTAGAAGGTCTATTCACATATATTTCACCTGAATTTTGGAACTGCACTGAGGAGACATGCAGATTTACTGTAACCAATGCACTCATACACATACCTAGAATTAAAACCTTCAATAACTTTGGCTTAACTGCACAAAATGTTTTTTTTTCTCCAGATGTTTAAAAATAATCTAATATCAAAACATGTTAACATGGAGAAAACTGCTTGCATGTTATAAAATCTTTGAAATCTATAACTTGCCTGACAGGAAGACTTTATTGATTGATGTTTTTACCATACTTCATTCGTTTGCAGTGCTGACAGGTGGACCTCTCACCGGAACATATAGATTGCGGCAGTTTCATTTCCATTGGGGCCAAACTGATGAGCAAGGCTCAGAGCACACAGTGGATGGAAGGAAATATGCCTCAGAGGTAGAGTCAATGAAAGAAAAGTTGAAGTCAAGTTTTCAAAGTCTGGTCATGTATATCATCCTTAAGAAAAAAAACCAAACAAGCATATCTAGATAGCTTTGGTAGTTATTTTATTTTGCAAAAGCAATACCAACTCTGCAAATGCAAAGTTGACTTTGCAAGAGCAAATTGGATTTTTGTGGTCAGTACTTATTAATCTAAATTTACATAACCTAAATCCATATTTAAATAATGAAATAGAGCTGAATGGTGCAGGTATGAAAGTAACATTTGCTAAATGTTAAAAAGGTCAGCTGTACACACACATTCAGCTTAATACTAAATCATCTGCTTTTTAGAGTCTGATCACCCAATGCCCCACTATAATTGTAGCTGCAACTCCTCAGAGCTACGAGCATGCTGATCACTGTAAGGTTTTTTTCCTGGCTTTTCAAAAGCAGCAAATAAGAAGGAAACCCAGAAGAAATTAATGAAAGTAAAGAGATAAAAAAAGTTATCTAGTAATGGCCTCAGCAGCTGTCAAGTACATTAAATATTTTCAGATAATGAAGCAAGGTCTGTTTTACAAAAATTGAAAACTACCTCTAAAGTAAGAGATTGTATTTGTTTTCCAGGGCCTTAGTGTCCTGCTAACAGTCATGAACATGCCAGCAAACAATTCATGTTCAATCCATGTAATGTTATCTTTGGCATCTTTTTAGATTTTAGGAACATTACAACATGACACACTAATGAGATGGATTATACATTTTTAATGTAGGCATTAGGAACACACAGCCAGAAGTGTGTTCCTAATAGGAAATTTTCTGCTGTTGAGAGTGCTAAAGCTATCTCATTTGATACAGCCAAGATAAGAAAGGGGTGTCCCTTTAGAATTGCTTTCTGCTGTAAAGAGATAGTGCACTTAAGCTGTGTTTAAGCAGCCCATGATTAAGTGTTTTTTAGTTTGCTTTGAATCAATAGTTTAAAATATGTTGAAACAGTAAAGATGTTAAGTTGAAAATATAGCAATTCAGCTTTAATAAATACCAGAATTTTTTTTAAATTGTTTTAAATCAGAATGTTAAGATTATGTGCATTATATGATAATTTCCATGTTCTGTTTCTATATTTTAGAATCTCTTCGTTGTATTTTAAGAAGTTTTGATATTTTTTGTGACCATGTTGCTGAAACATTGTACAAATAATTCAGGACTAGATTATCGCCATAGAGTTACATAGTTGCTAAGGAATTGCTAAGCATATTAATAGATGAGAAGGCATATAAAGAAACTCCTATGATTTCCACATTCTGTAAGTTTTTGAAATTGATATTTCACAAAAACTAGCTCAAGATATAATAAGCAACATACTAGGCTGTAACTCTATTAAAGCAAATACTGTCAAATAATTGTTGAAAGCTTTAGGTTGAATATAAACCATCCACAGCCATGATGTTCATGGCCATACCATCAATCTTTTGCAGTAAATGGGACTATTATGAATAAATGTTGCCCCATGTGTAATGAAGTGGTTACATTCCTTAAAATGATATTTTATGTATTACATTTTTAAAGACAAGGAAATAAAGGCATGCACAGGAGACTGCTAGCAATAGAGTTAGAGATATATATGTCCCTTGTAAGTTGTGATTATGTCTCTGTACATGTCTCTGTACTTACCCCTAAACTGCTTTCAGGAATATGTGCAGTTCTGCCTACCCCAAGGTAAAGCCGGGGTATGAGTCCTGGCAATGCCAGGGTAATTCAGCAGACCACCATAAATCTGCAGGTGTTCACAAGCACGTTCTCAGTTTCACGGTCAGACCCTAAGAGTGCAGAGTGGCATTTCTAACTATGTTACTCTAGTTGTGGCATTTCTCTGTAATAGAACCAGCAAAAATGATCCTGTCAATTGCTTTTTAGCTTCATCTCATTCACTGGAATGCAGACAAGTATTCGAATGTAGCTGAGGCTTTCGACAAGCCGGATGGCTTGGCAATTGTCACTGTCTTCCTGAAGGTCAGTTACTGACATACTAAAACCACATGTGTCTCTCTTCCCTTTCCTTACCAAAACTGCAGTACATGATGAGGACCAGGAAAAACACACCTTTCTGTTAAATCAGTGGAGATGTCTGTCTCTTATCCTGATTTATCTCCTATTGCCAACTTTGTTCGTGCTTCTACATGGTTGTTTACCCAAATCCCCATTTCATCCACAGACCCTTCAAGAAGAGCTGCACTTTAAAGCATGGGTACTAGTGAGCTTGTGGTGTTTCATCCACCTTTGTAACAGGCAATGCTCACACCTTTTCTGCTTGCTTTCCACTCCATTTACAGCGATGTGAACTTTCACAGAAGATGGTTCGAGTCATGTGTGCTATTACTGTCTAGCAATCAGAAAAAAAAATTCTAAATCAGCACTCCAAGAAATCTTGAATCCATGCACATGACATATTTAGCCTTTCAAAACCAAGGCAGGAAAAAGAATTCCTTATTTTTAAGGACTTTATTATGTTAACAAAATACCATTAAATAATATTATATATTATTATATAATGCTAAAGTATAATTACTAATAGTTCACATTGCAAAAAAGATACCAGCAAAACCATATCTCTGAATGCTTTCAAAGCGAATTTCAAAGATAAGCACATATGATCATATCAATCATATACTTCTGAACCCTGGATTATTTTTGCAGTCTGCATTACTCTGCAAAGCACAAGCAAAACTTCCTGTTATTTCCTCAAAAAGTTCTAAATTTTGTCTCGTTCATAGTGGGTTTGCAAAGATAAACTAATGAAGATTTATAAAGCATATTCTTATTCTTGATTCTGTTAGAATAAAACTATTGTTACATATTTAGGATTTTAAAGTATTTTTTTATTTACAGCTCGGCTTATGCAATGAAAACCTGAAGGGTGTCTTGAAGGCCTTGGATTCAGTAAAGACTAAGGTAAACATCATCACAGCCTGATCATGATAATATATAAAGTAGCTAAATTAAAATCTACACGGTCTCTCATCTGCCTTTTTGAAGACTTCAGAATAATGCAGGTGTTCAGCTGAAGAATGCTGCTGAGATGTGGGAGCCGAAAGCATGCTTCTGGACATGAGTTTACAGGATCCTGTAAAATATTTTGTATTGTTGGGGCTCCACCCTGTAGACAGCTATAGGTTCTTTGTGTAAGAGTACACAGTTCTGATACCTACCTAATCCTATGCTTCCATCCATCTGTCTATTTAAAATTACCCCTGGTGTCCATCACCAGCACAGCCTCATAGTAACCAAACTGAAGTTTCTCTCAATTAAAGGAAGGAAAAAAAGGGAGAAGAAATAACACCATAACTGCACTTTTCTTAAGCAGTCTTGTAAAGCAGTGACTATTCCCACTAAGTCTCTCATAAAGGCACAAGGTAAGCAGAAATAGAATCTGAATATCGGAATTTTATTGAAGCATGTTAAAAATACAACACAGCATCTCCCACAGGATTTTAAAAAGGAATGTAGACTTTGACCCTGAACATGCAAACGTTACCAACATGTGTGAATCCTCCCTTTAGCCTCAACAGACAGCTGAAAATTAATTATACACTGAAGTGTTTTACTTGCTCAGGAGCATAGAGTTCAGTATTCAGAAAAAAAAACAAACCAAAACAAACACCTTTAGTCAGTGATGACCAAACTCTTTGGTATCTGATACCATTTTGGGGGGAAATTGGTTTTTGTTTGGTTTTTTTTGAGTAACACTGCTCATTGTCAGTGGTGCCAGCCTAGATGTATCTCGGTGTCAAACTTATCACCAGGGCAAGCAACTCACCTCTGATGCTATGAGAAAACACTAGTGTTTTGAAATTACCTCCTCTGATTTAGGAACATACTCCTTTGCAGTCTGGGATGTAAATCCTATCTTACTCATGGGTTTCATTAACCCAGAGTATCTTCCACAGGGTAAGAAAGCTCCCTTTTCTGATTTTGATCCTTCAAGCCTACTGCCTAAATCCATGGATTACTGGACCTACAATGGCTCTCTGACTCATCCTCCCCTCCATGAGAGTGTCATCTGGATTATACTTAAAGAGCCAATTACTATCAGTTCAGAGCAGGTACGTTATTACAGGGAACAAGACCCTTTACATTGTACTGCTGCATTAGGTTTATTTGTCTCATTTTTACTGTTAAATGAGCACTACCTTAATGCCACATTGTTGCTTTTAAGAAACACTTATGATTCTGCCTCAGCTGGGTTAGGCTACTCACATCTTACAAAGTCTTGTGGAAATTGAGATAGGAAGACTTCAGATTGGTGGAGTTGCTTCTATTGCTCCAGGAAAGGCAATTTTCTTAATTAAACTTCCTTGAAGTGCTATGTCTCCCAAAGCAGAAGCCAGGCAGAAAGCTGAATTCTTCCCATCTTCATTCCTAGAAGACTCCCCAAAAGAAATTCATATTCTCATCAAATCTCAGCCAAAAACCTGCCTGAGCAGGGAGCTTTGTGCTGTGCCACAAGATCAAATAGCCAGAGTATAGCTCTATTCAGTGCTATTGTAGAGTGGTTAGGAGGTATACCAATTGCTTTATTACTGCATTATTTCCTAACAATGTCTGTAGGACAAGCTAAATATCCCTCACTGGCCTTACCCAGATAAGAATTCTTTGTGTTCTGAACTCTTGGGAAACTGTCATGCAGTTATTGCCACCTGCCCATCCAAAGGTGTTTGAATTAATATCTTTCCAGATAAGGCTAGTTAAGTACTTGGAATCTTTGAAAATAAAAAGCACACCTGTAGAAATAATTTGGGTGTTATGAAGATCCTTAATATTTGTACAAGGTGTTATTCATTGGGCTATTCCATGGATAGGGAATAGAAATTAAGTACAAATATTTTGACATAAAAAGCAATGTTTAAAGCAAAGTTGGATTAGTTCTTAAGCCTTGCCTTTTACTTTCACAACTAGTGATATGTTTAATTTATCAACATTTTTTTTACATAAGTGATTACATAGTAGTACCGGTGTCTGAAAGTTTCTGTGATAGTTGGGATACAGGGGTCAATAGGATATTCAAAGATGTGTGGCAGCATAAATCCTGACTTGCCACTGGATTAATTCAATATTATGAAGCTTAATTTTTTTTAAAAAATAGAAAGTTAGTTAGGAAGTATAACAATTTCTCAGATATGCAAGATAAAAGTGAAAAGCTAAATATATCCCTTCCTTCCTTGCCCCATTTAGCTGGCTCAATTCCGCACAATCCTGTCTTCTGCTGAAGGGGAAGCACCTTGTCCCATACTGAGCAATCACCGGCAACCCCAACCACTGAAGGGCAGAGTGGTGAGAGACTAATTCCAGACAACCAAAGCAAATCTGGAGCACAATCTGTTCATCAAGAGCAACACATCCAAACAAAGACTATGGAAAAATCTACCAAAGAAATGAGAACAGTGCATGTGTTCTTAGCTGCAATATTCCTGTCCTGCCAGAAGCTGTTGTAATTCACTGTGCCATTTGGCTAGTGCTTTTACTGGAATTGATCTATATTATTTTGTGGTAGGCAACTAATCTGTTTTAATGCATGACTTCTAACAGTGAAATGTACTTCAAAATTTTTAATGAATCTTCACATTCTTCCTGATGTGCTAAGTAAACTGTGGTGATAAGAAGCAAAGTCATTGTTCAGAGTGAAATTAATCAGTACTCAGGTTCCCACAAGGAGAGTTTATGCAACTGTATGAGATGTCTGTTGTTTTTTGCAAGGAAATTTCTTCTATTAATGGCAATTATGAATAGGTTATTGTTGCTTTGGCTAATAAAAATGGTTTCTTTTTCTAGCTTAGCTGATATATGCCTGATTTAAATTCAATTAATAAAGAAAGCGCTTTGAAATGAAACAGTATTGTAACACTGCTATGCCATCAGTGTTTTAAAAGAAATGTTGTAATAATTGCTCTTTTATTTCACCTGCAGACCTTAGAAAGAATTATTAGACATATGTCCATGGAAAAATAAAGCACCTTGGTCTGGCTGTACAGTTAAGTCACACAGTTTCACTATTTCTCAAGCAGAGCTGTACTCAGCTTTGCAAATGGCTCCAGCAGTGACAACTGAATTATTTAATAGCCAGCAGTGGCAAAGGTCTGAAGAAGATAAAGTCAGACTCTACGAGGAACAACATAAAGCATTAGGAAAAAAATGAGATTTCCAGTTGACCCCATTATGTAACTTAAATGTTATTTGACTGAAATGATGAAGTACCTTCATTAAATTACATAAGTGACTATTATATGTTGGGGTTTTGCAGCACATCTTGCTACAGATATAGTTTCTTCTTTAACATTTGCATGCCTTTGACTATACCGTAAAAGCAGTGCTGTAAACATTTACAGTTCCTCACACTTCCTTTATAAAGTACAAAAAATTTTCAGATCCACATTTCCAACATATTCAAAAGCTGAATTGCTTTAAATGCAAAATAACCACCTCTGCTGCAGCCAGCTGCATTCAGTGAGACATACTCCTAGGTCAACCTTTTCAGCTAACCAGTGTGTGTATCCAGCAACTGGATCAATAAGGCCTTGGTCTGTGACTCACCACCATAATGCAGTGGCAACATTTATCATACCAGAACATGTGAAATGAATAACTAATCACTTGCCCCAATCAAATTATCTTATACCTGGTTAGCTTGTGTACCCTTGATGCCTTGTGCCATTAGCCTGTTAGGCACTATGACAGAAGTCAAGACTAACTTTATTCAATGCGATGCATTTGTAAGAAACACAATAAAATCATACCAAGACCTTTCTTTATTCTGTTCCAAAACAGGTGCCACATTTATGCCTAACTTTCTATATGAAATAAGTTTTGAGATACCACAAGCAATTTACACCTGAAAAAAGGAGAGGTCATTTAGTCTTATTCTCCTAGCTTGGAACTAGAGGAAAAATTTTTCATTGAAAGTGCAGAAGAGTGAGCACAAACTGCAGATAAGCACATGGCAGCTCAATGTAATACTTCAGCTTAGTCTTAGACCTCTACCTTTATGAACAAGAATCTTCCTTTTGTCATAAAAGCTTCTTTTCCTAATAATATCAATCTCTGATGCAGAATCATGAACAAAATGGGAGCTCACCCATGAGCATGGGAATGAGGAGCTCAGTATTCAAAAGCAGTCTCCACTTCTGTGTTAATTAAAAATCAGACAAATCAACATTCAGTCAGATATTCCTGCCATCCCCATCAGCAATACCTATTCCTATTACCTGATTAAGCAAAGCTAGTAAAATGCCTCGTTTGGTTCATAAACTTACAAAAAGACTTACAGAGGTCAATAATTCCCTCAGGTAATTGATACCTTCTTAATGAGCGATCCTAAAACCACACCACTTGTCTCTGCCTTAGTGCAACAACTGCATCATCCCTTTAACTGCCATGAACAGGAAGATAATAATTTTCACTCCTCCCAGTTCTCCAGAGGAAAAGTCTGATGGTGCTTGTGGGAAAAGTGAGAATGGAGACACAGCTATATCACTTTGACTGGTTTCAGAGGAGGCATCTTCCTTGTGATGGCAAAAAAATTAAACCTCACAAAGAGACCACAATGGGCACACATTTGAGAAATGATAACAAATCTGTGAGGCAGAATAACATCTTCCTATACAGAGCTATTTCATTCAGAGTCTATTTAAAAAGCTCTCTGAGTAGTGTGCTGAGCTGTCTTGTAATTTCTCAGATTTAGAGTGCGCTTGAGCTGCAGAACTGTGGGTTCAATCAGTTGGAGACCTTTGCGTGTGTGCACAAGGGTGACAAGGAAGTGGGCAGCTGGATCTACTAGTTTGTCTCAAGTTCATCTCCAACATAAATGACTCCACCCTGCTTCTTTTTGTGTAACTCCTTTGGAAAATTACTTTAATAAAATACAAGTGAAAACATCAAGTAGGAACGACTGTAAAAATCAAAACGACCTGATTATGGCAACCAAGAAAAAGAATAAGCAATTCATAGTCTAGGAAATGTAAGGCAAATTAAATGTCCTTGACTTGACGAAGGCAAGCTCATTTCATAGTATATCTAGACTTTGACTACCAGTGAAGGAGAGATCTCTTATCTTTATAGCAAAGAAAGAGAACAAAATACAAACAGGATTTTATTTTAGGACATAAAGCTATATTGACATCTAATGGTACTTGCTGGCAATATAAGAGAAATGGGAATGAAAATTACCCAGTGTAGTAGTTTGAATGGGTGGTATCTCAATGCCAAAGACTTGAGGAAATTACACAGAAAAACATAAATCTTTTAAGTCTTATTTTAAGAATACCATTTCTGCCTTTTACCAGAATGAATCATTTTCTCATTTGCTACTCCATATTTTCTCTGTACATAAAAACATTGTTATCTGTGTGCTGTGCAACAGTGGCCAAACCCAACAGTATATCACCTTTAAACCCAAATGACAGAGGAACAGGTAAATGCAAGCTACCACAGATGCAGCTCATCTGGAGAACTTCTGCTAGGCTTCTCTTCAACTCACAAAGACTTTCAAAATACAGTAACTCTGCTAAAATAAAGTTCCCCTGTGTAGCTCCACAGCTGTGAAAAAGTTAGCATTTGTCATCTGATCAGCAGAATGACTTCAGGTCAGACTGCAGCAACTCCTTCCACCTTGATCTCTGCTGGACACATTAACTAGGACTCCTTTGTTAGTGTTATAAGACAAAATTGGATTGGTTAATGTTTCACATTCATTTTTTTCTTTAGAATATCCTTCCTAATTCAACTTTTCCCTTGTGTTGAGGGAAGAAGTCTACTGTTATAACCACAGAAGTGTCAACTGGTAAGTGTGCTTTGAGAATGCCCAGATAAAACCCTGTAGATGAGATGATGGTCTGAGGAGGCCTAGTTAATAGCTCCTGATACAGCTTAGGGATTTTACTGTAGGGTCTGTAGAGTCTCACTTTTTTCATAGGACTTTCTGGGAATCCTCTGCACCTTTAATCCTGTCTGTAACAGGTGCAGGACTGCAGTGCTGAGCAAGCCCAGCAACACAGGATGGGAAATGTGGGACTTGGAAGCAACTAGCAGCAATGCTGGGTAGTGGAAGAAACCACTTAGTATGAAGTCAGTCTCAGTAGACCATTTAGAAAATGTCCAGATGTAATACTTGATGTAATCTTGAAACTTTAAAAATTGCTTTTCAAGCAAAACTGCTTGTCAAAATCAACACATTCGCTAGCTATTCTGAATTTCTTGATTGCATTATTTATCAAAGAAAAAAAATTTTTAAACTGCTGAAAAAACCCTCCAGGACTAATGGTGTACTGCTGCCTATGTTTTTGTAATGTGTTATAGCTTCCTTGCATGCCTTATTCAAGTTTTTGTGCATTGGCACAGAGCTCAAATAAAATGCATTTATTTTGTGGCTGCTTAAGCCATTAGGTCTTTTGCAATGCTCTGAGGTAACCAGGAGATCACACCATAAAAACTTTAAAATCAACAGACTAAATTGTGCCACAAAGTTCACTGTAGTGTAGGTAGAGCCAAGTCAGGTTAAATAGTACATGCGTAAGAAAAGTACACCTATGGGATTGTGTTCACACCAGTACAGTGAACTGTGACTAATTTCTTTTTAAGGGCTAACCGTTGCAGCACTAAGTCAGGCGAAGTTGTAAGGTTCCTCTCAGAACGGTGCTAAAGAGCCCAGGTGACAAAGAGGCAAGTGCCCTTCATCCCCAAGGTGTCCTGGCAGCTTCCAGCAGCCCAGCAAAGGGTGGTGCTGCCATGGGCGCTGGCCTGCTGGGGTCCACGGAGCCTGAGCGGATGCAAGACCAAGCTGTGCCATTTTGGGATCAGTGACAGCAGCAGCACTTTCTGTTCCTGCAGCCTGAAACGAGCACTTCCCTCACTGCCAAACTATCACCACCTGATGATCCCCTTTTAGATATCCATTACGTTCACTTCCTATTTTGTCTGTGGAAAGACACTGCTCACATTTGGATAAATCTGTGAAATTGAGAGGCTGGAATATCTTATCCCTGATATTCAATGTATCAGGCAATGTGTAGCCTCTGCTTAATTTCTCATAAATATACACACACACACACTCCAGGGTGGAAATTTAAGAGTGAGCTGGGGAAAGCCCAAGCTTCCCTCTCTCTTCCCATCCAGGGGGGGAATCAGCTTCATTCCTCACATACTCTTTGAACAGCATTTACCCCTCCTCAGGACACCTGTGAACTTAAATCCATCCCACCCAAGCAAGAGAAATCCAGGGATGGCCGAGGGGCAACGGAGCATGTCGCATGCCCAGCGGTTCTTGGCACATGTCGCTCAGCGGGACGATGGCTGCTGGAGTGATGCCTCAGTAACTGGATACGGTGGGGCAGAGGGGCAGCGTGCGTCTGCCAAAATGCTGCCACAGAGCATGGCTGGGGGACGGGCCCGCAGCTTGGCTGTGCACGACCCGCACCAGGCCTCAGCTACAGCCGCGTCACTGAATTCAGCCCTGGCTGAGCCCGCTGGCCCCCGGGCTCACCCTCATGTAGGCAAGTGCTGACTGGCAGCGTTGGGTTAGACAGTTTGCTAAGCAGCTTTTTTGACCTTTTGGTCACAAAGAACATCAGATCTGCACTGGAATCTTGGTGGCACAAGGACTAACTTTTTTGAGACACCACAAATTTGATTTGTGGTAATGATTTGGCCTGCTCTTACTCTCACTGAAGTCTTTAGCAAACTGCATGTTGACTGAAGTTGAACAGGATAAAGCAGTGAATGAGGCTGAAAGACTAGAAAAAAATAGTGTCTGGCATGACAAAATCTAACACAAAAAGAACTCATCTCTATCTGTGACATTTGGTTAGAGCAATGTAATAAAATGAATCAATATAAAAGACCAAGTCATACACTGCCAATACTTTTATAAATGGTACCTCTGAACATACCCTCTCCTGCCCTGCTGTAAACTCACTCCTTCAGCTGGAGGGGTGTTAATCAAGAGAGAGCTGAGGACAGGGGCAATCTGGTCATCTGGGCTGCCCCTTGAAACCAGACTGCTTCCTCACGATAAGGAGACACTAACCCCTGGCACACCAACAACATGCCGTCAGAAAACATTTAGATTTACCCTTGAAAAATGTGTTAGGACAGATTTGGTAGTAATGGCACAAAAAGCTGTCAGCAACTGATGCAATAGGACCACCCCTCTCTTATCGGGAAGATCCCCATAAGGAAGAGCAAGGAGGGGGACATCCACAGCTACTTCTGTGCAAGCAAATTGGCTTCCCTGCAGTCCTCTGGGGGAGGTCAGATCAGCACATCCCCCTTCTTCCCTCACCAAACTGTACGTTCTTCCATTGATTCACACTGTTGAGAAGTGTAGTCTAATATCCTTCCACAGAACCTTATCCATTGATTCACACTGTTGAGAAGTGTAGTCTAATATCCTTCCACAGAACCTTATTTCTTAATTATCTTCATGGAAGCATAGAGGCCGTTTCAGCAATGGCAACATACTTCAGAGGCATGGTCCAATGAAGCCATTGTGTCTTCTGTCTGTGAAAATGCACCTGTGCAAGAGGAATGCCTGAAAGGGTCATACTCCAACTATTCAGAGTGCTTTCAGCCCTTGAACAAGTCCTGTAGGATTAACATTAGGCAGGGTTTTAGAAGGCTGCCAGCTAACAATGCTGCATTTTGCATTTCCATTACATATCCCAGAGCAAAGTTTGTAACATGGATTCTTTTGTTATTGGGTCAAGGGAGAGAAAGGCTCCAGGGAAAGCCTCCAGACAGCTTTAGATAATTATTGCAAAGCAAAGCACTGCCAAGACTGCAGAATTGTTTCCTATTTCACTCATCGTACCCTACTTCTGGCCTCCTAGGTTTCCCTGGTATGAACATTGCTGACCTATCCTGTGAACCTTTAGCCCTCCTTCCAAGTATTTGTTGTATGCATATTTCTTTCTTCAAGTGACATTTTAACTCATTTGAGCGTATCTAATTGATGAGAGGGAGATGGATATTTGGCTTAAGCGGTTGCAAGACCAGACACGTACAGGACATCAAGCTCTAGACCCGTTTCTGAAATCTCATTTCCTTGATACTACAGCAAGTTGGGCCAGTTGAGAAAGGAGCATAGACTGAATAAATAAATGAATTTATGTAAATTTATGTATAAATAAACATGTGTGAACAAATAAATATTCAACAGAACAATATTTTAAGTATAAAGGAGTATATATTAAAACCTAATTGTGTTCAAGACCATGACATACACAGTGTTCATACCCATGTTCTTCTGTAGATCTGCAAGCATACAGGGATATAGTTATTCCAATGGGATGGTTAGACTAATGTTATGATTCAGCAGCTACTCCTGAGCCCTTGTTCTTAAAGAGTATGCTTTGAAATATCTGAACATCACAACAGAAGTGACCCAGCTTGCCACAGGGCTGGACCTTCCATTAACTAGGAGATCTCTTAGGTAGTCAATACTTCAAGGGAATTAAAAGCTTCCTCTTAAATGGGTAAACAAGGACTTAAGTACCAGTTTGAAAATACTGACGTGATGTGACTATTGCAAAGCCACAAAGAAAAGTGGTGCAAAGTTAGGAACAAAACAGAGTTTCTGCGCAGGGCTCACATGCTAGAGATCACTCAATCCCCTAGATCAGACCTACCATTAAAACATCGCTTTCCAAAAACACCTTCCACTGTTTTCCCTGAGACAGATACATGGCCTGTCTCTGGCCTAAAGTAAATTCCTTCTACACATCCAGTTTTCCAGGTTGCAAACCAGAAGGCCCCTCTTTCCTCACAGAGGAATTTCTAATTGCTCCTGTCCTCCTTAATCTCACCTGCATGCTTCTGGCTTTGACCACAGGACCAGTTGGTTCTAGTTTTACCACATACCTAACAAAAATGGTGGCTGTTTCCATAGTTAAATCAACATTCACTAATGTGCTGGCTTCTGTGACACAGAAGTCACAAAAATATTGAATTTCTGCTGAAAGACAACAGACTAATGAATAGAACAAGCATTAATTTGCCAGTTTTGCAAATAGGGAGAGGCACAAGAAAAGCTTACAATAGAATTTAGAAGATGCATTTTGGCACCTATAATGAAACTTAGGATGAATGCCAGTGGCTAAATTCTGTAGAGAACTCCAGAAAGTAGATGCCAGCCTGCCTCTCTCATTTACGAGACATCTAAATACCACTGTTGCACAGGAATGCTGCGTGTAGTGGCACCCACGCAGCAGCCAGCTTATGCAGACTTAAGTGTTCAGACCAAGTGGGGATAAAGTGTCACACAGTCACTCCAGTGGGATGCAGAAAGGAGAGAGGTGCTGGTGAAGCCCTGGGTGACACTGCTGCACATGGCACGCCTAGCACACACACCAGAAGTGTTAGCCATGCCCATACTAGAAACTGGAGAGGGACATGACTTGGCCATCATCAAGTGGAAGCTCCCCAGCATGGTTCTGGTAAATGTCAGCTAGAGCTCTCTGTGAGAAGGCCCAGACCAGGTGAAATGATGGTTCCCAAGACCATATGGAGAAAGGTACACAGGAAGGTTCAGCTGCACAGACTCAGGACATGTTATAGCCTTTGTTCCAGGACCAGAAAGTGGGCCCTGGTTTGCTTTATTTACCATGATAGGCACAGCTATTAAGTTCACTACAAAGCACAGCAGATACTCTCGATTTCCCTCTGGAAAAGCACAGAGTGTTGGTAATTAACACACTCATTCAAGAAGTAGGTGGCTTTTCCCTGCTCAGCCTGAGGGATCCCTGTTGCTTCTGCAAGTGCCCTGATGGGCAGGCTTTGAAACAGCTACAATGGTTTTTAACATGAGCTTTTCACTGCTGTAACTGGGTAGTACTTACATTGTGGGTGTGATATTATGCCTCTCTGTAAACTCAGAAAATAAAGTGATAGAAACAAGAATACACAACTAAAATATTTCCTTTTAACTATCTAGCCATTCATTTGGTTAATGGTTTTATACCTCTGCTGGGTAGCTTTTTCCCTGCCAGACAAGGAAGGTAACTCTTAGTGCCAGTAAGAAGCATTAGCTAATGTTTGTACAGTGTCTACCAATGCAAGAGTGCTAAGTACTAGAAGTGAAGCACATCTTAGCACTCAAAGACCTGCATGCTGAATAGTTGACCCAGTGCCCAGACTGGGACAACTATGACTCTGAAGAGGCTGAATATAGCCTTAATTCATAATAGAAAAGAAGTCCAGTACAGACATATAAGTAAAGGCGTGTAAAGCACAACTAAACAGCAAGTGTGACACTTTTTAAAAAACAAGATGGAGCTTTATCTATTTCAATACAAAGCAGTTCAGTCAGTCACGTTTTCCTCTTGCATGAATTAATGGATGCAAGAGGCAAGAGAAATTTCTGTAGTTTAATCTTTTTTTAAAATCTCAACCTGTTTTAGTAGGGGCTTAGTGCAAGTGATTACAAACATCCCTGAACACACTGTCATTATACAACACACCTGTGCCAGTCACTAGGGAAAAGTGAAGCACAATCATGAGACTTCTGCATTATTTAAGCTGTATCACACCTAAGCAGAGTGCATACCCGAGTGCTGTTCAGCTCTGATATCCTGGGTGTTCCCACTCTGCTATTAGATGGCGGCACTGCAGGGCTAGATTTCTAGATTACTTTGTGATTGCCATAACCCAGAGG
This sequence comes from Strix uralensis, assembly GCF_047716275.1. Taxonomy (NCBI): domain Eukaryota; kingdom Metazoa; phylum Chordata; class Aves; order Strigiformes; family Strigidae; genus Strix; species Strix uralensis. The sequence continues at coordinate 144,997,168 of NC_133972.1, read as the reverse complement.
TAGGGGCAGTGTAGGTTGTATATACCCTCTGTACACTGACACAGAGGGTGAAATCCAGATCAGTAAATGATAACCAATAAATTAGAAAAAAAAGCAGCAGCAGGCCAGAAAAGAACATTTTGGTAGTGCATTTTCCTGTTCACAATGACAACTCCTATCTTTCTGTAATAATGAAAATCTTTTTCCAGTTAACACATATTTACAGTGTGCTTGTGTGAACCAAGAAGCCTGCCTTGAGTCCTAGCAGTGCTATTTAGATATCTCATAACGGAGAGAGACAGGTAGGCAAACACTTTCTGGAACCTCACACAGAGAGTGAGGTGAGAGTGGTGCCACAGCTGAAGTGAGCACCACCATTCATCTGAATCAGCCAGGAAACTGAAGCAGAAACTGGTTTCAAATAACTGGTCAGATTTTCTATAGGAATCTTTACTGTTCCCTTTGCAAAAAAACTGCTCAATGATGATCATCTACGCTCAGTTGTATTTCCTGCATGCGTGAATTTGTCCTTGCACGGAGCTTGCATCCAGAGCTTCAGGCGCCAGCACAGTCTGACCTGCTGCCCACACAATCATAGAATGGTTTGGGTTGAAAGGGATCTTAAAGACCATGTAGTTCCAACCCCGCTGCCGCCTTTCACTAGATCAGGTTGCTCAAAGCCTCATCCAACCTGGCCTTGAACACTTCCTGGAAAGGCCATCCACAACTTCTCAGGACAACCTGTTTCGGTGTCTCACCACCCTCACACGAAAGAATTTCTTCTGTGCTCTGTCCAGTGGCTTTCCATATGCTAAGTGGAAGTCCAGCTAAGCCAGAACATGCTCAACATACAGACCCTGCTTGGTAACGCTGACATAGCCATGCACAACCCAGGCTCCCTGTACACATATGACTTAGATACTCTTTTTTTTTTTAATGCCTGGGGAAACTTCCAGCTAGAAGAAAACATAGGAATACTTACCTTGCTCCTATACTGGTGGTTTCTGGCACGTGGCTTTTAGGCACGTGTGGAGCTGTGTAATGGTAATTGCTTATGGAAAACAGGGGAGCATTTAAATGCACAGATTCACCTAACTATGATCTTTTAAATCTGAACATGGGTTTTTTTGTATCTGAAATTAATCCTTTTTTTCATAATCCTTGTTTCACTTCTTAAAAAGGGAGTAAGTCACAATCAATGGCACATTCTTAATATGTGAGTTACACTGTATACTCTTCTTCCACAGGCTGAGACAGGACACCGTGGGTGTTATTTGGGCCGTCGTACCATTGCCTTATTTACAGTGACACCTACTGGTAAAAGCAGTCTGCAAAGGGTCTCTATTAGAAGGTTTTTTCGGTGTTCGTTCTCCTATCTTTGGCATTTCCTTCACATCTCATCTTCATTTTCACATCTCACCACTCAGTTGTTCACAGACAGTTCAATGTTTTAGACTACTTGAATACAGGTTAGTCTGTTATCATCTTTTCAAACCTAATATTCCTGTTCTCAATGATCCCTCTGTCTTCAGAGTATAGGTGAAAACAGAAGATTTTGAATCATCATCAGTTTGCTGGTGCATGTAAGAGTGCTGGGCATCTCCAACATCCAGGAGACACATCTGCTGAGGTAGCATTGTCTCAATGTTGTAAATGTAGCATTCCCACATAACTACCTATAGAATGTAGCTATCACTGACACCATCCACACACCAAAACTGAAGCCTCTCTGGGCACAGGACCTTGTCTGCAGACTTCAGGAGGCTGTTGGAGTCCAGTGTCTGCTCAATTCCATAGTACTCAACAGAACCTGCTGTGCTCCAGAGTCATCCTCCAGCTCTTCCTGTATATTCTATGGTGCATGTGTGTATATATACACATACCTAACATGTATATAGTATATCATGTATTTACTGATAAAGATATATACAGAGACACATATATATCGAGGTTTAGTACACTTGCTAAACATTTTAGGAACAGTATGTAGGAACAGTAATTACGTTAACACCATCAGACTGTGAGTACGGAAAAGAATATTTCAAGGATTTGCTCAGGATACCTGCTGAAAATACTACACCATGTTACAGATACTCAAATAATGTTAATGAATAAATAGGGTTTTGCTTTTATTTTGCCATATATATTGTTATGTATCAGACAGTTCAAAACTAATTCAGTCAAACGGTTTGCTGCAGCAGACATTAATGAAGTGCTTTGTTCTGGGCTTTGCTTCTGACTTTGTTCTTCTGATGAAGGTTTCCTGAACCAGTCATAAGGATGAGCTAAACTATTTTGAGAGACTCAAGGTTTCTTTTGGGCATTAGGCAAACAGGCTGGAAGTTCTTTGGATAGTCTCTGCATACATTTTTAACAGACTTAAAAATTCGTATGTTGTTGAATAGCATGGTACCATGACTATTGTATTATTTAGTTTGATACAACAGTAAGATATCGCTCTTATTTATAACTGTATTTGCAATGAAATAGGTAACAAATACTATTTAAATAATTTTCAGCAATTTTTGTATTGATACTGCCATCTGCAGACCTGGGGACACAGCATTCTTTCAGCTATTCATATATAGGTACCTATGCTTTCTACATAACCATAACAATTTTAAAACAACTTTGGAACATAAATTTGGATGCTGAGATTCTTAGTGATTTTCAGGTAAACTGTTTATTCATGAAATCACAGACTACATAAGAAGCTGGAGTTTAAACAGAGCAAAGGGAAAAAGAGAAATCAAGAACAAACTCCCTAAAAACCACCAAGGATGACTGGGTTCCTTTTTTTCCTCAAAAATGCCAAAGTGCTGGGGTTTTTTTAAATTTTATTTTATTAAGAGCACATGTCTGTCTGATATTCATACTACTGTAGAAGAGAAAAGAACTGGAAGCAAAATGTTGATATTTAAATGGCTGATGCCTTATTCAGAATATTTTCAAACCAGAGACAGAAAAAAAAAAAAATCAGATCTTCATAAAAAATACATTTCATCTGTTGCATGCAACCTGTACAATTTACCTCTGAAAAACGAAACTGTCAGGAGCATCTACAAATTACTTAAATTTACGTACTCTAGAATGTGGGTGAAATTTGATAAAATAGAAATGACACAGGAATTGATTGTGCACATCAGTTCTGCTAAGCGGAGGCAGAGAATCTTTGTTTTCACATGACAATCCCATACAGTCCTGTCAGAGACATTCCCTGTCCTCAAATTCTGCTGCACAAGAGAAGCCAACAGATCACATATGCAAATGCTTCACCACAGTGAAAATTTGTACTTGGCATAAATGACGGAGATGTTGACAGAAATAGGCAACAAAACATTAATTGAGAAACATTTTTGTTTAAGCACTTCAGCATTATCCTCTGTCTCACGAAGACAGCAGACACCCAGAAAGGGCCATCTGTCCACAGAGTAAGTACTTCATGAATAAAAGGTATAGAAATAACAGTATCTAAGAGATTAAGTCACAGGCTAAAACTCTATTAGACTAGAACTGTACAAACTTGCAAGATTTAATATGAAAAACAAGCAAGTTATCTATATGTGCAGAACACTGGTGGAAATACAACACTAATGTATTATTGTAGGATGCTTTGTAAGTTAAGGTTTTTATCCTAAGTCCTAAAGAGATGCCAAAGAAAAATGAGCATAGGCAAGCAATGGTAATTAAAAACAAAAATGGAACAAACTCATTATAGCTAAAACTACAAAGCAAGATCAGACTGGGTAGGGGAGGAACCAAAATATAAGTTAGGTCAGAAGTTAGATGTAGCCTACCTAGCAACAGAGTGATAAAGGAGATTGTCACAATACTAGTTAATAGATAATAAAAGAAAAAACATCTCTAGAGCAGCAGTCCTCTGGCATTTGTACCTTCACGCTGAGGCTGTGACCTGAAGGTGCTCTAAGTCTCTCAATTATTTGCAACTTTTAACATCTGCAGGCTACGGAAGATTTATCTCTAGCAATCTGCTCCTTGCCTACCTAAAGCTACAAGAATCTAAATCCCAAATTTCCTTTGCATTCAGTTTATAAAAATGTATTACATATTTCTATTATGTTATTTTATTCATATGCCATATTCCACTTTTTTCGGTAAAGTTATTTTGAAATTGATTATTTGGAAGACTTAGGTTTTTTTCCTGGAATTGATTCCTTGAATCCTTTTAGATCCCAGTTCATGTCTGGAAGGCCAGCATAGTCCTGTTTGCTGAAGTAAGAGAGAGACAAATCTCTCCAGGAGCAGAGAAAGCACAGGTATGTAGGAAGTGGGTGTATGGCAGCAAACAGATGTCTGCCTGATTTTCAGCCCAGTGTACTCCAGAATGAACAACAGCTACTTCCCAGTTTTTTTCTCTGACATAAAGAAAATTCCCAGCTGTTGTTAAACTCTTTCTTTGCAACATGAAAGACATCATGAGCATGACTGGCAAAGGCTATAAACACAGCACTGCTTCCCTCCTGTGCCAAAAACAGCAGAGCTGACCCCAAGGCTCTACTGCAGTTTATTTAATTCTGAGAATAAGTTTATTGGTGACCAACCATGCAGCCATATACAATTCTTGACAGCTACTATTTTCAGCCAATACCCTATATGGTTTTGATCACTGAGCATTTCAGGCTTCTTAGTATAAAGGCTCCAAGTGTGTCAGAGGGGTAAACAATTGACCAAAGAGACCTGCAGCTGAGGGGGTGATGACATATTTTAGCCTTGGTTTGCTGTAGAGTCATCGTAGTACAGCATGGAGCTCACACTTGAGATTTAATTCCCTGGGAGCATGTCCTGTATTCTGGTTAAGATTCAGTGCAGCTTGGGCATTGAGTAAGTTAGTGACTGAGGATGCAACCAAATGCTTAGTGCCGAGACTGGGTCCATGTTCTCACCTTACAGTTGCAGCAGGAAGCTGTTCCCAAAGGATTTCAGGCAACTGAGCATTTCTAGTCTTTTTCAGATGTCTCCCATTCAGCCCAGATGCAGTACCATGGTAGGTCAATCTAACGTGAACACAGCATCTCCACATTAGGAGACTTCTGTGAATGATGTCTTCTTCTAAAACTTATTTGCGTAACACTATAAAAATAGTCAATAGTTCAAAAAAGCACTGTCAGAAACTTTATGTACAACTGACTGCACGTCTTAACCACTGCCAAAGGCATTTTACATGGAACATAAAAAAGATAGCTAATGAGGGGTAACATTTTTTTCCAAAACTAGAGCTGCAGGCACTAGTTATAAAACTGCAGCCTTCTCTGTAAAACTTTCATCTTTTCAATAGAAAATACGACACATTCATAAAATTGATTTTTTATTTTGATAAAATCCTTATAAATACCAAAGCACTGGATCAACTCCACTGTTTTCAATATGTAAAAAACAGCTAAAACTTTTGTTTCTGATATGAAGCAGTAGCCTTATTACTTTCTCTTCTGAGGCAATCAAACTTTATAACCTTCATGCAATTTGTAAACATTTTGTTCATGTTCTGCAGCTACTCACGTGACAGGGAAACATATCAGATCCAACACTAAGTCTAAAAAAGGGTGTGAAAACACACAACACACTCCTGCTCTCTCCACACACACTTTCCAGATGTCCTCATTCAGAAAGAACCAAACTGAGGTCTTTTCAGCTGCATTCCTCTCCCTATGCCAGAAAACAAAAAGTGCCTGCAGATCTTTCCCCTGTGGTTAATACTTGTACCTGCTGCCAATGACAAATGCCTTTTATTTCTCCCATGGTCTATTTGTGTTCTTTCCTTCAGAAAACATTCAGAAGGCATCAAGAGGCCTTGCAGCAATAGTAGCTATATTCTGGGGAGGAGAAAACAAAAAAATCCACCTATCTTAAACTCAGCTAAAATATCTATGGTTCTATGTCTAATTTATTCAGTTATAAGAAGGCATATAAAGTCAATCCTGATTGTGATTTCCCTCATGTTTGTCCATCTAAGATCAAAAGACGTGTTGAGGTAAAAGGCACAGCCTATATAACCTATAAAAAAATCAAATTCATGGAAAGCAGTCGTGGAAGTCATGTCAGAAGTACTACAGAGTTTGGTGGTAGTTACTGCCCATGAAACCTCTAGCTGCCTCTTTCAGGTATCACTGGTTTTTGCTATGTAGTTCTCACAGTCTGAGGGTAAATCTAATCCTATACGAAGCTACATCCTATGGCAAGTTCATTAAAAATAATAAAAATAAATTTGGCGTAAAGCAATTATATTCAGATAACAAAAGATCCTGAGAGAAACACAGGCTCAAGTCAATTCATAAAGACAGACATTTCAACACATCGCTGTTGAGGGTTGATCTTTTATTAGATATTGACTTGATTCTGATTTCTTTGGCTTGCTCTAACTGCTATCTTTGGTCTTGAAATAGAAGTGCAACCACCCAAGTTCAGCTATGACAGCAGAACATCAGCCAGTACCTAGCAGACATTACATACCTGAGTAGTGCTCTGCTCCACTGCAAGATGTGAGGTATGCAGCGTGTGTTTCACACTGCAGTGTGCAACGTGTCTAGTGTGAGATGGACTGGAGCAACAGCTACCCCTGACCCCTGATTTAAGTGGTAGGAGTCTGATGCTACATGGATATGGTGTTACAGTCCCTTATTGTTCACCAAATGCAACAGACTGGATTTAGGAATGAACAGTTCCCTCTATGCCCTTCCACCTTGCAATTTTCAGGTTTCAGGACAATTTCATCACTATACGTGGTGGAATTCAGGAATACCTAATCCACCTGATGTGATCCTGCAATATACAAAATCCTTACTATTTGCTTTTTAAAAAAAAATATCAATCAGTACATCATTACTGTTATGCAGCAGTCAGAATAACAGAATCACATAAATATGTTTTGCTTAAATGCTGTTAGTCATTATTGCTTTTTGTAGGAAGGTAAGCATGGTATTGCAGAAGTCAGCAATGAATTATATCAGCCTTGAAATATTTTTTCTTGAGAATTACAGTGTCAAGTCTTATATAGAAGCTAAATGTTATGTTAGAGACCAGAAGAATAATCCCAGAACATTTTTTACTGCCATTAATATCAGGGATCCTGTTCAGTAATTTGGTGGCAAATTCTGGACAACTCCTTCACTACATCTGTCCCTTACAATTAGCATTGCCCTCTGTGCATGCAATGCTAACACTTCAATGCTCCCAAACCAACACACTCAAACACAGTCAGACCTGTTAATATTGATGAACCTGCAACAACTCAGGACATACTTCTGTGTGAGAAATGACTGCATGGTAACAGTAATAAAACAACACATATTTGTTAAAACAACTCACCAAAAAAAAAAAAAAACCCAACCTAAAAATCACAAAGTATATTAACTATTAAAATTAATTCAGCCTTTGGTTTCAGAGGGAGACTACTCTGGCTTTACTGCTTTAATTCCTTCTGACTTCTCGTCCCTTTAAAGGCTGGGGAGGCCGGTAGTTTCTCAGCAAGCAGCAGGCAACCTCATCTTCAGCAGTGCTCAGGAGGCTGCGGAATTTGGCTAGCTGCAATCAAAAGAAACATAAGGTTCAGCAGAAAAACCTCACACTTATACTAATGAAAAAGCATATAGTAAATATTAAAGATACTTGTCACCTTTTTTTCTACCAGGAAGAATGGAACTGTATTTTTCTATGGCATGTGGGGAGTAGCAATTTCACCATTTCTGTCCTTGCAAATGAAAAACGCCAACTACTGAGAAAATCTCCCAAATACTTGTCAAATTGAAACTGTGCAGAAAGATTATTTGTTTCCTATATTCACACTTTGTCTTCCATAACCTGATCAAAACCAGGGGTTTTTATATTTTTTAGTTTGATTTTAGAGTTTGGAGATTCTGGAATGTTTTGTGCCAAAAATTAGATTTCTCATGTGCACCTGTGTCCATCTTCGTGTTCAAAAAGTACATTCACAATTAACCTGGAATAGTAGGTGGGGTGCTATAGAAAGCTTCTGTAATTAGAACTTTTCATATATTAAACATGTACTCAAACCAGGAGAGACTCCAAATTCTTCCCTTGTGGAGACACAGAACAAGCAGTTATTCATACCTCCGCATAAGATTCTCTGCTTAAGCTGATCTCAGCAGAAACACAGATCAGAGTTCCACATCTAAACCTCAGGAAATCCAGGTCTAATTTCTGACCTGAAGTTTAGTATTTTGTCTAATTTCTAATATTTTTGATATTTACTATTCCTATATACCACCTTACTTCCCTTCTAGGTTACCAAAGGTAGGACAGCACTAAAATAATTCCATTATAATAGAGCATTTAGTTGTTTGGCACATTACATCTTAGTTGCATTAAGAGCAAACAAAGTCAATACTATCTTACTTCACCCCATTCTAAACCTAACATTTGTAATTCAGGCTCCCTGTGAGTTTCTAAAAACTTAAAATTTATTTTTAATTTATTTCAACCTGAAAAGTGCACCAAAAAGTAGGTAATAATTTGTAAAGGCCTGAAGAAATATGAACTTGAGAAATAAGATTAAATGACAAAACAGTATCCGTCATGGTGATGACTGATCAATCACAATGGTGGACATTACTGGAAACAAACATTTTTAGCTACATGCATGCTTATATTTATAAGAATATAGCACATTTATACTTTAATACATAAGATATAGCTACAGTCTGTGAAAAATGACTAGTAAAGAATCACTGTATTTGACATTGTTTGTGACACCATGTCCTCTGAACCTGTTACACGTGGGTATTTTCATACAGTATTTCACATTTTAGAATGGATTAATTATAGATTAGCCCAAATAAGAACCTTTTAACCTGAACAATGGCTTGTCGTTTGGAAGTTGTTATCTTAACACAAATTTTTAATCCTAGATCCATATGCATTGCAGCAAGTCTTACAAAGTCAGATTGAGGGGATTGGGGAAGAGATACAGATGAGCAAAATGCACATGCTGAGCAAGTTCATGATTTCAAATCACTTACAAACAGAATTTGAGGTCTCCTGACTAACAAGCATCCCATTCAGTGAACTGTCTTAATATTTTGCACAAAGACTAAAGTTACCATTTCTGCTGAGTATGTGGCTTAGGGTACCGAATTTCCTGAGGTATTTGTAATATTGACCATGAATGAGACAAACACGGTGGTACAAAAATCTTAAGGTTTACATTGTGCCCAGAATATTGTAATATCTTATCTTATTGTAACGTACTTATCAACATCCAATATTAGAATCTATAATCAGTGTCTCCAGTGGGAAAAATTCTTTATACCAAAGATGACCAGCCCACTGGGTGTCACTGTTGCAACATTAATATATAGCATGAAGCTTAATTTAACAAGAACTGTAAGTAGATAGTAGATTCCTCAGATAGCCTAACATAAACCCCAACTTATTCCAATTGTATTTGCTTTTTGTTATTCTATTCAATTCACCAAGTTTTATACATCTGGAATCCAAGAAGAAATTCACTATTGATCTGCCAAATAAAAATGCCAGAGAAGAGGTTTGAGCAGGATATGAAAATAATCAAATCAGGTGGAACTCCAGGACTTCTAAGTGTCACCAGAATCTCTTTTTTCCATAAATTCCTTGTGGGTTATTTCTGATTGTTAATTTTTAGAGTATGCAGATTCTTTTTTAAAAAGTGGATAATAAATAGCTGTCATGCAAAGAAAGGCAACAAGTCAGGATAAATTTATAGACATATTTTGTCTTGGAAAATTTGATAAGGTATGCAATGCCAAGGTCTGTAAAAAATATATATTTTTTGGGTGGCATTTACAATTTCAAGTCTTACAAAAGCAACAGTTCTACAGCACTGAAAAATCAAAAAATACCTGTTCAGAACAAACACTTATGGGCTCTCTCAGAACAATCCAAATGACACTCTCAAGAAGAGGTGGAACAGTGAGAGAGCCAAAGTAAGTCCAGTAGTCCAGGGACTTGGGAAGCAGACAGCTAGGATCGAAGTTTGTGAATAGAGCTCTTTTACCCTGCAAAGAAGAAAAAAAAAAAGCTCAAAGTGGTTCTAGATTAAATATATTTAGAAATTTATTTCTTACACAAAGTTTTTTTAAAAAAAAAAGAAAAAACAGGGCAATATTATTTAAAAGAAAGAGGCCAAGATAAATCATGCCAAAGGCAGTAGAGCTTGTTCCACTGTAGGGTGGGCTGCCAGCATCCTGGACAATCACAGCAGACGAGCCAGTGCCCTTCTGATGGGGCCCTACCTTGGTGCCAGCTTTGCTGCTGCTGTTCTTGATGCTGGCAGGACACCATCAAAGGTGCCATGTTAGCAGAGGCTCCCCATAGTTACAAATGACCAGGAGATGGAAGTTGGAAGGAGAGGTGAGAAGATGTTAGACTTTCAATGTGGTCTCTATGGGGTTGGCAGAGTAACCCCACAGGTTACTGCCACCTGCCTCCCTCCTCAGTCACTCCTCCCAGGCCCACGGGTTACTACTTCTCCCTGTCCTGGCTGCCAGGGCAGAGATGCCTGTACAAAACATGATGTTTTGAGTCTGGCTGATTTTTCTCACACAAACAATAGCTTAGTTCTCACCCTACCTCAGCAAAACAGAGGAGAATCCTTTCCCTCATCTTTTTTACAACTTCCCATAAAATATGTTCTCCTGCTACTATTCTCATAGCAACAGATTTGTCAGAGACTAGGTTCTGTGAGGAATTTTTTTTTCCTCTGATCCCTTATTGTATAAAAATTATTGTTCGACTGCTTACTTTTCAACTGTACCTAACAAGAATGTTCCTAACCAGTCCCAAATCAGAGTTGGATATGGATAGCTACGAAATTAGGGACTAGGGAACATGGAGGTGACAGGAGGAGCAGCCAGATTACCAAAAAACCAAAATAACAAAAGCAACCACCATTCTTTTAGAAGCATTTGTTCACCTTGATTCTGATGGTGTCCAAGCGGTCAGTAATCTTCTTCAGCTGAGGGTTGCATTCACCAATCTATTAACACCAGAGAAAAAAGAAACAGTTGAACTCCAGAGAAAAACAGCAAAAATAAATAATCAAAAGGCAAATGCATAATGAAACTGTTTTATATAACTTTACTTAAGTGACTGTGAGATCTGATGCATTTTGTGAGTATGAACCTGTGACTAGCTGGTCCTTAGAAATAGTACTAGCTGTTAAGAAGATCCACTCCCTTGCTGACATTATTTATTCTGGCTATTCATAGTAATTATTTCAGCTACAAAAGACCCACAAACTTTACACTGCAGGGGAATAAAAGCAATTTATTTTTCATGTTTTATATGCAGGATATTAAAAGTTGCAGACTTACATATGAAATTTAAATTGCTTAAAACAGTGAAAACATCATTCTTATGTATCTCAAGCACAATTTGTGTGTGAAGAAATCCAGTGAAACTTTCCTTGAATCATTATAATGTAAACGGGAAAGACAGAATTACTGAAGCAGGTCTTTGCAACCGCTGCATGTCATGACTCCCTGACTGTGCCAGCAGCAGCAGCAGCACTAACTGTGCTCAGGAAGCTGTGGCAGCCAGGCAGAAACCACAGATTTGACCAAAGGCCTATCCTTTGTCATGGACTGTGTGAATTTTCCATCTACTTCTTCATGCAGATGTCAATGAAGCTGTTGCAAGAGTTTAATTTCATCTTAGAACAGGTACAAAAGGCAAAGATGTATTTAACAATTAAAAGGAAATCCTCCAGTTTCTCAGTTTTGGTTTATTTTATTTATTTTTCAGAAGAAACTACCACTGCAGAAACAAACTGTTAAAGAAGCATTCGAAACAAATAAGACCACCCTCCTAAAGAAACTTGTTAGTCAAGTACAAATTATTGGGATCCACATAGAATCATAAAATCATAGAATGGTTTGGGTTGGAAGGGATCTTATAGATCACCTAGTTCCAACCCCCCTGCCATGGGCAGGGACACCTTCCACTAGACTGGGTTGCTCAACCTGGCCTTGAGGAGGATCCACATACGGATGGGGCATCCATATGGGGCAGCTGAATTAAGGTGCACATCTTCTGTTGTACAGGAGTGCAGACTGGGCAAACTGAAGAGCTTCACTGTCTTGAAAATCTATTAATTTGATATTTTTATCTTCAAGGGAAAGGCAACAGTATGAAGGAAACAGAGTAATTTAATGCCCATATAAAACAAGTATCTCTTTAGCAATAATTATACCAACCATCACCATTATCCCTTCGGGCTTATAATGCAGATTTATCAGGAGGGCTGAGGCAATTTTTTCTTACCTTCAGAAATACAGCCATGACTGCTAATCCATCTGACTGACGAGCTGCCTCAACAAAACTGGAATACTTTTCTGCGTTCCAGTGGACCACATGAAGCTGAAAAGCAAGAGACACAGACAGCATCAACTCTCGCTGAACTCAAATAGTCATAAATGAATACTACAACTTTACTGATTTTCTCTTTGTACTTCACTCTTTGTATTCAGAACCATTCAGTTTTCTAAATGCAATTATTTTTTTAAATTGGTAAATACATAGTTCACACAAATGGCAAAAAGCATTTCCAGTGGCTGGGATTATTCAAAATTTAGCAGCAATCAACACATTACAGTGTCTGGCAAACTGCTGTTGGGTCCCCAGATTTTGAACAGAGAAGCTAAGACAGGATAACCCATGGTTATATAACTAAAGCTTTTAAATCCATTTTTAGAACAGCTGTTTTTTAAAAGTGATTGACAATCATGAGAATGTTATTAGTTGCTCTTTTTTTCCTTAATCAAGCTTTCAGTAACATTAATCAGCCACATAAGTAGCTAGAAAACAGGCAGAGGAACACACATTAAACTTGTACTGACCTCTTCCCTAGTTTAGTTTAAGCTGAACATCAAAATTTAATTTTTGATACTTTCCAAATGTCGTTTTCTATGATTACCAGTAGTTAGGCACTTACAAGCAGCTTGATTATCTCAGGTTTGAGCATCTGCATTTCCAACATGCATTATTCTGGAACTGTCCTGTGGTAGCTGCTTAAGCTTAAAGACACCACTTAGGTGGGGAAAGGAAAAGCCAGTGGTGTCTACCCCCATACCACCTCAGTCCCTTTTGCTAAGCCAGGATTCCTAAATCCTGGCCACACTCTACAGCAGGAGCTTCTGGTTCCCGGGAAGCACCAGGTCATCCCAGCCTTGAGCAATGGTCCATCTGCCAAACTGGAGAGAGCACAAACACTCACACAGCGCTTAAGACTAAGTACTTCACAAACATTAATTACTCTCAGAAGTCCTCAGTGGATTAGTAACTCTTATGACCCATAGCTTTTAGATAAGGAAAGAGAGGGTCAGAAACAGGGCATATGATTGGCTTTTCTAAAATTGGTGATCATCTTTTCAGACTTTGAACTTTACTCTTTAGGAGCGCTGAAAAGCAGCTCCACTGAATGACATAAACTGGGATGAACCCCTGAAAAAAAAAGCCTTGCCCTTGGATTACAGCACTTCAAGACCTCGAAAGTAAGAGCAATATAAGAAAGCTGGAATTTGCTTTAAAGACTTTCTATGGGAAGAAACATAGCTGTGTGACTGAAACAGGAATCTAGGAGTGTGAAGATTTTGACTCTGAATCTCAATCCTTGCCTAACCTCTATGAGTTTTAATTTTCCATATCTGTAAAACAGAGCCATTACTTGGTGTTACAGGGTATAATTAATGTTTGTTAAGCACTTGGACTCTAAAGTGCTGAAACATTACTTCCAGCAAGTAAGTATCCCACTGAAATCAATAATAATACATGGTATGCTCACAATGAAACACATGCTGGCTCACAGCTTCAGAGATCCTTGAAGGAAAGTTGCTGAAAACATTATAAATTAAGCTGAGAGAAGAACACAGTCCACTAAACCATTCTCAGATGCTTTAGTATCCTGGAGCTCATAGCGCTTGCACCACTCACTATTTTAAGTTCACAAAGGCTACACTGAACAACTTTTAAACAATTACATTTTTACATACACAAAAATGAAACAGATACTCTCAGTCAGAATTGACTTTTATTGTGGATTTAAAAAAAAAATAAAAAAACAACAAAGAACAAAAAGCAAAATTCCCGCAGCTAAATAAAGCCCACTCCCACTCCCTCATAGCTTTGCCAAAAAAACCCCAAACCACCCCCCCAAAAAACCAAAACCCCAAACAAACAGAGCTGTGCAACACTTTTGGGTACAGCCCCATTCTCATTGGCTTGTGACTTCTCTTTAAGGAATATATCCCGTCTTACCACCGCTCTGTCACTGCAGCTTGTGAAGAGACCTTGATCAGACCATACGTTGTCACAAAGAATGGAGCCATGGATCCCTTCTGCTTCCTGGTAGGATTAGGGGGCTGAACCTTGCAGTCTTCTTTACCTGTACACTAATTCTTTCTTCAACTTGGTTGATGCTTTTTTTTTGCAATCTTACACATCTTCCTTATGAAGGTGAGCACTGAAACCATCTTCGTGTTTCCTTCTGAGGTATTTTCTTTTGTATGACCAGTGCTCAGAAGCCTTGATCTTAATTCTGGGTTTCTTATCCCAAAGCCAAAGTGTCATCTAGAGAGCTTCTTGTGGAGGGTTACCCAACCAACAGGTAACGGAAAGGTTTTTAGACTGGCTAGAAATTCAGAGATATTTTCTCCTTCCATTTGGTTTCTTAGATGGGAAACATATATATATTTTCTCAGCTAGAAATTTGGTTTTGGTACTTAATGGTTTTAAAGCACCTCTATTAATTCTTTATATTCCATCTCACCTGGTTCCTGTGGAAAACATAAGCCTTTAAACACTGCAAATGTCACTTTTCCCCATTAGTGTTAGAAAACTGATTTTTTTTCTGACCACTATCTCTTATAGCATTTCCAGTAAAATCTGACCATATCACTGTTCATACATTTAATTTTTTTCTTCTTTAGTATTGTCTTTTATTTGTCCATTACCATTTATTTTTATACTTTTTACTTCTTTTTAACCCCAGAAAACTCTTCACTGTCTGCACTATTTGTTGTTAAAGGTCTCAGTCTCATCAAAATACTCCACGTTATTTCTGTTTGCAAAGAGAATTCAGGTACAGAATACTTTTTACTGCAGACTACTCAAATGCACCGAGGAGACAGAGTGGGAGTGAACTCTCCGTGCCAGAGCAGACGGTATACTTCTCCCTGTGGCACGCTGCCTCCCCTGAAACGCAGTACCTCCACAGACAGCAGGCACCCCACAGATATTAAGGTCTGGTTCTCAAAGAAAGTCATAACCACCATATTGCTAAATGCACCACAAAATGCAACACTCCTAAGTCTTGCATAAATTTTACACTGCACAGGCCCCAAATCAAATAATTCTGTGGTCTGTAACTGAAGCTGACTTTGAAAATATTCTCCAAGGAAGAGACAGTGAAAGACAAAGTTTTAAAATAACTCTTGAACATTAAATCTTGCTCATATCAAGCTCTTGTCTTCTGTACTCCTTTTTTATTCCTCTCCAAAGCTTTCAAATACATTCTCTTTTGAGAAAGGACCAAACATACAACACTTCAGGAAGACCGCTTGTCTTTTAGTAAAATGGGGGGAGAATGAAAAGCATGAAAAGGAGGGGCAACATTATTCTTACAGTGGAAAACTAGTCACAAGCTTAGAGGTACAGAAGACTCCGTGTAAAGCCTTACCTCTGCTGCGTACTTCATCCCATCGACCGCATGCTCAGAGCCGGCTTCGTCGTTGGACCCCCAATGGAAGTGAATCTGGCGCAGCCTGTAGGTCCCGCTGAGTGGCCCCCCGGTCAGCACTGGAAACCCAAGCAGAGGAAAAGGCTTCACTGCAGGAACGGGAGCCACTATCCGCATCCTCTAACCAGACTTCACTTCGGACAGTCCCCTACTCCTTCTCAAAAGCTGTCTCAGATGGCTTCCTATTTCTTTGAAGTACTACAGAAACCCTCACTTGTCCAGAATATTACTTTCAAAATTGCATTTATGTGTAGATTAGTGGGTTATGGCCCACTAAAGGGTACATATATTGTTATCACCAGGTTTGTCTTGCTATGGGTTGGATATTTCTCAGAAGATGGGAAAATATTTCTATTTTGCAAGTGGTTTTCTGTCTTGAATGTATTTAAAAGAATCACTGAGAAATTAAGCTTAAAATACAGGTTTTATGAATAAAGAGGAGGATCAGAAAAATATAATGTGAACAGAATTTCTTCTCTTTGAAATTTGGAGGAAAGTAGGTGGAGCTTAAAATAATTTTCAAGGCTCTTTCTGTCAGTTGCAACTAGATCCAGTTACATCAGATCGAAGTCTGAGAAAAAGGAGCATATATTAACATAAATAAAATGAAGTCAGCTATATATGCATTGTACAACTGCAATATTTCTGACACTTAATGAGCCATTTATTTCAACTTAACAGGCATATGGGTGGGTTTTTCATTGTTTTGCTTTTGGAAGTGCTCGTTTTTGCTAATCAGAGTTGGAACCAAACCATCTCTGCATAGAGACTTGAACGTCAATCACATTCGGAAAGACTCCTTATTCACCGCAAAACAAATCACCCGACTCTCCTGGCTCCATATCTCCTCTGAGGGTTTGGGAATTAGTCTGAGCTGGTTTACTGGCTCATTATAGAGATTTTAAGGGGAAAGAATGGGAGCTTTAACCAGATGTTTTTTAAACTAAAAGCACTGGAGAGGACAGTAGTTTTTTCTCTCTTCTAGGTTTAGTCCAAAACTTAAACTTTGTTAGGAACAAAATACCACCAAACAAGGATAAAAGAAGAATTTCTTAAGTTGCCTGTCTGCTAACACAAGTATCCTGGCTAATGAAAAGGAAGTGGAACTGTTTATCTGTGGGGAGAAATATTTCACATCCTTAAAACTTCAACTCTAAAACATGCTTTTGCAGAGCCTATAAACGTAGTGACCAAAGGGTATGGGAAAGTGGCACTCCTAAAACAAATTCCTTCTTTCAAGGACTGAAAACTTGGAGGCAAATAATCCTAGAAATGTGTAAAGACTGGTGTTCTAACTGGCTGAGGGAAAACAATTACACAGAAATGCATCAGCATTCAATGAACTACTGCTGAAAAACATGGAAAATGGCCTGAAGATGTATTTGTGCCACATCATACAGTGATGGCAAAGCCCTTCCATTCCAACAGTAATTAAGGAAGAAGTCAGTCAGAAGTTATTTAAGGCAAATATCAGCATCTCAGAGTTTGAAAAGATCTGGAAGAAGAGGTCTTTGAAACATCAATAGGCCAATTTCAGAGAATGGAGCTAATGTGGTACCCAAGAGGATAAACAGAATTATAAAAATAGTTACAGACTTGACAGCCCAGTTTCAATGCTGGCCAAAGTGAAAAAATAATTCATATAGAAGTCAGTTAATGTATTAGAAGATGCTAATGTATTTAGTACCATTTTTTTTTTTTTTCATAAAACCGCCATATGGCAGGAGTGCTTACTTCACAGGGGTGCCCCAGAGGCCAAATTTTGGCCCTAGAAAATTCAGTATTTTTTGATCAATGACCTGAAAGAAAACAAAAACATTACTGATAAAGTTTGTCAGTGACAAGTATTAGGGAAAATAGTGAATAATTCAGTTTATGGATACAGAAGGATTTGAATTCTTTGATAAGTACGGCATGATAATGGCCAAAATGTAAAGCCATGTACGTGGATTGAAGAATCTAGTCCATACAAAGATACGGAGTCTCCTGAAGGAGACTGGAGATTACATTTGTTAATTATCTGATCAACATCTGTCAGTGCTCTGCCATGACATGAACTATATCCTTGGAGATATGGCCTGAGGAAAGTGATAAGAAGAGGATCACATTGACACTGCTTTGGTACCATTGTAAGCTTAGAGATACTATATTCAGGCCCTGTCACTTCGTGGATGGAATTAGAAAGTGGAAGAGGTTCTTGGTGTACTCATATTCATATTTATTACTTTTTTTTAAAAAAAATGAAAAGAAGTTTAAAGGCTGAGTTGATCTAACTCACACCAGAAATAAAGTGTGATTTCGATTTTTTTAAATTGTGAGGGTAATTAACAATTAGAACAACTTACCAAAGGCTGTGGTAGGTTCATCATCGCTGGAAATTTTGAAATCAAGATTGTATGGTTTTCTAAGAGATGTGCTTTAGTTCAGCCACGCCTACTAGGCTTGAAGCAGAGATTAATTCTGGGAAGTCCTGTGGCATCTGACACACACGAGGTCAGATCAGATCACTGACGGTCAGCTGATGGCTTTCAGGCAACATCCAATGTTGCTTGTATTAACAGAAAATTTAAGAATTAAACTAAGACTATCTGGGAAAGCAAAGTATGATGTTGTCTCCATCTAGGTCTCTCCCTGATGCCACTGTAAGTCAATAGTTCCTCAGGACTAATGGATAGGGTGATCTCAAATCAGTCCCCCTCTGGCTTTGACCCTTGTGAATGCACGACATGGGCTTGGATCCTCAGCTAAGCCTCACGCAAGCACAACAGGATTTCATTGCTCGTAGAAACTGCACTCCTACAGTTTCAAGGCAAGGTGTGCTAGCTTGCCTACCATCCAAGAGAAGGTTTTAAAGATGAAGGCACGAACATTACAAAGTCTATGCAAAACCAGATAACTTCTAAATAAGAATTACTGCTTGCAAAAAGGGAAACTACATACTCCCAGAAAAGACTAGAACAATAACACTTTTCAGAGAAGAAAAGGAATCACTTGGGATATATTTCATTTGTTCTGTATTGGTTCCTTCCTGGCACAAAAAGCCCAGGTATGGACTGTAAAAAGGGGAAAAATATATAACCAAACCTGCAGCTAAAGTCAGATAAGAGACTTGAGCAATTCGGTTGGAATGAACCTGTAATGAGACACAAAGGATTCATCTGCAGTGAGAGAGAGCAGCATTTGAAAATTGTACACAACACTGTTCAAACAGGGAAGCTGGCACTATCTAGCTGTTTGGGGGTGGATCAAAGCATCCTTGTGAAAAGGGAATCCTAGCGCTTTCTGAGAAACACAACTTCAAACTTGTGTCCAAATATGTCCCCACATTGTATCATGCTGAAAGACAGGGAAAAAAGGAATCTCTCATCCGAAGAAGCAAGGCCTTACTGTTGATATGCGGCAGTGAGACATACCCAGGCTGTATGTACTCTATTCAGGAAATGGTGGAAGAAGATACAGTGCAACAGGAAAGGAACAAACCTGATTTGTTGACAGTGTCATCAAACTCAACACTGGTGGAGTGCCCATTGTTAAGGATGATTTTAGCAGAAGCTGGATCATAATTGGGATTTAGAGGACGGAGAGAGGGATCATACTTGGTTTCCTCAGTTTTGATGTCGATGGGTGACTGACGGTCTCCATTAGCGACAGGAAAAACCTCCTTCCAGTGGGCAGGCCCTGTAATGCATTGGAGAAAAAATTTAAATTGACGGCAGTACCCTGCTTCATATGAAAGAAGACTCTGCTTTGATTGTTCTTGTTTGCATCTTTCAAATTCAAACAGGGCACATCAGAAAAACACAAATCGAAATATTCAGCTAATTTTGCTGCACCACATTGCAACAGCAGCTCTAAGGACCCTTTATCTACCTTGCATGGTGTATCTAACTGTATTTGGCCTTTGAACAAGGCCACATGCATTAGGTAGATATTTAATTATTCACAGTTAAGACTCAACTATGCACAAGACATATCCAACAAATGCTCATTCAAATCAAGCAACCTGTATCCAACAGGCACTGTACCCCAATAAATTTTTGACATGCCATTTTTGCCTAATATCATGTCTCATTATGTCTTTAAGGATTACCTCTTATCTATCCAAATTCCCTGAATTAAGGTTTTTTTTATACCCTAGTCATTAGCTGCAAAAGACCTGAGAACACATCTTCTACTGACTATGCTGAATGAGATGGGGAGATGTCAAAAAAGATAAAAAGGCTGCATGGTGCATGAACTCTCCTGGGGCCTGATGGCAGCGCCTGTAACCTAAGCATCACTGCACAACCGATCACCTCCTCCCAACCCATCAACGCTGCAAACCAGCTGTCACAACACAAGAGAGTCACTCTCTAAACATAAAGTCTACACACATACACATGCACACATACACACACACAGTGCTGACAAAATCAGCAAAGAACAGAAATGCTCAAGACAGTGGTGCCTGCACAAGGTTTGGATTTCTACCACCTCCTGCTGATAAATGAGAGTGTATCTCCCAGACACAGACTTGCAACACCACTCACAAGAGTTAGCTAGAAATTAAAACACTAAAGAAGCTGTTAACCAATACTAGTGATCTCGAGTTAACCTTCCTCTCTCCATGCAAGCTAAGCCAAAAGTCAGCTGAAAAGCACTCTCTAAATCAATTAATATGGATATGAGAAAAATGGCAAATGTCATACTAAAATAGTAAGAAAAGCTTCACAGATGAGATGTGTGAGGTGTCTGTTGTTAAACATCAGGGTCCTCAGTAAGAATATATGTGCCATGGTTGAACCATATTTGAATAATAAACAATGTGGAAAGAGGCCATAGAAGAAAAATAGAAACAATAGGTTGCTTGGGGAATATGCTCTATAAGGTAAAGATAGCAAATAAGGTTTAGTATGGAAAAGGGGGTAAGGTAAGGGAAAAGGGAGAAGTCTGCAGGGCTAGTCATCTTTCAGTATTATAAAGAGCATAGCACTTGTTTTTCCTCCAGGCTTATCATGGGTGAGAAGCATAATAAATCAACTCAGAGAGAATGGATATAAGCAAAACTTCAGTATGAGCATCAGAAACTGATCTTGTAAAATCTACATCACTGAAAATCCTCATAACTCCCTATACTGAAAGTAACTGATAATAGTCTAAAAATCAGCCTGTTGGGTCTTTCCTGATGGCTTAGCACTTAAATAAACATGATGACAACAAAGGATTAAAATGTATTACGCTGTGATTAATAGCCTAACATCAAAAGTTATCAGATACTTTTCTCTCCTCGACTTCAATAGAAGTGAACATAGCTCAGAAACTCACAGGTGCTAAAATAACTCAAGTGCCCCGACAGTAAATCAGGGAGGGAAGCGTCCCAAGGCGCTGTGGGGAAGCAGCTTGCACAGCCACCTGGGCAGAGACTGACTCTCCTTTGAGCAGCACCGAAAAATGGAAGAGGGAAGAAGTACCTTGTAAAGACCAGCCTAAGATTTAAACTTCAGACAGAACAAAGGCAAGGGCCTTCAGTCTTGAGTTTGTTAAAAAGTCCTTTTGTTAATGACTTCATTAACTAAACTCATTAAGGAAACTGCTTTTAAGGCAGAAGATAAAAATCCTACTGATTTGAAATAGCTGTTTAAATTTAATTCTTCTCACTTCACAAATGGTCATCAAAGCTATTCACTATTTTAATTACATTTTAGCATATGATATAATTTTGTGTTTAGATCCTAGCACCCTGTAGTTAGAGATGCAATGCACAATTTTATTCATAAGCACCACTCCATCATTTATACCCAGCTACTGTGATTTAGGATGCTTAGAAAAAGCTTATTGCTACTTAATTGTAATGTTTTAGACACTCCTTAGCTGAGGAAAGGCAAAATATATTCACGTGTTTAACTACTTGGTCCTATTGTTCCATCTCAGAAATAACTATAGTTATTGTACATTAAATAATATGAATTATTTGCATTCAGAAACAATATGAATGTGTGAAAAAGAGGACCCAAGGCTGTGATTCTGTCATTAGCTAATTATTCTACAATAAACTTCAGTTCCAAAAAGACATTGTGTCTGCTTTTGTACTTGTCCTTAGCTCGGATGACCAAACTCATGTTTTGCTGTGGTGATTAAACATCTATCAGTAACATAAAACTGCCAGAAATCTGATCTTTCAAAGTATACAGGAAAATATTAAGAAACTTCAGCTCATTTTGTACCACTAGGTTATATCAGGTGGTATTCCTTACTAGATTATCTAGCAGCAATCTAATACAATTATCATAGTCTTGCCACTCTAGGAAAACTGTGACTCCATTGCTATGGACCTCACCCCAAAGCAAACTTTATATGTGAGTGTTGGAAAATAAGTCGTTATAGTTGGAAGAGATGCTCAAATGCATGTCATACAATCAGATTTAAGCCAATGGGATCTCCAGGGTGAAAATTTCTTCTGAATTTGGACCTGAATTATATGCTTCCATCTCAACATAATGTACATTTTAATTTTTGAGATATGTATTTTAGGACATACGCAGGAAATTGTAACTCAACGATTCACCTCCCTCCATTTTTTAATTTACTGAAGGAACATGATTAAATATACCAATTTTTGAATTTATGAAATCCTCTCCTGTTGATGGGAAAATGTTCTGTTCCTAGAGGAGATTATCTACTAGCTCTTAACAATCAAAGCCATTGTGACCAAGATTTAGGATGAAAAACTGAACCATCAGCTCCAAAGATCGCATGCCTTTGTTTTGGACACAGAATTACCAAATGCAATGCACACCTCTGCCACCTTTAGATCAGACTATCGCTACTTATGGCACCCACCAGCATTGTACACATTCAGTTCATGAAATAGATCTCATCATTAAGGCAGTTACGAATTTGTCAGGAACTAGAACTCGCTATAGCACCTAACAGTGGTGCTTTTTTGCAGCTGGAGTTAAAAGATTATGAGTTTCATCAAAAGGATAGACTAACTTGAAATGAGGCTGGTGGAGACATTGCAGGATACATTTCAATTGCAATGAGTATACTTGCATAAATAGAGCATGTACAGATGAAAAAGTGGATTCCTTTTTTGGATAGTTTGCCATTATACGCAGAAAGTTCATTAGCTTGGTATGGTCTGACCTTTGCAGGATCACATTCTCATTTACTCCTGAAGAGAATTCATTGCCCAGTTTATCATACACAAAATGCTTAAATTTATACAGTTAGGTTTGTAAGTTATGTGTGTATTAGCTTACAATAAGACTAACTCAAAAACAATTGGAAATTCAAAATGGATAAATTAAGTGCTGTTTTTTAAAGCAGACATCAAAATTATGTAATTATTCTCAGGGAGGAAAAAATAGTATAAGGAATTACTGTTGGACTTGAAGATCTTAAAGGTCTTTTCCAACCTAAATGCTTCCATGAAATCATATCCCTTTTTATTTATGAAACTTCTCACTGTTATAGTAGTAACTAGATCAAGAGATGTTTTTGCAGCAAAACACAATACATGTAAGTACTTTCCATATATTTTATTAAACAAATAGTAAACTGAAGGCAATTGATTCTTGATTTGTGCTTTAACTAAGACAATTCCCTAGTTAACTAAAAGGATTGTTTCTGTGAAGGGGCAAGAACATTTCTCTCTTCACAGGAACTTTGAGCCAGCAAAGAAACACATGCATGATGCCACACTGAAGCCCATTTTCAAGATCTCAGTATTATGTCTTCACACATAAGACCAACTAAACTGTAAGTTAAGAACAGTGGCAAGAAAGCAAAGGCCAAGTTTTGCACAGGAATAAAATAATACCTCTTTGCATTTCAGAAATACATGCATCAACACAGGGGAGAACATTTAATTCTGTGTACAACAGTCAACCCATGTGCTTATACATAGATATACCACATATGCAGACACGTCTGTGTAATATTTGACAGTTTATGTACATAATGATTTCTGTTGTGATTATTATTGCTAAGGGGCAGATGAGTTTTCCCCTGGTTTAAAAATAACCCTGCGCTTTTATCACTGCAAGTAACAAATGCAGAAAACTCAGAGTGAATGCAGATGGCTTTCCAACTCTTCAGGAAGTCAACTTTAACACATGACACCACATTTAATTAATTTCACTTTGTTTCTGCCTCATTAGTTGCAAAAGTTAATCTTAGTTTCAGGGAAACTATTTGCAAGGCCATGCAGGGCAACAAAATTTTTCAAGAATCAAAGCAATGTCCTGTATCTGGTATTCAGCCAAACAAGAAACAAGAAAAAACAATAAAATAAATGCATAAGAAGAGAAAAAGCTGAGAAATAAAACTGATGCTAGAGAACAGCAGTGAAGTGTTAGATATCCATGACTCTCTCCTTTAGTCTCCTGTGAGGGGTGGGGGAAGGGGATGGACTGATGAGGAACTACCCACCCTGCAGCTGCTGTGGGGTCCAAGAAAGGAGAGAAAGCCAAACGTCACCCCAAATATGTTATCAGTCAGTAAACAGAGTTTATAGGAGAAATGGGGCCTCAAGCAAGGTCCAGGGCCACCCCGATAGAATTTCTGGTGCCCTTCCCTTCCTAGAAGTTGAGAATAGCAAAGGAGGAGGGATAGGATAAGGGAGGGAAAGTGGGCTTCTTATCTGGACAGTGCAGGTGAAGTCCACAGCACTCTTGGAAAACATATGGAGAAACAAATTTGAAAAACAAGACCCATTTACGTCTTCAGGGGAGGGGTAGAGTAGACTGCACAACAGTAGATAACACGCCTAATCGTTGCAACATCGCTGTGATCCACCACCACCCAGTTTTTCAGGAAAAGTATATCCATCCAGAAAAGATGGAACAAAAGGACCAGGAAGGAGAGGTAGTACTTGAGTAAACAGAGTTCCAGACTCTATGTGATAATATACACGAAGCATACCCCTGTATGCATTAGCATATTGAATTATATAGCTTTCTCCTTTTACTATCATGGTGTTTCTTTCTCTGTGTATTATAACACACAACGTAAGTTATTCCATTTATTTTACCAGAGCTGAGGCCCCAATTTACAAAAGCACTTTCATTTCCACTTGCATGACTCGTGAGCCAGTCTGCACACAGGAGCAGCGTTTGCATGACTTACAATGCAAAACACGAGGAAAGTCTTTAAGCCTGTTGATGAGCAGCACATCTTGGGACTTCAAAGACCAACAAGATTAAGGAAACCATGAAACAACCAAAATCCCAAAGCAACTCCTCTTAGGTGCATATACATTCAAATGACCGATCCTAGGATCTAGTATTTCCCACCACTGAACAGGAGCAGGACACAGCCGGAATCAGGCACTGCCGATACAGCAGCTCCCATCGCTGTGACAGGCTAATAAATAAATACCCGATACGCACACGCAGCTGATCGACTCGACGAGCAAACGGAATCCCTACAGGGAGCGATGCAGACCCACCTCCGCGCCAACCCCCGACCCGCCTCTGGCAGGCGATGCTGCACGCACCAAGCACCTCTCTCAGCAGGCAGCCTCGCATCATTCCGAGCCAAAAATCTGCTCGGTCTCCACCTCGCAAAGCCTCGACAGCATTTCAGCTCATTCAGCTTCCTGACGGGCTCGGGAGCTGCCGAAGCCAGCTGCGGGAGCTGCCCTCGGGGGGACCCCTCTGGCCGCGGCGGGAGCGGCCGCCCCGACGGCCCCGCGGGAAGCGCCGCGGCCGCCCCCAGCCCCCCGCCCGCCGCCCTACCGTTGTGCTCGTCGTATCCCCAGTGCAGCATGGCTCTGGTCTCCTGTCGGGACGGGACGGGACGGGCCGGGACGGGCCGGGCTGGGCTGGGCTGGGCTGGGACGGGAGAGGCGGCCGCGCCGTCACCGCCGCCAGCTTTGAAGGCGACGGGCGGTGACGCCCCGATGCTCGGGCGCCGATAAGGAGCCTGCAGCGCTCCGCGCCCGCGCAGCCCGGCCCCGACCCATCCGTTCCGATTCTCGCCCACCGCCCGCTGCCGCCCAGCATCCCCGCCGTGCCGTCGGGGCGGCCCGGGGGGCCGCGGCCGGCTGACAGCTGCGGGGCCGGCTCGCACGGGACCGCTCCAAGAGAGTGACGGTGTTACCCTCCGCCAGCCGCCTGCCCGCAAGAGGCACGAGTCGGGGCCAAGGGAAATCGGGGAAGTAAGGGTCTGTTGCTGGGGTGACCCCCCGCCCCCCGAAAGTCAAGCAAAGCGACCATCGATCGCTGCCCGGCCCCGCTGCGTCCCCCGGCGGGCCCCTGTGCCCCCCCCCCCCCCCCCCCTTACTCCGAGGGGAGGGAAGCTGATTCCCTTCGGAATTGGCCCTGGACAGATTCACGCTTTACAGGCGCGGCCCGTGGACAGTAGGCTTTCCCACAACCCACGCGAAATTTATTCTTTTTTAAAACCCCTGTGTTTCTGGGACTGTCAGGCACGTGCCTTGGCACCGTGGCCATCTCGGCCACTTTGGCACAGCCACACGCGCGGAAAGCTCCGCCCGCCCGTGCTGGGGGCTGCCGGGGGAGCGGGAGCACATGCTGAGACGGCGACGGGACCCCGACGGGACCCCGCCCCGCCCGATCCCGCCCCGCCCCCCGGCCGGCCCGGGGCAGCGGCGCGCGGTGGCGGGGGGCGCAGCGCCCCCTGCCGGCCTCGCCGCCCCATGACAGTGCTGGGGGGATTGGCGGCTTCCCCGGCGCGCGGGGGGTGACGTCAGCCGTCCGTCCGCCCGCCCGCCCCCGCGGTGCCGCCGCCATGGGGAAGAGTCGGTCGCGGGCGGCGAAGGCGGCGAGCGTCTTCCGCATCGCCCGCAGCGGCGCCGTCAAGGCCAAGGCTAAAGGCAAGGCGCGGCCCGTCACCTCCGGGCTGAAGCAGGTGAGCGGGGGATGGGGGGCGGTAGGTTTGCCGGCGGAGCGGCGGCGGGGGGATAGGGTAGCCGGCGGAGCGGCGCGGCAGCTTCCCACCGGAGCGCCTCAGGCCTGCCGGGTCGCCCGGCGGCCCCGCGCGAGGCTTCGGCCGGGCGGGCCCGGCCGCTTCCGCGGGGATCCCTTCGGGCCGGGGCGGTGCGGCCTTGCCTCCTCTGAGGCCTGTTCTGGGAGGCGGAGGGAGCGCTTGTGAGGGGCTCGGTAGAGCTGCTTTATGGGCAGTTTTCTTCTGGGCACAACATTGCAAAGTACACAGTTCCCACCTGAAAATTAGGTTTATGCGTGGATGTCATCGTCTTCAAAAAGGGAAAGACAAAAAATGTTATTTGATCTCTGCAAGCGTCCGCCACCTAAGACTTCGAGCTGTTCTCCTTGAGGGGGGTCATTTAGAAAGTATCTGATGGCATTTCAGTATGGCCCAGGGAACCTGATGCTAAAGACAACAGCCGTAGTTCAGCAAGTTTGCCTTTACTAGACCACGCTTGCAGTGTCACTGATGGTGTAATTCAGGGCATGGTTTAACAAAATGGCCTGATCGAAACCACCAGGCACAGATACTGCGAGGGGAAGTCCTGCTCTTTTCCGTCAGGTTCCCAACCCCAGCCCCCTTTTCCAGGCCGGGGCTCTGTTCCCACAGCTCTGCTTGATGCTGACTCAGGAACTCATCACGTCCTAGGTGGTTCAACTTGCTAAAATCAGCAGCAAAAGCAACTAAAAATGCATTTTGTGTTTTTCTGTGCTGGGTTGGCAAGTTGAACAAATTTAATTATGAATGAGTACAAAGAGAAACATTTTAGGGGGGAAGAACCAGAAAGGATGGAACCTTTTCTCATCCAGTAGCTGTTCGTTTGTCTTAGCTGTCAAGTAAAACCATGTCAGTGAGATGCAGTGAACAGATCTAAGAGCACGCACTGCCATGTTTTGCTCTTTAATCCCTCTTTTCCCCCTTCTTGCACCTTAGATGGACAGTGATGCTCTGCAGACCCTTCTGTGAGCTGATTTAACATACTGAAGGAATGGAAAAGTAAACAAGCAAAACCAGTATTCTACCATTTTCATGTCTGGAGAGCACCACTGCCCAGGGGAGGGAGAGAGTGAGTCGTGGCTGGCAGCGATGCAAGGGAAGAGGGGTGGGGGTGATCTAAGCAAGGGTTTTCCTCTTGGTAGCAGCAAGTCATCTTCTTTTCAAACCCTGCCTCCAGCCTGAGCTGTGTGATCTGCTGAGAGTTCAGCTAGTCCCTCTAGAAGGGCATCTGATAATAAAAGCAGAAAATTAGTGGTTTATTGTTCCCATTAGATTTAGTTGCAGTCTGCTGGGCAAAAAGAGTCAAACAGCCACTCTAAAAAAAGGCCCTTTCAAATTTTCCCCTGCAAGCTAAAGTCACTTGACGAGTTAATCTGGTAGACAGACAGGAACGTAACAAACTTTGGAAATAAACAATTTCATGTTGCTGGTGTCACATCTCCACTTAGTCTAGAGGGTTCTGTATAATAAAGAGAGAAACAAGTTTAAAAATCATATTCATGAAAAGTGAGTAGCTTATTAGGAGTAAAATTTTATTCTGTGTGTTTGAAGCTGTATTCTTTAATTCATTAAGCCTTTGGGGATTTAGTTATCATTAAGCAGTATAGGAAGATGCTCAGAAAAATTTGTTAAAATAGATTTATTCTTTAATAGATGAAAGCCTATTCAAACAACTTTTGATATAGATACACAAACTAGCTACAGAGCCTCTTTCTCTGGAGGAGTCCTGCCAGAGTAGCTGAGGATATCAGGTATTAAAAGTGACTGGATCCTTTCAGCACCCCTGTGAAGCTGGAAAATGGTAACAAGCCCTGATGGGAAGCCGAAGATCTTTGTAAATTGGATTGCCCACAGTCCCATCCACTCTCCATTTGAGCCGGGAGCTGAGTCCGTATTTCTCAACTCACTGTCCAGTTTGTTATCAAAGTGATAATCTGAGTAGACTTGTTACATCAGCCTCTTGCCACTGCTTGTTCTCTTGATCACTCAGAATAAGTGGAATTACTGTTAATGTGTACATGCTCTGAAATTATGGAAGCTTTGAAAGCAAAATGAATACGTGTAACCATTCACAGTTTGCTTCTGCCTGTGTAAATTGTTGAGAGGTGAATTACAGGGGTAGCCTTTGGAACAGCAGTAGGCATCCTGAAATCTGGGGTTGCCTGAAGGTGTATGAACATTTGCAATGTAATAGGACATTATCTGGCTACAGTCCTGTTCCAGACTTGGTGCTTCAGAAGCAACAGGTGCTAGGGCTGAGAACAGCTGAATCTTACTTTGCTGCAGCAGTGAAAGAGTTTATGCCTCCTTGCATCCACCGTGCTCCCCTCCCACAGATTACTGTCCCCAGAGCACAGCACATGTCCATGTCTTAGCTCTTCCCCTTCGAAAGCAAGCATCTTTGCTGAAATAACTTATGAAGGCAGATTTGGGCTAGTGAGGCTGAGGTGTCCAGGGATCAGATACACATCCTGGTCTGGTACAGTCACAGAAGTTTCTTTAAATACCACAACAAAATCTGGTAGACGTTCTTGACCAGACCTATAGTATGAACACATAGGAATGCAAGGTGTGATGTTGAAAAGCAAACTACTGAAAGAATTCAAAATGGTAAGATCATTTACAAACTGTATTGGGTTTGCATGGCAAGGTTTTGGTAGCTCACAGGGGCTACAGGGGTGGCTTCTGTGAGAAGCTGCTAGAAGCTTCCCATATGTCCAACAGAGCCAGTGCCAGCCAGCTCCAAGATGGACCCACTGCTGGCCAAGGCTGAGCCCATCAGTGATGGTTATAGCGCTTCTGGGATAACGTATTTAAGAAAGGGAAAATGTTGCTGTGCAACTGCAGACAGAGAAAGGAGTGAGAATATGTGAGAGAAACAGCTCTGCAGACACTAAGGTCAGTGAAGAAGGAGGGGGAGGAGGTGCTCCAGGCACCGGAGCCCATGGTGCAGCCCATGGTGAGGCAGGCTGTGCCTCTGCAGCACAGGGAGGTTAACGGTGGAGCAGATCTCCACCAGCAGCCCGTGGAGAACCCCACTCTAGAGCAGGTGGATGTGCCCAAAGGAGGCTGTGACCCTGTGGGAAGCCTGCGCTGGAGCAGGCTCCTGGCAGGACCCATGGCCCCATGGAGAGAGGAACCCACGCTGGAGCAGGTTTTCTGGCAGGACTTGTGATCCTGTGGGGGACCCACACTGAAGCAGTCTGTTGCTGAAGGACTGCACCCTGTGGAAGGAACCCATACTGGAGCAGTTCGTTAAGAGCTGCAGCCCATGGGAAGGGCTCACATTGGAGAAGTCTGTGGAGGACTGTGTCCTGTGGGAGGGACCCCATGCTAGAGCAGGGGAAGGGTGTGAGGAGTCCTCTCCCTGAGGAGGAAGGAGCAGCAGAGACAACATGTGATGAACGGACCACAACCCCCATTCCCTGACCCCCTGTGCTGCTGGGGAGAAGGAGGTAGAGAAAATCAGGAGTAAAGTTAAGCCTGGGAAGAAGGGTGGGGTGTGGGAAAGGTGTTGTTAAGATTTGGTTTTATTTCTCATTACCCTACTCTGATTTGATTGGTATTAAATTTAATTTTCCCCAAGTTGAGTTAGTTTTGCCTGTGACGTAATTACTGAGTGATCTCCCTGTCCTTACCTCGACCCATGAGCCTTTCATTATGATTTCTCTCCCATGTCCAGCTAAGGAGGGGAGTGATAGAGTAGCTTTGGTGGGCACCTGGCATCCAGCCAGGGTCAACCCACTACACGAAGGAGGGAAGGAACCCTTCCTGTAGCTCCAATCCAGCTAAGAGGAGCTGAGGGCAGTGTAGCAGGGCCTGTCTGCAGCCTGGCTTTTGTTTTGTGTTCTGTTTCTGGATCACTATGGGCTTCCTTTCCAATAGAACAAGTTTAACTGCTTTCATAATTTTTAATTTATTAGAACATCAGTATTACATGACTAGATGATATAATTAAGTACAGATCAACCTACTAAAAAGGAATTTTGGAAGATATGCATATAGAACTGGCTGTATAATAGTTGTACAAAAATGGTGCACTTCCACATGCCAGTGGAATTTCTGTTAAAAATACCAATGTGTGTATGTTTTTTCTTCCCAGATAAACATTAGAAATGCTGAAAAAGTTAGCACAATAAATAAAGCATTTGCTGAAGTTCAGAAAGAAGTACAGCAGCTATCAAAAGGCACTGCAGCAGAACCTCAGAAGAGTCATCAGGTAATTTCCCTTTGTGAAAATCTAAGTAGGGAAGTGGAAGGAATGTGCATGTTCAAAGCATTATATTCTGGCTCTAAGACTGCAGGCAATTCATGCAGTTGGATTAAAGCTGTAAGCCCAGCTTTATTGATTTCAGTTGTGGTAATGTTGAAATCTGGTTAGCATATTCAAGTGCTATTTAACTACTAAAGTAAAGAGAGACGAGGGTGGGCAGCCAAGCCGTAGCATGCTTCCAAAACATATTTTTAAATTATGTTCTAGTTGGTCTTTAACTGATTTTTTTAAAAAGTTAATTCCGGCTCCAGCCCCTTGATTTGAGACTTATGTCACAACATGAATAGACACAGAAAGTAAGGATGAACCTTGCTGTTCCTTACATGAAGCACCTGATAGTGCTTTGAACCAAACAAACAGCTCTGCCTCTTTCTGTTCCTGATTCCTAAGCCTTCATATTCCCTCATCAGAAGTACCAACACCTGAACAGCAATTTCTGTACTAGAGCTCTTGCCTGTAGCACTTAGGGTTCAAGACAGTGTTTCACTTGTCTTCCTTTGACTAGTCTTTTAAATAGGGCTACGTGCAGTCTTGCGCAAGAAATAATTAATGGAATTTAATTGCTGACAAGCTCTTCCGTATAAACTCTTAATGCTGACTCTGATGCTCCGGGAATGGTTTGGGGGAGAGAGAAAAGCTGTGGGCTGGGATAAGGTACACATCAATCCATGCTGGCTGTTGGGGGAAGTAGAGGGAGTTGGGAGAAGCACACATGAGTTGAGCATTATTTACCGTGCCTGGGGTGATCAAGTTTCTGTATGGCTGGAAGCAACAAAAGGAGTGTCAAATAACTTAAGGAGAGGCTGAGGGAAAAATGAAACATAGGTGACAGTCCTACCAGAACAGGATGAGGCCGAGCAAGGGTTTCAAGGCAGTTGGTGCCAGCAGCCCTGTCCCTGCTGGTTTGTTATTCCACACAGCCAGGAACTCAGACTGCACCACTGCTCCTGTGCTAGTAGGGCTGTACGTGGCATAACGTTGAATTTTATCACTCAGACTGTATTTTCTTTAAAGTTGCAAAAGCGTTGTCAAGAGCACTTCTGAACTAAAACCTGAGCCTACTTCCATTTGGCTGTGTTACTGGCATGATAGTTTGTCTTTCTCCTGCAGCATAAAGTGTCAGCTGCTTATCTGTCAAGTTTAGTGAATCCTGTAATGCCCCAAATTACTGAATTATGATTGCAAAATTAGCCTAAATTAAATACATAGAGACAAACTCATCTTCTAGACAAGGGATATTTATTAGTGTTTTTCTGCCAAGTAGAGTAAAAAGAAATTGCTTTCTACTTTAACCTGAAACTCATTTTTTTCAGGTTTCCACAAATCTGGAAGAGGAACCAGCAAACGTAGATGCTGCTACAAACCTGTTGTCTCAGTTGTAATACATAATGGACAATGAAGGGATTGCAAGAAATGAAGATCACAAATACTGATGGCTTTGTTTGTACAATTTTATTAAAAAAATCTTGTTAATATACAAGTATTGGCACACTTTAATACAAACTACAAACAGACCTTTCCTATCATCTAGGAAAGTGGAATGTCAGAAGTCAGTGTGAGAAACTTAAAGTGCTAAAACAGAAGGCACTTCACAAAATTGGTTCACTGAAACAGTTTAGCATAACTCAAGTTGACATCCTTCACTTTTCAGCATGGCAGTGAAAGCTTCAAAATTGATTGAAAGGTTAAAAAAAAAAAAGCTTCTTGGCAGTAAAGCTTCAAAGAAAATGCTGTTATCTGTAAGCAAGAAGCCTAATCATTTTTTTAAATTATCAAAAGGCTGTAGAGCATTTTTACTTTTCTTACTAAAGAAAACTCCAAATAATTGCATTACACAGAGGATACTCGGGTGAAAAAAAGGTGCCAGAATTTTTGATAAAAGCCCTTTTTTCTGGTTGTTGAATTTGTTTTGTGAAGTAGTTAAAGGAAGCAAAAGGAAATATACTCCCAGAGTCAGTGAACTAAGAAGTTATACATTCATTATTCAAATACTTAGGTTATGAAGAAGTCTAGAATGTTATAGTTAGAGGTAGATAAGTAGTCTGGTTGACACAATATCTAATAATTTAGTATCTGCACATCAAAGAGATCACAGACTCCTTCATTATCATCCAGGTTAAAGTTGTAGTCATCTCCGGGAGTAGGAGAGAGTCGTAAGAGAGGAAAAACTGTAAAGCAGGAATAGTTTAGTTTAAATTAAAACACTTCTGGAATATCAGCCCTATCTCATAATTCAGTGTTTGTCATCAGCAGTATCATGGTTAGTCTTAATTAAAATAGTCTTGATAATCTGACAAGCATGCTAGGATACATACAGTGAATACCTGTATTGCCTTCAAACTAAGGCAGTAAGTGACATGTCTACATTTTGTGCTTAGTATTTTAAATGAATTTGCTGGAATGGAGTGATAGCTGTGGAATACGAACTTAAATTCTTCTGCAGCAAAGGAGTGCCTGAGCAGCTTTTGAAACTTTCATCAGAAAGCCATCATTCATATTTGTAATTCCTTTGTCTTGTTGCAGTATTGCAGGTATCAGCTTTCAAATATTTATAACCTTAAGTAAGGAATTTAACATTATCCCTATTTTACAAATGAAAAATGGAGGCTAGCAGTTTGTCTGTGCACTGCATTTCAAGCATGGACTTCATGTCATCTGTGGGGAGGGAATGCAAGAAGAGAAGCCCCAGTCCTCATGCTGCACCTCAGGAACACTAACCTAGTGCAGATGAGCTGGGCATGCTGTACCTGCTCTAAAAGTGGAGACTATTTCCATTTTAGCCATGTATCGACACTTTCACATAATGCTATCTTGCCCCTCGGATCGTGTAATTACTTGGTTCTTTCTGATAAGCCCTGAGGTTGTCTGCTTGAAGGGCAGATATTAGCACAGGCTGCTCACAGCAGCATATTTACAGGGCAAGAGGAATAATGCCAGCTGAGTTCATCTCTTTGCCTGGCCCCTCAGCAAGCTAAAGCAGCGAGGCAGGGAGCATATAAACTACTAGCTGTAGTTTAGTCCTGCACTCACATGGCCACCAAGGTGCAAGAGCAGAAAGGGGTGACATTTGCCTGTTCTGTCAGTGTACCACAGCTCTGCATGCAGGCATGTATGCTCTGAAATGTTTACTCAAAGCTCCTGGAGGAAGCCTGAGGCAGAACAGAATTAAACCAGAACTTTTTTTTTAAGGCAGCACTCTAGTCATCAGCCTGTTCCTTCTCTGTTCCTGAATTAAGGACCGGTGGGTTATTCATGCATGTAAGTGCTTTCTGGATTAAGGCTCTCATGTTTTGATTGTTAAATAAAACTTGCAGGAAATGGAAAGGGGAGCAAAGACAAGAATGACAAAGATAGAGGAGGCAGTACAGGGGGAAGAAGTAGTTTCATACTGACTCTTGGCATCAGATTTAACAGACACCTATCAAGAGTGCTCTTCACACAAAAACCATGCTGCTACTTGCAATTATTAGGAAAGTAAAGATGTTAAATACTTACCGTCAGAAGACATGAGTTCATCAATAATATCCCCACTGATATTTCCTGTGAAAGACAGGAGCATGTGTTTATGGAAGTTGACACAGACTCATTAAAACACTGAATTGCAAAGTGCAGTATGGCTCGTGCACAGTGTAAGAGCGGTAGAGATAGCAATGGTATGCCATGTATACATAAAATAGATTCCATCTTTGTATCCCTCATTTTTTTCCTGATAGATTTCTCCCAATGATCCCTTATAACCCTAGAGCCATGTACAACACAGAGCTGATCCAGTGGGAGAGAAAGGTATTTTGGTCAAAATGAGTTTGCTACTTAGAGCTGGCTTAGCGGCTTCGTTAGGAGATAAACGGAAGCCTGTCATTTCCTCTGTGTAACTCATCAGTAACTCGGTCATAAAGGAGGACTCAGGAAACTAATAAAAACATTTAAACAGTCACTACTGCTTCCTACCTGCGGGCTCCTCCATCTTTGCTATGTCGAATGAGTTTGGCTTGAGAATACAGTTAACGTCCAGGGGCAGCAAGCCCTGGTAGTCATTTGAGCTAGTTGTAGCTTGGGCGACATCTCCTGAAAGGCTGGGGTACAACACCGACTCTGGAAGGCTGGAGTAAGGAGCTGCTGGGGTTGTACTGCTCTGCTGCACACTGCCGTCTGTTACAAAGACAGAAAGGCACGTTATGAAGTCTGTTACGGTAAAAGGGAACACAAACGCCTGGACCCAGCTTTGTCTTTTGAGGAGAACATGGCCAATGTCTGGAATGAGGCAAGAGGAGCCTCCCCCTTCCAAAGTCACAGGCACAATTTAATCAGGACCCTTCAGAAATCCAGTGTGTAACACTGACATAATTTTCTTAAATATTTTCCTATTACCCTACTGTTATTATGAAAAAACCACCTGATACTCAGGGAGTCTCTCACTGTGGCTATGTGGAAGAAGATAAGTGACCTTGTGGCACAAAGCTGGAACTGGTGCCTGTATTATCTGTCTCATTAAAAGGTACATGTTCAAATCCTATCTTCTGTCAGAGGTTGGCAATTTCATTCCATACTGCATTCAGGAGAAGCACCTCAGAATAACTAACAGGATCATATCCAAAACCTGTTCAGTATAAAATGATAAGCTACGAGGGAAGCTGTCTTCTGTTTCAGCAGACAGAAGAAGAGGAGGCTTCTCTGTAACCTGAGAGCTACTAGTAAGCCCTTGGGGTAGTTTCTTAACAGACAGCTGCTACGTTGCACAAATTCTTGATCTTTCCTCTATCTACCACCTTTTCTAACAGTTCTTTCCCTCCAGCTCCTGACCTCCCCCACCCATCTGAGGTAGGAAAAACTCTGGACCCACCTGATGGTGTGTCCGCAACTGATGTTTGCGGTAACTCCTGTCCTTGGTTCAGATCATGTTGTTCTGGTGGATTTTGAGGAGCTGTAGCAGGTTTAAGGGGGGTCGCTGGAGCTGCAGGTTGAGATGAGGGCTGTGCAAGGTCATCAGGCGGAGGAACTGGAAACACCATGGGTTTGGCGGAGCTTGAGTCTTTATTTATAAGCAGCACATGGATAGGTCCTGAACTACTTTTGAGATTGATCTGGTATTTCTTCTGTCCATTCTGTCCCTGTAAAGGTGGTATATTATGAAAGTTACCATTCCCTGAGAACTTGGAACTTTACAAAACGTAACAGTAACTGCATAGAGTTATTTCTCACAGAAAGTAATGAAGATGTTTGAACAGAATTCTCAAACTGATGCAGAAGATAAATACAGTGCTTTTCTAGTTAGATCACTAGAAAAGCTGAGAATTGGCACAAACTTATGAAATCATACTCAGGAAAAAAATATTTAAAAGCAATACGTGTGATCTAATAAAAAAACCAAACCAAAACCAAACCAGATTACAAACCTGTAATGTATTTACCTGACCAGAACAGTTACAGAGGACACAAACACACAATTCTTTGAAGTGTTTACTTGAATTCAAGTCATATGAGACTTATAGCAGGGCTACATCTTATCAATAAGAACAATGATAAATAGTGATTTCTGCACATTTACATTTTTTCTTTTTAAATGGAGCTTCAGAATGATCCTGGTTGAGACCAAGCATCCTAAAACAGTTGGATATATCACCGAGACTGAGTGAACACAGGATCATGAGTCAGTAGAAACGATTTCTTAGCTGATTTGCCAGGCCTTCTTTTGGCAAGTTACTTAAGCAATACAGCTAGGACTAGCTTCCTCTAGCACAGTCTTAATGAGACCACTGACTCCACTGTGGCTAATTCAGTGAACAGGTTTTCAGCAAGTATGTTCTAGAAAAAATGAGGATGAGAAAAGTGGGAAAGAAGCCTCAGGAAATGGGAACCAAAGCAGAAACATCCAGTTTGAACTTGGTGATGAAGACTTAAGATCAGCTTTTTTAGTCCCTCACAAAAAGCCAAAAAAACTCCACCCCAACATCACAGCTGCTAACTTTGGTCCCACTGAGCACCTTACCATTGCCTAAACTGATTTCAGCAGAGACAGACAAAGATCGTACCACCAATCAGCTTCATGGTTCTAGCATTAGATGCTCTTATGATACTAGACTGTGCTTAGCCTCACTAAAAATAGCTTGTGAAACTTCTCAGGTGAATTTCAGCCTTCTACAAGTGTAGTGGCTATCATGCTTCATACAATGCTCTCTCCCAACTATATAAACCCTATGTAAAACACAGCACTGCAACAAAAAAAAATATTAAAGATGAGCAGAGGTAAGTAATTTGGCCTCCTACTTTACCCTTGCCCATTCCACCTTTTGGCGAAAGTGAGAGTGAAGTCTGTTTCTCTATCCAGTCTAGTACCACAAGACTAAACATAAACTACATCTAAACTAAACCTACAACTAAATCTAAAAGCTTTTTGGTAAAAGATCTGTTTTAACAATGCGACAGAGAAATCTGACACATAAAAGTCACTGCTAATAAGTTCTCAAGGGAATTCATGACAATTGTGTCAAATTTGGAAAACTGCAACATTTAAAAGCAAGAGAGAAGAGAGGGCAAAGAAACCCATTACTGCATCTCGTTTTTAATATACAACAGAGTTACCATTAGTCTATCTAGGTGTACGAAAACCACTTTTTCCCACATGGCCTCTCCCTTCTCAACTCAACCAACCTTATTTTTTTTTCTCCCTCTTGCACACAGAGATAAATCCTCTGCTCTAATGTAGCTCTTCTTTTCCACTGTCCCTCTAGAACTCTTAGGTAAACAAGAAACCAGTACATACCATTTCGGGTATAGGTACTTCTAACTGTGTACCACAAGGTGCTTGGATTGCTAGAAGTGTGTCTCCTGGTTAAATAGCAATTTTAAAGAAAGTGTTAAGTGTGTGTATTTTTCTTAAGTCTTGCATAGTATCCACTCAAATAAGATATGGTAATTCTCTAAGGCACTTAAAATTCTGCATAATTCTAGCATAAACAAACTTGTGGTAGGACTTGCATAGTCCCTATAAGATCCAAGTATATCGCATAATATAAATCACAGAATTCCAATACGTAGACCATAATTGCAAGAACCTTTTCTCGTAGCAGTACAAGATTTACCACTTCCTTTACCTGTTTGTTACTGTCCCCAGATCTCCTAGTGGTACACGTAACACGAGGCGAAAATATTTAACTAGCTTCTTTTTCAGCTAAAACAGCTCTCTGGTCCAGCTCACTTTATGGCTTTGAAGAATGGTGGTAGTACAGAGAAATTTAACAGAAGGAAGAAAATGTATTAATGGTCATCTTCAGTGCCAGCACTTCCAAGTGTCTAAGCCCACAGCTTCTGCAGCACATACAACTGGGATGTAGCAGCTGGCTATCAAACTCACCTGTAGCTTACTATGCACACTAAAATGTATTGGTTAAAGTCAGGAGGTCACAAGTACATCAACAGCACCGGCACAACCTGCCTTACACTGCAGGTCACTCACCTACCTGCACATCATTTCCCCTTTGTCCGTAACTTGGAATAATGCTTTTCTTTCTCTGCCTCCTAAGAGACACTTACATGAAGTACTATATGACTGGCATACTAGATGCCTCCATTTTGTGATGACTAACTCTTTTTAGTAACAGCTCATTTTTGTTAAACTCTGCAGCAGGTTGGTTTTTTTTTTTTTATTCAAAAAAAACCCCCAACCTTCTTTGTGGCAAAGAAGAGGTAGTTCTGAGCCTAGCTGGAGGCTGAACAACAATCTTCTCTTGGGTGCCCCAGGATCAGGAGAAGATGTCAAGGGAAGTAACTTTTGCCAGCAATTCTTGGCAATTTCTTCAAACCTCCTGTACAGAAGGAATCCTTTTGATTTAGTAGCTGTGCCCCATCACTGAACTTCAGCTGGCTCCACTTATCAGCATCATCAGGAGCTCCTTTTGACTACAGCTGCCACCAGAAAATGTTATGAAATTTGGACCTGTCTGGTCTTTCTGGTGGGTCGGACCAACATGTCCTGTCCCTGGTTCCATTAACAGCCTGAGGTAAGCCGCTGCAAAGTATGAATACAGAAAAAGACATCCGAAACCAGTACTCAAAAAACAGCTGAGCTTTCATTCTGTACAATCTGTGACTACACCTAGAAAATGACAGAACTTGCTAGTCATGAACATTATGAGACACATCTACTTAGTACTGATCACTATTGAATACTTCTAAATTTTAAATACTTGTAGGGAAAAAGCAGATAGTTAGCAAGTTAGTTTTCAAGAGGAAGATCAAGAAATCTCTCACTTTAAGAAATAACAGCCTAGCAGCAACTTACCATTGAAGCAGTTGCAGATATCTTCATGGGTAACATATGAAAACGTGACTTATGTCAAGGAACATTTTTCTTAAAGCAACACAAAACTGGTATTTGTTACCCTTTAAAAGAAGTTTGTCCAAACTGAGTCTAAACTATAAACTTACTGCTATTACTCAGAGGTGTAATCAAGGCATGATTTTTGGCTTTCAGAATGGCTAGTTAAAAACAGCAAAGTTGCGTCTTTTAAAGAAAAAAAATCTGTATCTGTGAAGAAAATACAAAAAAAAAAATTGTGTAGTTTGAATGAGAAGCAATTCTTCTAAAAAAGGAAAACATGTAAAATCTTGTTTTGAGGAATACCATTTACCTTACTAACTTGACACTACAGAATTCAAATACATATCAGGACTTCCCAGAATCACACAAAAACTGCCAGAGGGGACATGAGAGTTCACCTGCTGTCCTGTCCCATTCCCTCCCTCAACATAGATCAACTGTTAAGACATTCCAAACAGATGTTTGCCTCCCCTCTTCTGGAAAACCTCCAGTAATGGATATTCCACCACCTCCCTGGGGGGTCAATTCCAGTGCTCGCTCTCCCAAAGCAAAGCTTCTCCTAACATCTAACTTCAGTCTCCTTTGCTACAGAATCCATTTCATAGGAACAGTTTCTGTAGAGCAACTCAAGTAGTTTTTAAGTACTTATCACTGGTGCTATAGATAAGAAGGGCACTTTCCTGCTCCCAATCTCAGATGTCTTATTGTCCTGGTTTAACCAGGATAGGGTTAAGTTTCCCCAGCAGTGGGGGGGAGCTCTAGCCGGGTTATTCAGATACCATGCGACGTCACATCCAGGCAGGTCACATTTTTCCTGGCGCAGGAGCGTGGTGCACTCGTGGTTTTGTACATCGTGCTTCAAACTGCTGTATTTGGTAGCTATTTTGCTCTGTTCATTGCTATCACTATTACTGTTATTGTTACTGTTGTTGTTTGTTGTGTTGCTATTGCATTGTTGTATTAAACCTTTCCTTATTTCAGTCTTGGGGCTTTGTATTTCACTCCCTTTGTGGGGGAGGGGCAGCGGCC
The DNA here is from genome assembly GCF_047716275.1 of Strix uralensis. NCBI lineage: Eukaryota > Metazoa > Chordata > Aves > Strigiformes > Strigidae > Strix > Strix uralensis. The sequence goes on along the minus strand of NC_133972.1, from coordinate 144,956,896 downwards.
GCGTGGTCTCAGACCCCGGCAGGGGCTAAACCACCACACTTATTTTGCTCAATATGTTGCAAGACCCCTAAACACATGGTTACAAGCAACGTAGCTGGAACTCTCTGCTCATGGGGTATTTACACGCAGGATTTTTTTCCAACCCAACAAGCTTCAGGACTTTGTCAACTCAATTTATCTTTGGGTGATAGCTTAACCTTTTCAAGAGAAGCAAGCAACACAAAAAAAGATTCATGTAAAGCACCAGTAAAAAGTATAAATTCAAGTGCCAGAAAGCAACAGAATTCATTTAAAATAAGACACCAGCATTATACTATGGACTTAAAAATTACTGCCATATATATGTGTGTGTGTGCTAAATTATTTTCAGATCCAATCATACAGTCACAGAAGTTAAAAAGTCATGTAAATAAGATTTATATTTTCTTTCTTTTTGAACCAAAACCAGAAATATATATTTGCCTTTCCTTGCTTCTGATAAGATGGACTACATTATGCTTTATCCAATACCTACACTTTAACTGTTGTTTTAATTCTAGTTCCAAGATACACACAATTAATTTAAAAGGATATTGGTGGTTTGTAGAATCATCCATGACGTTCTTGATACTTTGCTGAAGCCACAGTTTCTGCTGATCCAATTCTTTTTCTTTTAGCTCTAGATCTTCAATTTCAGCTTCCAGATACCTCAGCCTGTCTATGACTTCTTTTGTATTGCAGCCAGCACCTACTCCTCTTAAAAAGATATAAGGGTGCATGAAACCACAAGTGAAAATCTAAAGCAAACACGCAAAAATAATTTCTTAAGACTGTTTTCAAAATTTTGGAATATCTACTAATATTCACCATTAGGGAAATGAACATTTACCTTCCCAGCACTGATTTAACAGAAAAATGAAAATTCTTAACGTCAGATCAAATTTAGAATTCCCCTCTACTGAAATTTCTTTTGGAATGTAGGTTTTTTTCTGCATTGGAGCTGGTTTGCAGACACTTTCTTCCCCTCTAACTCTTAGCTTGAGCTTTCACCTTCAGTGACCCAGGAGGAAATCGGCATGTACTACAGGTTGTAGGCAGGTGGAGACAGTGTGTCCCAATACCCCTCCCAGATTCATCTAGAGTAAATTTTTCAACTGCAAGTGCTAGTTATAAAGTAGCACAAGTTTTCTGAAAGTTTCTCTCCTGTATGCTTTAGACTTGATTTTATGTATCAAAGACACAAGTTAAAGGGAAGAGAAATAAAAGTTCATTTGCAACTTTGCTGTAATTCTACAACGTCGTATTGCTCATTGGTGAGCACAACGTTAATTTTATGTTGTATCTACTCAGGAGAAGGGGGAAGAAGCAATTTTTGTTGCTCTTGAGCACATGAAAATTTGCAGAATTGACATGGCTTACTTCCACTGAATGCTGTTTTTTGACTTCTTCTCAATGAGATCAATTCCCTCTAAAACATTGGTGATATCATAGATCCTTCTCTTCTGCCTCACAGCAAGGGTATCAGCAGCCTGCCAAGAGAAGAACAAGTATCAGCAGCTTGCACGCTGAGGGCAAAAGACAGTTAAACTATTCCCTTGGAAAAATGCCAACTACTGTCATTCTGAAGGCAGAGGGTTTGGCTCTTCAAGAGCCAGATGCTCAGTCATGAATTCAGGAGTTCAGCACCTGTGTGTAGTGCTACAAAGCTGAGAGGAGTCACCTCTTTGAAGGCCAGCAGGCCTACCCTTGACAGAGAGTTCATGTGTGTTGCAAAGACCACGTTCAGTATTTGGAGCATGCGCTATTCAACTGCACGGAGGAGCTTTCACTGCTCTTTTTGGAAGGTAGGAAAAAGTGGGGAAGGCAGACAGCAATGCCCTGCAGTGGAACATGCCTCTGAAGCCAACGATGTATTAAGTTTATCATCCCTTCCACTAACACTCGAGGTATTGCAGTCTTTGTTTGGATTAAACTGTGCTGGGATACGAAACGACAGGGCTGTAATTTCACAAAGTGGCTGAAGGAGAGCTGCAATACTTCAAGCCAGCAACACCCTCTAACATTTCACTGCACAAATTCACCTCGCAGTGTACCTGGGCTTGCTCAGTCTGTCACACTGAGTACCAAGAGCTGTTTCACAGCCACCAGGACCGTGGTACAGCTCACAGAGATGCTCGCCGCTGTCACACTATCACTTTCACGTTCCAGCTAGCTAGGCCGTGTGTCTGTGTGCTGTCACAGCTCGTCATTCAAAGCAAAGCAGCGTGTCAGGCAGAGGTAACAGTCTGCTTCATGCCATAATTCTCTCCATGGTGACTTTTATGTACCTGATGCAAAGACTTAAGATAAAACAAGCAAACTTGAGCTTATTGTGCCTTCCACACCCTCAGCTCTTTGATGCTGTAAAGCGGCTCAAGTTCAAAGAATATTAGCTAAAAGGAGAGAAAGCAAAGAGGAGTCTGAGTCTGCAACTACTCAGGATGCTCAGATAAATGATTACAAGGGACTACATGTATTAAACAGATTAAAAGAAAAAAAGAAGAAAAATAAAGGGAAGGATAGCTGGCAAAGACTTCTGCATCCTGAATTTGAACTAACGCACAAAGTCACCTAATTTCCACTACAGGCATATAATGATTTATTTCAGTTTGTCCAACAGTCTATTAAATTAATGCTTTTAGTAAGGTAGCCTATATGAAGAGTACAACCTGAGACAACCACAAATAGGAAGGAAAACCAGATCCATTTTATAGTGAAGTCCATATAACTCCTTTTACAGTATTTTCTGAGCTCTAAACAAACTCACTAATCTTCTAAAGAAATGACACTTTCCTAATAAAGTTAATTACTAGGACTTAGTAGTCCAATTTATACGGTGAATGTTTTTCTAGTGAAGTAAAATTAAAGGAAAAAAATGAAAGAACGGAGATGAAAAAAATACTCTTACAGCCATGAAATATAAACACTGCTCTTTCTCCTTGACAGTGATGTACCTACTAAACAGTGTTAGCAACATTTATCTTTTGTATCGTCTTCTGTAGCAGTCTGTTAAAATCTTTTCCTATCTAACAAAACAAAATACATACAAATACATACAAAAGCACACACTTTAGTTCGCTCCAAGGAAACAGGCTCTTTGATCACTTGTACCAGCAGGCATGCTCTTGCTATCTTAACCTGCTATTTTTGCTGCATGCATACACACTGCTTACAATGATTGCAAGAGAGGCCTTCAAAATCTAGGCAGTGACAAAATTGATGCTGCCTGCACAATGTTTAATCAACACCCTGTACATCTCATAGTCTTCAGAGGCACAATCTCTACAAGCTCTCTACATGGTTCAATGCAGGGAATGGACAGCACACACTTAATCAGCTGCTATTCTGATTAATTACTTTCTGCTTTTTTTTTTTCCATTGCTCAACACATGGACCTAGGACTTGGTCTACCGCTCATGGTTTGAGTGATGAAGAAACTGCTCTGGAGACCGATTTCATTACCTCATGAGAATTTCCAAAATGCCTGTCTGTACAACATATAAATGCTTTACTAATCTTAATGTATTTTCAAACCAAAGTTTAAGACAAAAAAAAAAAAAAAAAATCACTAATTTTGAGTGCCCAGCTTCAGATGTTTCGAAGCTGGAGTGGTCTCGGTACTCTAAATTCTCCTGCATTTCACACTCAAAGCAGAGCTCCCATGAACACCAGCAGTGGAGATTCACTACTGCTGGAAACCAGGCTCCAGAACCCCAAGTTAGGGACTGAGAAAATGAAGGACACAGTTACATATGTATTTGGCTTGACTAGCACTGTATATAATTCAATCACAGCTACAAAGTCCAACTACTTACATCAGGAATTCCAACAAAGAAGTCAAAGTGGGGCCAGTCAGGAAAGTGTAATCCAGATATTCACTAGTTTTCTGGTGCTGGTCTTGCAACCTAATTATCTTCTCAAAATTTTATGGAGTGTTTCAGAGATATTTTAAAAACCAATTGAAAAGCTCCTTGACGCTCTAGCAGTTACCAATGGGACATCTTCTGGTAGGCACATGGTTCAGAAATTAAGTTCAGTCATTCAGTTCCTCCACATGAACCACATGCTAATGACTTCAATAATTAAGAGTGTTTTGAGACAAATCTCTTGTTGTCAAAAATACTCTTAAAACTCATAATTTCTCAGCCTGCATCAAATGGTGGAAGCAGATCCAGCAGCACAAGAAAGGGACATCTACCACAATGGCCCTGCTAACATGGTTGGAGGTAGCTTCCACACTCCTTCCTCTGAACCATTTGTATTTGGTGTTCCTTCTTAAAAATCTTTTAAATGTAAAGCTGCTGCATTCTAGTCATTCCTTCTAGTATCTCCTCATACTTTGATTAAGTATGTATTCAAGACAAGCACTGTATGAGTGTCTCACAGACAGGTTTGGAGCTAAAAGAAAAACCTCTAAGTGCAGGGCTTTGGTTCTGTGTGCATTCAGATTGTGCAACTTGTGGAATACAGAAAATATGCTGTTCAGCAGAGTTTCAGCTGCAGGCATGCACACGCACACACACACACACAAACCTGTCCAGGAATAAAACAACCACCCAGAAAAAGGGTAATTGAGAGTTTGGGTGGACTCTCACACAACTTCTTTGCTCCCTGAGAGCTAACAAAAGGCAGGGGGAATCATCAGCTGCACATTCACTGCATTAGCACTGAAGAGCAGATGAATTTGCTAGAGCACCATGGCAGAGTCATTACTGAGAAGCTTAACAAAGCAGAAGGGCCAGCAATGCCTGCCTGCTCTCCCTGTGCCAAAGGAAAGAGGTCCTGCATCTTCTGGACTGTCCCTGTAGCAGATGACATCTCCCCAAGAGGACTGTCAACACTTCAGTGGGAGTGAACAGTGTGCTTGGCAACCTGTACATAAAACTAATGAATATCACTTCACGCGTAAAGGTTAAGAGAACGTAAAATTTAGCAGATAAGCTTTTTCTTCTTCTGTAGAATATGGCAAGTGTATGGCAGTTGTTATTTGCTGCTGATCAATACATTTATAAAGGTAGTAGCAAACAAGTAGATTTTGGAGTACCTGATGTTTTGCACCGATGATCAGAAACACTACTTAACCTCGAGTATAGCATTCTGCTTTAAACCAAGCCCATTTAAGAAATCAAGGCAAAAGCAGTTGTATGCTACTGAAGAGGAAGAATACACGATGTTTTGGGAGTCATTTCAGGAGGTTTATTCCTTACTCACTCATCTTGCTTTTTTTCTCTCTTCCCTGCAATTCATGGGTTGCTGCATATAGGAACTTTGCTTTCCTTCCCTTCCATCTCATCCCTTAACGTCTTAGGCTATGTTTCCAAAACTAGATTTGTTTATACAGGATTATTCAGGGACAGCTATACAATTACTGGAGAATAGCTGTTTGATTTTAAAGTAAGCACTGTAGAATTCAAATTTCAAGTAAAGAAAATCCTTACTTCCACTCCCACGAGTTGTCAGATGTTAGCAGAGAAGCATCCAGCACTAAAACATTTCCAAAATCAGTTCAGCACACAGAACTCGTAGGGCTCCCTGCTCCTAAAGCAAGGAACCGTGCCCACACGTAGGACAACGCATCACTACTGCTTCATGATGGGTCAGCACACATGTCCCAAAGTGTCCTCTTACAGACCGTTTAACTATAACTATAGATGTATCCAAAAATCACCAGAAAACATGCTATAGAACAGCTTTTCACTCTCAATTGCTAAATCACAAAGCCAGAAGTACACTTAATGTTTCCAAATTGCATTTACTTCATAGTGCACTGTTGGTGCACAGAAATACTAATCAGCAGCATAACATCAGTCAGTACCTGTCAGCAGGGAGACATCTGAAGATGTTCACTGCAGGAATCATTTCTTAGAACGCCCTGTTCTGTTTCAAGACCGTCCTGGTTCTTCAGCTGCCTGAGCACACCGACATAATGTGCCTGCTGGTTTTCATTTTTCCTTAGATATGTGGCTTATTTATGAGAAACACCAGTTACAGAAACGTACGTTCTGACTCATTGTTTATGAAAGTATGAACAATTTACTCACTTCAGTTAGTATTTACTTCCAACAAACAGTATCCTGTAGTTCAGAAATCAGTCTCCAAAAAGGGTCTTGAGCAGAATGTCAATGTCTTGTTGCAATGTCCACTTATGTTTCCCTGGCTATCAACCCTTCCATTCCCTCTGGGTGCTTACCTTCCTCACAAAAGGCGATGAGAAATGTCCCACCCCTCTACACAGCCCTACTTTATTGTTCAAATCCATGCTCTTTGGCTCTTTAAGCTAAGCTTTTTGGCGCAATGTCTTATGAATTGGGTATGCTTTGCTTCTCAAATTAACCCTGGAACACCTCGCAGCGCACGACAGATAATAAAGCAAGCTGCACAACGATCCCCGAGATGTGGACCGCTTAGTTCTGTTTTACTGAAGAAAGAGGCAATTAAATATGAAGAAGTTAATCAATGTGTACAGGCCACAACATAACTAAAGGAGAGTATAAAACCTACCCAGTACCCTACCTAGTTCACCCTGAAGTTTCACTAGTCACTGTAACACTACAGAAGCGCTTGCTTCTGAAGAGGGATGCACAGACACAGCTCCGACACCACCACTCACCTCCTGTAGCCCACTAAGAATAATCAACAAAAAAGGTCAGTTTTCCAGAAAGGACTTCAAATAACCAAAGTGCCAAGCCAGTCTCTTACTGCCCTTTGCTTAACTCCTCAGCAGTTCGCTAGAGGACCTTAACCAGCCAGGAGAAATACACTTTCCCCTTGACGCACTGTGCAGGCCAACAGCCGGCAGGGCCCGAGCAGTACCCCGGCCCCTCGGCCAGCACGGCAGAACGCTCCAGGGCACCGGGGAGCGGACACCCGCCAAGGGTCCCTCCTGAGACAGAGCGACCCGGTGCAAGGCGGGCTCGTCCCAGGGCTCCATGGGTGAAGTCCCCCCACTGCTGCAGTCCAGCGCCTTCACGGCTCAGAGGCGACAGGCTGCAGAAGTGGGTGAAGCTGATTTGCCACCCACGTCGCCAATTAAGCATCTTTCACATATATATGTATATATACAATGCTCTCAGAAGGCACTGGTCTGTTTTTCAACATCGTTTTCCTTTGCTAAAAGGACATTGAGGGAGACAGGTGAGAAACAGGTATAAATAACGGCCCGTACACTGAGCCAGTGCGCAGAGCAACGCAAGAGTAAAAAATAAATAAAAAGCCCCTAGTGACCTACGTTTTATGCACAGTAACCATTTCACCCTCCTTAAAAGAGTCGGAACGCGTATTTCAGGCGACCGCGGCGGCTGTCAGCCATCACCGGGCAGCCGCAGCCCGTCAGCGGCCGGGGCACCCCCCGCCGCCCGGGGACGGAGGAAGAGGGCGGCCCGGCCCGGCCCCCGCGCTGCGCCGCCTTCCCGGCAGCGCGGCGGGGCTGTGCGGGGCGGCGAGGCCCGGCGGGGCCCGGCGGTACCGCGGGCGCCGTCCCCCCGCCGCGGGCAGGCCGCCGCCATGGCGCCGCCGCCCCGCCCCGCCCCGCCCTCGCACCGCTTTGAGGTCCAGCACGCCGTCCTTGGCCTCCTGCAGCAGCGACACGAACTTGGTGGTCAGCAGCCCCAGGCTCTTCTCGTGGCGGCTGCTGCCGCCGCCGCCCACCGCCGCCTCGGCCGCCGCGGCCATGCCGCCCGCGGGGCCGCCCCGCCGCGCCACGTGTCACGACCGCTGCAACGGCCCGAGTCCGGAACGGAGCCCCGGCCCGAGGGCTGCGGCGGGAGGGGCGGCGCCGCAGGAAGTGACGCCGCCGCCGTTGCCTGGACACCGGCGCGTTTCGGCCGCGGGGGGCGAGGGGCCGCCGGCTGGGACCGGGCCGTGCCCGCCCCGCGGGGCTGGGGCCACCGGCGGGGCGGTGCTCCTCGGCCCTACGGCCTCCAGGAAGGGCTGGGCCGGGACGCGCAAGCCCGCGCCATGCGGAGAGGAGTCGCGCTCGGCTGAGGGGGCCGGGCCGGGCCTTCGCTCCGGCTTCCCCGGAGCGGGCGGCACAGGCCGGGAGCCCGCCTCAGGGAGGGAGGACAGGGGCGTCGGCGACAGACCCGAGCGCCTGAAGTGCCCCTGCAAGCCTGCCCTTCCCTAACCGGTAGCACCCCGTCACATCCTTCCCTGTTTGCATTTGATATAAATAAACCGAGATTAATTATAAACTACGTTCTCCCATCTCCTGAGGCCCGACGCAGGACACGCGGATGGTCTGGCGAAAGGCACCGAGAATGGCGGGTGCCTGCCCAGTTCCTTGCAGGGGTGTCCGAACATACTCAGCCTTAACCCTCACTGGGATACCTTTGGATAAAAGTAGAAAAGCTTAAAAGCCCACATAGCCTAAGAATTCAAGAGATGTACTTTAAGAAAGAAATGCTGTTGGGAAAAGATACCCTCAGATACCCCATCACACCAGGCCGTGGAGCACATTATAAAGGGACATTACACAGAATGTGCCGTGTGACAGAGGAGCTCTGCCTTCACAGGTAATCGCATCTTCAGGGCAATGCGTGCATGTAGAGGAGCAAGCAGGTACGCACTCTCTCTGGACCTTGAATCACATCCCTCCTGCTCTGAGGTAGCACAGGAGTTTCCTGACACATTCAATATTGATTTAAATAGATGCGTTATCTTGTCTAGAAACGAAAACAAAACAATCTAATAACAGAATCAGTTTTAAATTGTCATGATTAATGCAGGAGAAAATGCCTTGCATCTGACAAGGTCAGAATTCACATTTTGTTTATATTATTTATTATTTTATACCTTTCATTAATGTCAGGCTGAAATTTATCCTTGTGAATAGGTATTGGCACAGCTTTGACCTACACCATGTTTTTATTATCATTTTGAAGGTAGAAATCATTTAAACATCTGTTAAAAAGCTCTAAGGAAGCCATGTAACCATAAAGAGGGAAGCAATGCCAAAGGCAGAATTAGCCACAAGAAAAACAATCCAAACACTACTAATGTATGCATGTATCCAAATGTGAGATTTCTGAGCCAACAGCAAGGAGTAGAATTTATGTTAAAAACAGTAACAAAAATTAGAAATTAGAAAATAGTTTTTCCTCCAAAATTTTAATTTAGAAACTCTGAGCCGGTATTTAGAATTGAAGCAGGGCAAGTTTTTACCTTCCTGGTGCATTCCAGGCATTCAATTACTTGACCCAAAGTGTAGTTTGGTCAATTAATAAGCAAAGAAAAAAGAAGTGCCCAAGGAAGCACTTGATAAACATGACAGAAAAGCACTCCGAAGTGGTGTAACCTTTCTGTGCCAGTGATACCCATTTAAATACCATAGAACAGCTTTCCAGGTGAATATTTCCTCACATAATGTGGCTCCTGAAGAAGCAGGAGTGTGTAGAGCACAAGGTAAGAATGAGAAGTCATTTTTTTCTGCATTTAGGTAACACTGATATATTTGTGTCAGCAAATCAGTAGACCACTGAGATGCCAGCAGACCAATAAATCAGGCTCATTTTCAACTTCACAGCAAAATTTACTAGACTGACATTCATTAACCCAACTGTGCTAAGAGCTGGTTCTTGCACCTTGCTAACCACTACCACTATGCATTAATTTTTTCATGTTATCAACTGTTCACACAGATTCAAAGCAGTCAGTCCTTAGCAGCTATAACCCACCTGAGCCAGGAGTACACAGTGCTCATCAGCGCTGATTGCTCCCGTTCTTGGTGGCCTCAGGGGCCAGGTGCAGAAACTGTGGATGCAGGGAGCCAGAGCTGGAGCAAGCGTCTGCCTTCTGCCACCGCCCACAAATTTGGAATCTTACCCTTTTATAAGACCATGCAATCTCTAGACAATTCCCAGCCCTCCACCTCCACCCTTGGACAATGTTACTGTGCGAAGCAGGGCAGGGATATTGTTTTCCTAGGCCACGGCAGGTGCCTTATTCCGTTGGTGGGTGGCTTTTTTTTTTTTTTTTTTAATTTTGCTTTGTTGCTGTTTCCTTTCTTAAAGCAAAAGCAGTCTGTTCCCTGCTCTCAAGGTTGTCCAAGACCAGTCACTGACCATCAGTGAGTTGTTTTTTCTGCCACAGCCTCTTGCTTTCAACTTGTGCTTGTGTTTTCAAGGCCTTTGTTACATCCCACGCTTAAGCTGCACCTCATAACAAGAGGCAGCTGGTATCAAGCTCTGGTTCACACAGCAAGTTCTCATAACAAGTTGGTAACAAGCCCAACAGGCCTTACACAGTTAGCTAAAGGCCAGGGCCTTTTACTAGCACTAGTGCTTTTACTGGGCATAAAAATGCATATACAGGTATACCACATCTGTGTGCTTACACCAGGGTTCTGAACAAGCTGATGGTAAAGGTGGCTTAGTGGCAACAGGGCTCTGCTTTAGCTCCTGCAAAGTGGAAGGTGAGAAGAAATAGCTCCACCTGGTGCACCAACAAATAACTAATTTTACTACTAACTATTTTACTTACTACTGCAGCATTAAACACTTCAGAGTATGACATAGTACAGTAACAGTTTAGGATCCTCTGAGAACAAATCAAATAAAAATAAATGGCTGAGTACAGTGGAGATGGTAGAGTCTCCATCGTGAAAGAAGTATAATGATCATATTAACATAAGGCTTATGATTAGCTTCCAGAAGCAGCTGCTAGTTTATTATCTCCTATTCTTCAAAAGCCCAATAGGAAGCTTCTTGCTCTAGAGAACCAAACTATGCTGCCAAAAAAGCCACTCTAAGTTGCAGGAGTCATGCATTCCTCATCTGCAGTGGCAGATTAAACGTATTTTCAGGTAAATTCTTGGATCTCTCATTACAAGAATCTTTACCCCAGTGAAGCAAAGCTCCAAGCTCTTGTCTTAAAAGCAAAGGCCCAACCTTCTTTTCTCTTATTAAACATGCTAGTTCCTAATTTCATATGATGCTTTTCTTCTATATATGTGTTTTGACCCATTTTGACAAAACAGTTAAAAATAACCAAAGGTTAGAAATAACTATTTATTATGAAAATAATGTAAAAATATTCGTCTGATTCCTGAACCATTAAAGTATATCACAGAGAATTCAGAAAACAAGGAAGAGTGCATTGTATGTATGAATTTGCTTAAGTTTGTGTAATAAGTGAATATATTAATAATCTTCAAAGATCTTGCTGAATATCATTCAGCGCATGTGTAAGTCGTCTTATTTTATTTTCCATGGCTTTTTTATGGTTTGCCGTTTCCTGCAGAAGCTGCCGCATTTCTTCTTCAACATAGTAAACCTGCAAGAGCACACAGAGATCAAATAGAATTCTTGCTTTTCCTTAATATGCCTAAAATCATATAATCTTAGCAATTTTAAAGACTGATAAGCAATGCAAGAGTTACATGCTTATGTTTAAATAAGCAATGTACTACTTTTGAGAGAGGATGCAGTAGCAGAATTTTGCTTTAAAAAAGTATTAATTTGCTAGGAGATAGTGAGTAATGTGTCAAACCCAAAATACCTACTATGCAGAAAAAGCACTAGCTGTCACACTAAGGAAGAATGCAGTATATGACAGGAACAGTAACTTAACGCTGGCATAGGTGAGTTAAATGGATTATCTGGCATAATCACCATTATTCTTGGCTGTATAGTTAAGGAGATGTTTAGCTATCGACTCATAACAGCTACACAGCACACAGCTTTACTTTGCTTGAATACAGAACCTCATGATGGTACAGTTCTAAAGATTTTCCTGCTGTGCAAAGATCAAGGACTAAACCAGGGTTGTTTCCATCCAGAGATTAGCCAGATAGATACAAACAGGTGATTTGCAAGCACCACTGTTGTAGGAACCATAGAATAAAAATGCAAATAGAGTATACATATAAATGTAGTATTAAAGTTACTTTTTCATTTGCTGCTTCAATTTGTTTTTCCTTTTCAGTTGCCAGCTGCAATAGTTCTTCCTGATGAGCTGCCAACATTGACTCAAGTTGTTTTCTAAAAGCATCATCCATTTCGTGAAGTTTTTCCACAGCAATCCTAAAAATAAAAAAAAAAAAAAATCACGCTCCTGCAAACAACTGAAGTATTTTGGTTTGCCCAATTCTGCCTTCGATAAGGTTTTAATAACATAGGCACGAAGACAATTATTTGAACATCAGAAGATGTCCCATTTTCTCAAGTACGTGTTCTAGTTTTATGCACCATGTTTAGGGCTTCTGCGTGCCTCTTGGCAGAAGCATTTAATCACTAGCAAAGAACACAAACATTCGGGCTTGCTACTATCAACATGGATAAGAACTCCACCTGTTTGCAAACATCTACTCATCACACTTTTACTTCCTGAGAAGTCAATGACTGAGATATGCGATCCTGTAAACCGCCCGTAAACTTGTGTCTCTCAGAAACAGAACAGTGTCTGCTTCACAGTAGTGAAGCATTTCCCTGACTCCAAGCAAATTCTGGTTTTAGGGGCTAATTCTAAAATATGTGGCAACAGAAAGCAAGGCAAATTATTCCGCTATACAATTAATTTACAACAAAATAGAATTATCTGGGGCAAAATTTCAGTTTCACTACTGATCTTCCAATAATTCCAAAACCTAGCACTACTGACTCTTTGGTTGGGTTTTTTATTTGTTTTTTTAAAATCAAACTTGACCATCAAGGTATTTTCTTTCATTTATTAATCAGATGACCTTCCTTAAAATAATAGTGAAAGTGTAATTAATCAAAGCATTTAATTAAAAAAGGTAAAGCAAAGGTAAAGCAAATCGAGGCTGCACCTTGATTACTGTGTTCAGTTTTGGGCCCCTCACTACAAGACAGACATCGAAGTGCTGAAGTGTGTCCAAAGGTCAGTGAAGCTGGTGAAAGGTCTAGAGCACAAGTCTTATGAGGAGCAGCTGAGGGAACAGGGGTTGTTTAGTCTGGAGAAGAGGAGGCTCAAGGGAGACCTTATTGTGCTCTACAGCTACCTGAAAGGAGGTTGTAGTGAGGTGGGTGTGGTCTCTTCTCCCAAGTAACAAGCTATAGAACAAAAGGAAATGGCCTCAAGTTACACCAGGGTGGGGTTTAGACTGGATATTAGGAAAAATTTCTTCACTGAAAGGGTTGTCAAGCATTGGAACAGACTGCTCAGGGAAGTGGTTGAGTCACCGTTCCTGGAGGTATTTAAAAGACATGTAGATGTGGTGCTTAGGGACATGGTTTAGTGGTGGACTTGGCAGTGTTGGGTTAACAGCTGGACTCAATGATCTCAAAGGTCTTTTCCAACCTAAATGATGCTATGATTTATTAATGTTGTTGTGATAAGTACTGAGGATCTGTCCTAAGTTTCCGACACAGTGCATAAGATATTGTCATCATCCTGCACAGACCTTAGTGAGGCACTGTGGTCTCTCTCATAAGCCCAAATGCCAGCCACGGTTGCTTGGCTTAACCTGTGATTAGCAACCAATTTGTGCCATGTGTCCTGGTCACGACCTAGAAGGTTCTAGACAGGCTCATGCTCAAAGAAGCTCTGCTACAGACTGTAAGACTGTGCCTCATGTGCACAAGCATCTTCACTGCAGGACTCCAGTCAGCATGTGTGATCACTGTAGAAGAATCCCTATCATGTAAGCGTGACATGGAGTTTCCTCACAGAGGTAAACCAAAAGCGTTGTGGTGGAATGGGCATACTGGGCAGGAATGAATGTAGGCTCCACTTATTTTCAGAGAAAATGGTCACACAGCTAAGTTTAAAGATGAGTGCTGTAACAATGCTAGTACCACGAAGTAAGTCACCTGTATAGCAAGAATTACTTCTATGCACAGAGTTTGCAGCAACTGGGCTCACCCAGTACTTAAAAAGGTATCACACATTCTTTCACCATATAATCTAACATTTTTGTATAGTTATTAACAGAGCAACTCTCTAACTGAGCAGTCACAAAATAAGCTATTAAGGTGTTCACCTCTGAGTCTGAAGACTTTTATTTCTCTCTTCAATCAGCTTCTTCTCTTTGATATCGAAGCTCTCCTTCATTTGTTTAACCTGCACCTCCAGCTGGCTTAACAGCTCTCCTTTACCTTGCCACTTCTTTTTCAGTGCACTGAAAATAAAATGCACATATTTACAATTAATGTGGATGTAATTTCTTAGGAGGGCAGGAAAAAAAAAGAGTTTTCCATGCTTCTATTTTTCCACATTTCCGTGGGTTTTAACAGAAACCAAGTACTCTCTGAACATAGAGTAACTTCAGAGAAGTGTTGCATACTATTATGATCCCAAAGAATTATCACTTTTATGTATTACCTGTGTGCATTCTTAATGCTGTCAAGTTCTACTTCTTTTTCTTCTAGCAGTTGCTTTAATTCCTCTTTTCTTTCCTTTTGCCTTTCTAATTTTTCCATTAGCTCTTCAAATTCAGCAGCTTTTTCATCCAACTGCACTTGAAAAAATTTCTGAGCTTCCAGATTTTCTTCATGCTGTTTTCTGATTTGTTTATCTTTTTCTTGTAAGCCCTTTATAAGATAAATATTTTAGAACACAAACTCTCTTCATTTTAACTTTATTGTTACCCTTTAAGGGTATCTGTTTAGACTATGCTGGAATAAAGTAGAGACAGACGTGGAAGTTTACTCTTCCAATTGTATTATGTGAAAAATACTTAGTAAAGTGGTAGCCAGTTAAATAATCTTCATCTGAAAGAAGTCAGAATTAAAAAAAAAAATTCATCAAAACATAAATCTGAAATTGAAAGCAAATTAAGAAGAGAAGGTATTTAGAACTCTAATACAACATCTTATTCTACATACACAAATCACTGAGCTCATATTCTGTTACGTTGCTGTATAGTTTAATGAGTAACACATCTAACCTTGCCTGACATAACATGCTATAAAACTTTGCTCTGATTAATAAGATAAAGTCTCTAAATGAGATGAATGGAATTAACAGAACAAAACACAGTAGCTCTGCTGTTCAAATATTGATTTACAAGAACAGAATAGAGAATAAAATATTTACATTATAAAATAAACCTGAAGCGAAGTTTTTACATTTTTTTTCCTTTCTTTTAAACACACAGGAAGAATTATGTTATCCTAGGTTCTTCCTCTCTCAAAATTATTATCAAGAATAACTTGAAGCAAGGCAAAGAAAAGAAAGTCTTTACATAAATATGGTTCAATGAGAGATTCAAAGTAGCATCTCTGTACATCAAGTTAATACAAAGCCCTCTTCTGCTCTCAGTGAAATCAATTGCCGCTGACAGCCTGACTGTCCTTTCCGAGCTGGTAAACTAGGAGTGCAGAGCCAGCTTTCTTTACAGCCTTTACAATAACTTTCACTGCAAATCTTAATTTTAGTTAAGCACGCAAGTTGTCAGACACAGCACTTACTTCTTTTAATCTCCTAATTGTTTCTGTCTGATCGTCCACTATTTTGTTTTTAATTCTTATCGTATCACTGTCCTGTTCCTTTTGCTTTTTTAACGTCTCAATCTCATTCATTAAAACTTCAATTTTTGCTTCTAGTTTTCCCCGATCTTGAGCAAGATGAGCTCCTAGATAAAACAGGATAATCACACTACAGCACTCATTTTACAGATGACCTCAAGATGTATAATGTCGTGGGGAGGTGAAGGTAAGAACCACCTTAAAAAACACCTTAAAAACCAAAACATGACCATTTTGCCACTGGAAACTGCCACTGTCGGGCTTTAATCTGTAGGCAGGTAACACTTAAAAGAGGAAAATGTAGAACTGAAGGTCTGTATTTTATCCTTTGAAAACAACTCTGATAAAAGTCAACAGTAATCCTTACAGATCCAGCCAATCTCAAAGAGCCCACAAGAATGGTGCTGAGTCACGTGAATCAGGGAAAATGAAAAAAGTCCAAGCTTTTTTTCACCCAGTATTTACCAGGTGGTTGATTTTGGGTTTTTTTGTATTTTTAAGATATATACTGAAATTTTCACATTAGGCTTATCTGATAGACAAGTAGCATTACATAATACTATTTACAAATCCTTGTTTTCCTAGTTTTGTGTAACATTATGGTATTTTGACGTTTTGGGGAAATAAACTATATTAGCAACTAACTCCCACAACTGCTGTTACAGTTCCTATAATGGCCTGCATACTACAGAAGATCTATTTTTGCACATCATCTTTACAACTGGATAAGATCATCAAGGCATCCAGAGACCCTGACATGATTACAACTATATTGGAGCATTCGTTTGAAAGGTATGACATTGAATATCACCATTTTTTCTGCAAAAGGAAAAAAAAAACCCACACGTTATTCTACCTTGTTGTGCCAACTCTTGCCCCCATATTTTTCTTTCCATTTTTAATCCATCAATCACAGATTCCTGGGCTGTCAGCTGAGAAATAAGTTTTCCATTTTCCTTTTTCAGAAGTTCAAGTTGAACAGACTTCTGTTTGTATTCCTCAGTCACAGTTGCAAGTTCTCCAGTTCGACACTATGAATTGAAATTTCAAATCATTACCAAGTGGCTAGGAAAGTAATACTTATATACAGCAAATTAAGTTAACTAAGGAATATTCTGCTTGTAAACAGGATTCTCTCTGCATCTCTTCCTAGTAATGAAGCACAAATGTTTGCTTCAAGTAGACATATTTCAATCCCAGAAAACTGTAAAACTGATTTCTAAGTAGCCACTTTAAATCACCAATGCCATTATAAACACTTGCTTAGAATTCTAAATGCACAAGTCAAAAAAAAAAAAAGGAGAAACAGAAAGTCAAGATATTAAAAACCAAATCAAAAACAGACAGAAACTGGGATGAACTTCCACTTTCCATGATAAAGATTTATCCTCAACTATGCAGGCTACTTTTTGTTTTACAGATTACAGCTGTTTTATATAGCTATTTTTAAATTTTGGTTTTAGCAGCATCACTGACTGGCAGAATCCTATTCTGCATAGCAGCACAATGTTTGCACACCCCAACCGCAACATGTAGGGAAGTGATTAGAAACAGCTGTGCAGGGGTTGTGCTCCAGAGAAATTTTAACATAAAGATGGACTGGAGACATACATGGACTGGATCACACAACAGCTGAGAAGTTATGTTCCCAAGATTTTTAAGAATTATTTACGGACAATGTAGTACTATAATATGTTACTATACAGTGATCAGTAGTGTAACATAAAGCAGCCGTGCCCCCAGTACTTAACATTCAAATTAGACAATGAGTAGAAAATGACTAATTCTGCTAATTTTATGCAACCCTGAGATACTAAGCTGCTAATAAATACACTTGATTATTTGTCCAAGTTCATTTTTACTTCATGTAGAGTGACAACTGCAGAACCATATTCCATTACTTTGAATTTACAAAGGGTCAGGACTATTAATGTAGGTTTTTAAATCTCAGTTTAGAGTGACCACTTGATTATATACAAACTGCTAGCAATTACAAGGCAAGGAGTCCACTTCTAAAGACACAAATGAGTCTAGATTTTGCTGTACGGGGAACAGTGTTTGTGAGAAACAGAAGTGCAAGACACAAGAATAAAGGCTGATGCGGAATACTAGGTTTTAGCGTAACAGGAAACATGTCTTTCAGTCAATCTACCTTGTATGGAATTGTTACTTTTATAGATAAAATATTACCAAAATATCATATATGTAGTTGAAATCTTTTGAAACAAGTACCTTTAGGTTTGCTGTAGCTTCTTCATTTGATTTTGTTAGTTCTGCAATCTTTGCTTTCTGTTCTTTTACTATACTTGTCAGGTCTTGGATCAGACTTGCCATTTCCTTTTCCTTTTGTTCAAATTCAAACAGGGCTCGTTTATGTTCAACTAGATCAGCAGCAACATTTTCAAAACCCTCTTTTACCTAAAGTTTTACAAGATAAGACTTGAAAAATTATAACATTTGGCGAAAGGGTGTATACATACACACAAATGAAATCTGAATTTCAAATAAAGGAAGAAATAGAAGTTCATCAACAGTATGTGAAATCAGTGAATATCTGAAACTGGTATTCTACTAGTTTGTTGATGATATTTCAACTCAAAAAACTGGTTCTGCTCAGCTACAAACTTGTAAAACAAAAACCTGGAAAAAAATAATTCATGGGTGGATGGGAAGCAGAGCAGGAAAAAACACAGTCTGGGAAATGAAAACAATGGATTGATTTAATCTCATTGTTAAGATTAACATTGAAATCTGGAAAGACGAGCTTAAAGTTAATTCTATTTCTTTTCCTTGCAAGAGAAAGATTTGAGGGGTGAAAAAACAGTCTTTTCTTTCCCTTCTTCTCCTATGTATGCAAGTGGTTTAAAATGAAGAAAACCAAGTATAAGTGAAGGTGAAGCATTTAAAATTTTATATTATTTAACATATAAAATAATGGAAACACTAGCCATAGAAATAAGTTATCTAAGGAATTTAGTAAGCAAGTTTTGAATTTGAATTTCAAAATGCATATCCAAAATCCAATTTGGAATAGATAAACAATAGGAAACTTTATTATTAAATACACCAGTATATATGTAACCATAACCTTATCAAAACACCACAAGTTTTTACACTAGTTGAACATATTCTAATAGAAGGTCAACATTTTTTAAAATTAATTGATACCACCAGATAGAAGTTTTTCTAATTTCTTTTGATTAACATTTAGTTATGAACAAAAATGTTGGGTTTTTTGAGTGCTGACTTGGCATTTGGTGTCTAAGTTCTAATCATTGATCTTTCAAAGCTTATCACCAGTATTTTTAGATGAATCCTTGGAGCAAATACCTTAAGGATTTAAAAAAAAAAAAAAAAAGACAAAAGCAAAAAACCAAACCCCAAAACCCAACACATTTAAGAGAACTACAACTCCACCTAGTCTGAGATGAAATGTTCTCTTAGTCTTACCTCTTTAAACCGTTTTGCTTCAATAGTTAAAGCTAAGCGAAATTCATCTTCTAATTCTTTGTACTTCTGGTTTAATATATTAATTTTCTCCTGAAATTCTTTAACATGTTGTTCATGCCTCTGCTCCTCTTTAGCCACTTCTTTTGACAAAGCATCTTGAAATTCAGGTCCATTTAAAGCAACTCGGGTTTCAAGTTCTTTCCTGAAGTTATCAAACATATACTTGAGACAACAGCTGCAGGATCTCACAATGCTATTTCAATTTCCTTAGTATTTCTTAAAAAGGTTAATAAATTACGTAATAAATGGGATAAACTCCTTAGTTTCACAGACAGATTTCAGTCTGACAATGGCCCTAGGGTGAGAAGTGTGTTGACTACTGTTACACATCTAAAGGAATAACCTTAATTTTTAGTTCAAACTTTTGTAGAAATTATTCAATTACTCTTTTGCTGTAGTTAGCATTTGTTTGGCTTGCTGTTAACAAAGATCTGGAAGAAACATTGGAATCAGGGAATCGCACTGTACAGCCAAATACCCTCTTTTGCAGTCATTCTCTTCACCCTCACCCAGCAACTGTTGCTTCTCACTCAGACCCAAAACCTGAAAAGCAGCAGCAGCATGGACCTGAAGGGTTCCAGGATAAGCCTCCTTCCTATCTGGAAGCATCTCTCTAGGAGAATGCTGAAGCAAAAGTACCTTGTACTTTAAGATTATTCTGTTCAGCTGCTTTAAAGCACAAACACAAAACTCTGTCCTTCACATTACATCTTTTGGAGATTTATGAGATAAGAATTGGAAGTTCTCAAAACACAGCTGTCAGATTCTTCCCATCTAAACCTGCAGCTATCTTGGTATCTGAATACATTTATCCTTGTAAAATTTAGCAAGTGTAACCAGCTTATTTTATTAATAACCTCTCTCACATACTAGTATACCACACACCACTTGTTGCTTTAGTTTGTGCACATATTTGATTGTATTAGCTAAACAGTATAGAACTTATGTTCAAGTATTCTCCAAAAAAAGGAAATTTTGAGAGGAAACAAGAAAACAGTCACAAGCCACCTGCCCACCCTAATGCAAGACACTGTAGAAGCTGACTTTTTTTTGGAACACTTTGTGTTACTGTAGTGTATGCAGATCTTCCGACAACAATTCAAATGCGATTTTATTTTTATCTGGTTATTTTCTGGATTAAAGATCAAGTATTTAAAATAAAAAGTTCAGCCATCCATAAGACAAGAACCTATCAAGTGAAAGGCCATAAGAACACAGTTGCCTACATGGACTTAGCAGTCAAGAATCTACAAGATATGAAGACATTCTTAATTGAGCAGAAAAATGGGTGGGAAGACTTCTACAGTTTTACAAAGACCATTTCTCACATTAAAAACAAACAAAACCACACCCAACACATTCACAACACTAACATCTCTATTAACTTGTGAAAGTAGAAGACCCCATACCTTTGCTCTTGTTCTCTTAATATAAGAAGTTCATGTAGTTGTTTTACCTTCTCCTTCTGTTGTCGAAAGGATATTCGAAGTAATTGTACTTCTCTTTCATTTGCTGATGCTTTAAGCTCTGCTTCTTGCACCTGTTTCATCTGTGTAGAATTCATAAAGAGAGAAGCAAGATTTTCTTAAAACTGTAACGTATTCATATGTTATACTAGAATAGAAAGTAATAGGTGCTTATTTAAAGTTTTATACATGTCTACCTGGGCCATTACATTCACAGCATACTCCACAACTGACAGTATTTTTCACAAATTTTTATGGAATTTTATTATGTTATCTAGCCCAAGACAAAGGAAGGTTATTTTTTTTTTCCTTTTTACTTAATATATTTTGTTACACTTGCAGAAATTTAACATAAGATGTTTAAGTCTTAGGTTAGGTTATTAAAACACAAAGTAACTTTTATGAAGAACCCAGGACATTTACTAAATTTATAAAGAACTTGAAACCATCCTGCAGAAGTGGAACAACTGTACTGGCAGAATGATCTCCTCAGTTACAAACTCTCATATTGTAATGAGTTATTAGTTTCAAGCAAAACATTTTTAGATGTATTCAATATGACTTTTTTTTTTTAACACTTTGAGTTATCTGTCTGAGTTTTACAGCTTAAAGTTGAAGAAAGCTGCTTTCTAAAGATTCTACAAAAAAAATAGAGAATAAGTATAAACACCAGGTGGCATACTCCACTTTTTCCATTTGATGCAAGTTTTTATAAGTAATTCCATTTTATAATCTTAAGCCTTTTACATACAAAGCTGTCTTTTCTGACTCAACAAGTAGGAAAAAAAATGAGAACAGTTATAAAGGTTTTAATTACTCATGAAATGGTAATTCAGAATCAAGACACTTCAGAAGCTGCAAGTTAGAACATGCAACAGAAACAGAAGAGGTGATGTTAATGGAGATATTCTTACTCCTAATCATTACTTGCAGCAATCATCTCAATCCTTTTGTGCTCAGGCAGTGAGCAGTAACAACTGTCTTGTCAACCTGTCCTCCTAAGTAAAGCAAAGGGTTTCCATGTTCCATACTTATACAATTCTAATCTCTTTGCTTTCCAGAGTATCCAAATTCCAAATTTGTGAATGGTTAATAGACTAAATACTCTGTCAGTTATCTAATGGCAGAGATAGAATGCAGAGACAACCCAGTTTACTTTCCAATTCTCACAAGAAAATAAACCAAACACACCCAACCCCCACAAAACAAAAAACAACAAAAAAACCCTGCAACACAAATCTGTTTTCTTTCAGAATTCCACCACAACTCTCCCCTCAACATGATTTTTGAGCAATCAAAATGAAAAAAAAAAATTAAGGAACAGCTGTATGGAATGTCCTGCACTGTCAAATAAAACATTGGAAACTGTTTATCATCTCCTGCAATGTCCCTTAAGATGTCTAAGTGCTGCTGCATGTTATGAGTTCCTGCTCGCGAATGCCAGAGGTATCTAAAGTTCACAGAGTATCTTCAGTTGTACAAAAATTATTGTGAGGCTTGACTACGAAGCTAAGTTCTGACGTTCTACATGTTAAGCCTCTTCACAAGTAACATTTAGACGCATCCCACTGTACTGTTGTTTTGTGGGTGAAGTGAAGCAATTCTCTCCTAAACTGAAGCACTTAAAAACAAAAACACATGCAAATTTAAAGAGTGCCAGAAAATAGGGCACACATTTAGATGCATAGTAACTTATTTATCTTGAAACCCTTAAAGAAGTAATCTAGTAATATTGACTGAAATCCTTAAACAGAGACTACCTAGAATAACCATAATTTACCACTGAAGCTAACTGCCAATGTGTACTATGAGAAAGCTCTATGAAATATTATAGAATGTTAATTTTGGAGTTGATAAAATAGGCCAAAGGTATATTAAATCTGAGCATTCAAGAAGAGAATGTAGTCTCTAGAGCATCATGATTATTCTTTGAAACATAATTATTAAAGAGCATTTGCTACAGGATCTTAAAGACAGGAACAAAGACCTTCCCTTTAAAAAAATTTTGAAGTTAATAAAAATTATGCTACTATCAAAAGAGATTATTTATTTCTAAAAACTCATTAAAGGAAAAATGAAAACCTCATACACCAGTAAGGTATTTCCTTTCTTATAGGAAAAGAAAAAAACAAACAAACAAAAAACCCAACCACTCTCCACTTTACATCACTAAATTTAGTACTTTCCAAAGTGACATGCAGATACCTGATCTAAACTGAAAGTCACTTCTAGATCCACAGTAACTCCAGAGTGTTTACAGATAAGCAAGAAAATGGAAGAGCCACTCAGGTGCCTAAACTTGAGCCTAAAGTGGAGAGTGGATAATCCATAGCTTGAATGGCACTTGCAGTTTGGCTGTCAGCACACAGTCCCTGAGTCTGTTCCCTTTCAGGGTATCTAGAGCACCACACTAGCAGTTCAGAGACTTTTCAGGATGGATGTATTAGGATTCAGTTCTGTAAGTGGATGTGTTCAGTGACACAGGAATGGGCTGATATAGGAATATAATCAAACAATAGGAATAGATATTGGAGGATGCAGCATTTGGCCACTGAAAATTCACCAGTTAATTATTCAGTCAGAAATAGTGGCAGTATCTGGTCCCACATCTTGATCTTACGTCTTTGTACACTGAACAAAGTGCCTCTGACAACAAAAACATCATTATCTTCTCCAGCTGTAAAACCAAAACCTAAGAAGTCCCAAACAAAAAAACTCCAAACTAGAATCTTTAAGTTCTCAGAAATTACTGTTCTGTTCACAGTTAAAAGCATCTAATTCTTTAGATCAGCAAAATAAACAGAACCACCAGATTTCCACCCTGCTAGTAAGATCTTTATTGGTTTCAGCAACGTTTTAAAAACACTTGTCTTTGTTACTGTGTATTTTCAGAAAATACCAACTCTCAGTGTTAAGTACATGGGACTTGTTCTCCTTTATCTTTAAGGCCACATCACATGACATACTTCTATTTATAGGAGACATTAATTGACAATTAAAATGGATACTTGTTATTAACTACTACTATGTAGAAGAAAAAAGCCCCAGGTTTATTGTGAAAAACTCAGACTTAAGGCTTGTAAAATCTAGTATTTCTTACTATCTAGGACTATAGTAGCCATCCTGTTGCCACTGTATTATTTACTCATTAAAGATATTTACCTCTATTGTTCGTTGCTGCAATCTCTGTGTCTCCATCTTGGAAAGTGTTTCTTCTAAAGCTTGCATGGCCTTCTGACGTTCTGCTTCTTTATTTCTTGCCTGATTTAACTCATCTGTCAGTCTTTCAGTTTCACCTTTCAACTGTTGGACATCTGCTTGCAGCCTTGCTTTAACATCTCTCTCTTTCAATATCAATTCCTTTAATCTGAGAATAAATGCAATAAAGTTGTATTACAAACATGTTAGTATTCAGTTTGATGCCAAATACATTGAGAAAAATACATTAGTGTGTGTCATGGCACGGTATGTTGTTCGTTGCTGAGTTTTACTATTTACAGTACTGTCATGTAAAATTGTTTGAAAACATGTAAAATATTACTAAAGTCATGTGTAGTATTACTATACGGAGATTCATTTTAAAAGAAACTGAGTTGGAGACAACCTCATAGATAGGTCTTTAAGGAAATGACATTCCAGTATCATTTTGCTTTGTACAGAAGTCAAACATATAGTAACAATTTGTAATTTAATAATTTTCTTCAGAAAACTTTGAAATACCCTTAAATATTCTAATAATTTTTGATATAAGATCTATCTCAAAAGAAAAGGAACATAATAAGCTTCTTATCCAAGGTGGTAACAAATAAAGGTGGGAAGTGAACCTAAAACAAAAAATGTGTCTTTCATAACTACAACAGTTAAGAAAAAGACAAATAGAGCAGACAACTCCAATCATAGCTGATAACAAACAATGCTTTGTTAGAAGGGAGAACTTTTGGAAAAAAGGATGCTGCTCAGAACCTACAAGGATGATGACAGCAGTCTATAGGAAGATATGCTAGGCCTGACCTGCACAACATACTGCCTACTGGCCAACTCTGGCCTGCCAGAAACATCTTTGTTCAAGTGCACTGTGCTGGAAAAAAAGAATGTTGTATGTACAGGTGAAAAGTGAGATTGGGAATTGGAAGCAGAAAGTATGATACGAGACAGCTACTAGTACTTGAGCTGAAAGACCAAGTACAATTATGATACAGATTGCTTAGAAAGTAATGGCTAGAAATGGAGGTGACATACTGATACTGTTCTGAGACAAGAACAGGAAGAAAGCTGCAGAGCTACAGCAAGGAATTTCATCAGGTAATACTGAGAGAAATTCTAGCTCTACTTCTTGATTCATTATTTTCCAAGTGTATTGTTTAAAGCTGTTCTGAATTAAAAAAAAAAAACATGGAACAAACTCACTACAGCACTGTTTCCCTACCTGTCTGTAGTGTATACAGCCATACTCTGAATATTCTTTTCTTCTTTTGCATGTTTCTGTAGCTCTCTGACGTGCTCTATTAATTTCTTCTCTGCTTGCTCTGCTTTCCATCTCCTTTCTTTCTCCTGATCCAGTTCTTGAATCAGCACCTTAGCAAGAATGTGGTAAGCATCAACTTACTAGGAAACATTCAAATGTAGCCAAAAGTGACAAACAATATTCATAATTGTAGAACAAGTATTCTTTGTCTTTCTGGAATTCATGGATGACAGAGGAAAGTGCAAGTGGCCAGGCCAAAAAACCCCACAAAACTGAAATAAATAAATTCTCTTCCAGCTGACACTACAAGAACTCCACTATTTTTTGATACTATCTACACACAATTACTTCTGTCACTTCCAATTTTAAAGTTTCACCAGGAGACATATGCATGGCTCCAGGTGAAGACATACTCATATTTAACTTGATAAGATGCAAAACATACTCGATATGTTGATTCCTCTGTGGCATTTGAATTAATTTCTTCTACTTTTTCTATATTGCTCTGTCTTCCAGTTAATATTTCAGCTTTTCTTCCCACTACTTCCAAGTCTTGAGCATCCAATGATGAATTCAGATGAGAGTCTCTCTGACTGGAGCGTGGACACTTTGAGGAACTCTTCTTCTCTTCCCTATAATAGCAGGCCATCAAGGTATATTTAAGAACATTCAGAGTTTAAACAGTAACAGGGGATTCAGACATTTTTTCAGGCAGGACAAAATTTTACAGTTCTGTGTAGATGTTGAACTGTACAGAGTTCAAAACCACATAGAAAATTTTCAAGCAGATCATAAAACAAACAGCTAAATTCAAATCTTCAGCTATATAAAAAAAAATACATCTTATGATCACATAGATTTTAAGCAGTTTTAGAGAAGCAGAGTAGCTGTAGAGCTCCAGTGGCTGACTAAACTAACATATTCCAATTTATATCATCTTCTATGATTTATAAAAATATCAGAAGTGATGCGAACTATTATGGCATCCTCAGTTTCATCACAGAATATGGACAGTTAAATCCCTGACCACTGCTTTGACACCATGAATCTTTTATTTATATTTTTTAATGACTCAATTCTTCTGTCTGTGGAGACTTCTTCTGTCACCACAATTTAAAACAAAGATGAAAATACAAGCTGTTAGAATTCTGAAAGTGTTTGTTTTGGAATCTTCAGTTCAATTTCCTTTCCACCTAAAGACAGAAAATGCTCATACAGGAAAATGACTGAGTGAAGCCTCAGCAGCTAGTAATTTTTAGAGCATTAACAACAGAGCTAATTTACCCAACCTACCACTTTCAGCAAAATGTTTCAAGTCAGACTACATTCACTTGAACAATATTAAGCTTAATTCGTTTTGGCTTTATATGGCAAACACTGGGATACCTGTCAGTTATTTTGTTATTAAGATGATTCGCATGACACCTAGTAGATAAGGTAGTTCTGCGGTAAGTAGGGATCTTGCTTCTTTTCACCACCTTTCTGTTGTTCTCTTTCCCACTATCATTTTCGCTCTCAGAAGTTGGATCTGTATCTCTCTTAGCTTTGAGAACATTTGGAGGAGCTTCCCTTCTTGAGGTATCAGACACCTAGGAACAGATGCAAGTTTTATCTACACATTTTAAAATTTCCAATTTGCTAATTTCTAACATTTACTCAGGCGCTGTTTTTAAAAAGTTCACACAAAATAATTTTAACAGAAAAGTAAATAATTGCTTCCAAACAACCCCTTCCCTCCTTGCTAAAACATTTTGTTGTTTTAAAGATAAAATAAACCCAACACAACAGCATGCTTGAGAACACACAGTTGTATCTTTCTGAAATACCTGAAGTTTGGTAAAATCCTTAGGCACAGAAGCTTGGTGCAAAATGTAAAATAAATACTGTATTTAAAACCAGAAAAGCCTTGCAAACATGCAAGGTACACCACAAACTGCTACAAAAACATACCTGACAAACATATCAGACCAACTTGACCTATTAGCAAAATTAATTTCCAACAACTTTATAATCCAGGTATTTTGCTGCATTTCATATTTTACTCTGGTTCAGTTACTATATTGATGGCTTCAGGGTAAAAAACAGAAACAATTTTTCCATATAATATGATCAGATAAGTTTTCCTAGTCTCACACTATGGTTTTTACTCAGTATGAAAGTTTTTGTGATTCAAAGTGCAAGCTTCACTTCTAAAGACTTATTTTTATTTTATTCCCAGTTTCTCAAAATTAAGAACACATTAGCATGAAGTCAGCACATACATACCAGTAGAAATGTTCCAGTCTGTCCCATCAAACTTTTACATTATCAAAAGGTACACCTCATTTTACAAACAAAACTTTCTGTGCAATCACAGAAAAAACCTCACCTTTTGCAGTATCTGTGAAATTTGATCTTCTATTTTTTTAATCCTCACCTCACTGTATATTTTATCAGGTTCAGCCTTCTCTGGTTCTGAAGAAGAGACAAGCTCTGTAGAGGAGCTGATGGCACTTTGTACTGGTGTTCTTGTACGTTGACGAAAATGAGCTAATGCCTGGTCGATATGTGGTGTCACCACTGGTAAGGTAACACAGTTCTATCAAAAGGAAATATAACCCTTGTAACATTAATGAGTTGCATGCAATATAAAAATAAAACGTATTAATTTTAAAATCAGTACACACAAACTATGGCACCTGATCTCTGGACGAGGGGCACCCAGATGAAGCCAAACAGCCCAAAATGTCTTCTAAACACTGCAAATCTGAAGAGTTTTCTTCTGCCAGATCCACTGGTTCACCAGAAATACTTCTTCCATCTAGAGCTGTTAGCTGGGGCAATGTCTGAAGAACAGTTTCTCTATAACCTTGAGGAAAAGACCACATTTAAATTGAAATTAATCTCCGATGGAGATGCCTAGTGCATTTTAGGTACCGTGTTGTCTTAAATTATTCACTGCATTTTTAATAGAAGAAAAAAAGTAGTGAGTTATCTACAAGTGTCTCACCTTTCCCCACCCATAAGGCTTTCACCAGACAATATTACAAAACAAATTAACTGGGAAGCTGCCTGCCTTGTCCCAGTCTGCACAGGGATTTACCCACCACCATCAGCATCCTGCAGCTGCATAGACAACCTTTTAATGTCAGCCTGCTGCACCAAAACAGTTGTATCAGGTGCAAGGACAGACAAACATAATGGAAAAGCAAGTTCTGAAAGGGCTTAGATAATGCCATCCTTTTTCAGTGAATGACATAAGGTGTTATGAAACTGTAAGGCATCAAAGTTATATTTCTTTAAATTAATAGAATTTGGACTTCTGAACATTGCAGTTTTGAAAGTAAGTGCCATCAGATAGATACGAAGAGGTACGTAAAAACTTACAGAAGAAAACTAGTGGAATTTTCTAAGTTATCCAGATAACTTCAATAGTCCTGCTACTGCTTCCATGGTGCCTGAATGCATTTGTAAAACTTGTTTGTGGGTGCTTTTGAAAACATTACCGAAGTCCTTATTTGGCTTCCCTCAATTATCTCTGAGGTTTCTTTCCAAGAACTGTACACACATTACACCTGTACCAGTTACATGCTCATGATATGGTTGTTATTTTTGTATTATTGTAATTCCTACTGTTCTACTCTTTGTAATGAAATTATCTTTGAGCTGTCCCAAAAGTATCAATCCTCCACTTCTACCTTCCTGTATGAAATTTTTCCCTTATACACAAACGAAGAAAACAAACAAAACCTGCACCAAAACAGGATGCTACAATTTAACTTGTTTGAACACATGGTGTAATATTTAAACAGTGTAAAAAAACCTACCCCCAAACTGGAAGCTCTAAGCAATGCAACTGAAAATGATGTATCCACACACATTCCTCCAACTTGTCTCCACACTGCCTAGTGAAACCCCTGCCTACTATTTTGATGAAAATGCTAATTACTGCAGAGCATCTTACGAGTCTCTCACTGTTTACTGAAGCTGTGGGAAAAGGAGAATCAAGGCTAACAGTGCTTACTACTGATCTTCCTCTTAAGGTCTCTATCAGTAGACCATCTACTTCTCACGCCTGCCCTCCTTCTATATAGTTCAATATCTCTATGTACATTCTTCAAATTCTCCACCCATCTACCTTATAATATTAATACTCCTTTCCTCTTATTTCTGCAATACTTTCTCTTCCCAGCACTCTTTGTCTCTCTCCCACCTTAACCCAAAATAATATGGGAAAAGCCGAGCCTTATCAAAGCACACAAGTTACAATTTTGAGATATGTCTGGGGGAAAAGAAAAAAAATTAATGGAAAACGAATTAATTTTGACAGAATCTAGATTTCTGCAGGCTGGCCAGTTTATGAATGAATTTCCAAGCTTCAGAACCTGGCTCACAGCTTAAGGGAAATCACTGACCTAAGGAGCACACAGTGTGTCTACCTAACATGAGATACATACCTGCTGTGTGACAAACTGGATTGGCTTTTCCATTTTTTTCCAGTGTCAGATTTGTCAAACAGCGCAGCCCCTTTGTGCACTGCAGTAAGTGATTAATATTGTTTACACAGTTGCTGTGAAGGTCAATATGGCTAATCTTATGACTGGTTCCATGAAGGCACTGAAATCCTGAAAATGTGAGAAAAAACACAAAATAATGATTTCTGCTATGATCTTAGACTATAGGGTTTAGAAAAAATGGCACCTTGTTGAACAATATTCAGTAAGTAATACATCTTAACTGGAAATGATGTTAACAGCTTTCGCTCCATAACCTTATCTACATATATTAATGAGCTACACTGCTACTCAGTACAACACTTAAGCTAGTTATGAGGGCTAACTTTAAAGAAACAGATTAGCTTCTAACTGTTAAGCATATAAAAATACAAATTTTGCTTGAAGTTCCTTTTTATAACTCAGTCCATTAACAAAATTGTTACCAATATTATTTTTAGTTTTCTTTTACAAACTCCCTTGATTCTGTAGCTTAAAACCTTAGTTAGAAGCAACAATTGACAATTTCAACAAATAGATTTAGAATAGATTCATATCCAAAGTTGCATTTTTGTCCTATAAAAAGGAAAAATATTAATATTTTGGAAATATCTTCTAGAACTATTGCATTTTTCAATTTGGAAATAAGTTTGAAATGTTTATTGTACTACTTTGAACATGCTCGGTCTCGCCAAATACAGGAGAATAAATTCCAGTTCAGAACAACCCTTAATGTTAGAAACTTGAAAGATGACAGTAGCAGCAATTGCCACCTTTAGTAGCATTACTCAATTAGCTGACCTACTAGAAACTTCTAAAAATACACTTCATCAATTTTTTAAAAATTAAAGTGAGACAAATGCTTTTTATTGCACTGCACATGCCAGAGTCACTTACCAGAGAGATCATGTATGTGATTATAAGACAAATTCAGTATAGTTAAATTAAAGAGTTTTTCCAGTCCTAAACAAAACGAGGAAAAAAAAAATTAAGATTTTCTGAAGAATACTCTGTTCTCATCCAGTCAAAACTTGCAAAGTAAGCCTTTAAAAATCATAACAAGTTATGAAAATAAACTATGATCATAATATAAAAATAAATTTTTCCTTCTAAATTAAGGCATCTTGCTATGATAAAGCCTATACTGACTATATAGTCTTTTTAAAATTTACATAAGATGGCCAGTAGCTCATACTAACTTTGTAAAACCTTAATTATATGCATATTTTCCATAAGCAAGATTTAACACAACTCTCAGAAAAGCTTCATGAGTTACTAAATGGACAGAAATAAATACTGCAGACCCTCCACTTTCGTTAGCAGGTTACAGGATAAACTTAGGGTGCGCAGATTAGCCAGGGAATTTAGCCCCTCGATCCGGCGGATTTGGTTTGATGACAGATCTAAATGCTGCAGATTCCGGAGGTGGCTGAGCCCTTCGATTCTGGCGATGCAGTTACAGTGTACGTTGAGCGTGTGCAGGTCCGAGCTCAGGGAGACCTCCAGCAAGCTGCGAAGGAAAGGCACCTGTTATCCTTACAGGTCTACCTACCTGTATCCTACCTCTAACCAGCACCCCACCACGCCCCGCCACGGCGTCCCCTCACCCCAAGCGCCCAGCTCCCCGCGCCGGCTGCAGTGGGACGCTGCCCCTACGGCGAGCTCCTCACCTCTTAAGGCCTTTATCCATGAGGCTAAGCTCGCCGGCGATAGCGCGGTACCCCGCCATTCCATTGGATCACCCGCACAAACCACCACTTCACTTCAAACTTCCCTCGTCTCCCTAGAGGCAAAGCTCCGTGCTTTACGGCTAAAACGCAAACCCTTCACGACAACCCCACCGCAAAGCAACCCCTTCCCGCTTTTTTCCCCGCCTCCCGCCGCCAGCATGGCGCATGCGCGGAGGGGGAAGCACCTGGGAGCATGCGCGGAGGCGGTGCCCGCTGGGAGCGTGCGCAGAGGGGGAGCCCGCTGGGAGCATGCGCACAGCCGCAGGCGAGGCCGCGCTCTGCCCGGCGGTGGGCAGCGGCGCCGGCGGGTCGGGTGTCGTCGGTGAGGTGCCGGTGGGGCAGGACCCTACCTGCCGGCTGGGAGCGCCTACCGAGGAGCCTGGGTTTATAAACGGGGCTGCTTTGAGTTCTCCTCAGGGAGCTGCTTGGGGGGGGGGTTGGAGTTTTTTTAGGGCTGATACAAGTATTAGGAGTTTACTCCAGTCGTGGCTTAAAACTCACCACTGGCTCAAGTGGGCCTGGCCTGGCCTGGCCTCACGTTGGCAGGGGCCACAGGTTCATTCTGTAGAAGAGTTTTCTAATGCATTGAAGCTCTGCCAGCACTTTGAGTGTTGGTTCACTACCTGTTCATGGGCCTGCCTGCACAGGGCCACTGTGCTGAAATGTGGGGCTCCCACCGTGGTGTTTGTGCATGATGTGACCCCCGCTGGATCCTGAAGAGCAGAAAAATCCCAGAACTCTGCTGGGCTGCTGGGAGATTTCTACCGGCTGTGACTGGGGGATCTTGCTCAGCATGGCCTGCCTGAATGGCTGGGGAGAGCTGCGAGGTGACTGTAACTAGTGACAAGGCACTGGCTGTTACAGTACAACTAGGATTTTTAAGAGAAAAGTAGCTAAAGGTGAATTTTGATTAAGCAATTTCAGTAAGGCTGAACTAGATGTCCTGATAGGCTTCTTACTTGGACTAGGCACTGTACATGCTTTTTAATATCAGTGCTATTGTAGTACCTCTTTACTATATTGACATTTCTCCATGAATGGCTTTATTTTTCAGGGTGCTATAGCATCACTGTATAAGCTTACAGTGCAATGCTGAGTATTTGATGTAGAAAATGAAAGCCTGACCCGATATGGGAAGGGGTAGATGCATCTAACCACCTAGAAGTAGAAGGGGAATCATTTCCAGTGGGCATTTCATACAGCCATTGCTGGGATTGGATGAGTCTCAGCCCATCTCACACTATTTACCACAGGGGAGGCCTAACAAAATCTAGACAGTTTTTAAATATCTGCATTTACACAGATGAGTGCTACTGCTGGACATGCTCACCAGCCACTGATTACAGCAAAAAATCCATCATACTTTTCTTTATACATTATAGCCCAACAAAGAATGTATACAGCAGCTCATGCAAACATGCATTGATATTTTATCAAAAAGAAATACTTAAGTAAACTCTATGGCTAGTATGAACAGCTGTATAGGGTGCAAGTGCAAACATTATAGCATGTCACAGGGCAGTGACTTCCCCCTGTTTTTTGGTATTCCATTAGCTGACTACTATGTGGGGGTCTGTTTCTCGATCAATAGTAAAAGGCAAAAGACGTACCTGCCAGGGAAACAAGTAGATCCTTATGCCTTTTATTAAAAGGTAGATGTAAGAAAAAGAGTATTGCCAAGGCGGCAGATTTGTCACATGCCTCTGTTTGCAGACTCATTTTCTGAATAAAAGTTTGTGAATACATCATGGGGTCCAGTGTGGCAAATGGTTTCTATCTAATGGGACTTACAGAAATCCTTGAACAGCCGTTGAGCTCCTTTCAGAAGGCAAGGCAAAGAAAACTACTGTGAAATGTTATATTCCCAACAAAAGGTGAGCAAAAGGAAAGGAGAAAAAAAGGTTTGTAAATAAAATTTGTCAGTCATATCAAATATACTATGTCCCTTGATGTATGCCAAGGAAGATTAACCGTGACTTTTCTTCCTAGAAGGTCTCTTCAGCTTTTTCCTTTGTTCCTCTGCTTCTTTATCCTTAGTTAGCAGCAGGAAGCTTCTTCAGAGACAACACAAGAAGAGTATTTGTTGAAACTTTACAAGACTAATTAGGTTCTAATTTTTTCTACATCTTCTCCCCTTAAAGGATTTGGGATGATGCAGAGATAAGTCAATACGGTGCCTGAAACTCCATGTAGTTAATTGAAAAGGAACTAAGTAAATGTTTTAAAATCTGACATTGTTTAGACAAATGGGCTTCTTTCTAGTCCATCTAATCAGTGAGTGGATCATAGGAAAGACCTAGTGAGTACGCACAGATAATTCTTGACAAGACTGAAATTGAGACTCCTTATCCAAGCACATTGAAATTCAGTTAATTACAGTTAGGAGATAATACATACCCATTTTAGGGAACAAAAATACTCTTCCATTACTTTTCTGTATTGGTTTCTCAAGTCTAGTGAAACTACAGTGACTGAAGGTATCAGTCACGATAAGCATTAGTTGATAATGAAAACCTTGACATTGAAGGCTAAAAGAATTTAGAAAGCAAATTAAAAGGGAAAATCCTAACTGCCGGGAGAACTCGAAATGATCAGCTGAAGTTTCAGCTTTCAACCATAGCTCTTACATAGCACTCTCTTGACCTCATTTTACTGTCAAAGAGAACTGAGTAGTTGGCACTCAGAAGAAATGTCGTTGTTCCCTGTAGACTATAAAAATTGCAGTACTTTGGCATTTTATTTTGAGGATGATATAACCTTTCAGTCTACTCCATGTATCAGGGGAATCTTGTCTTACAAACGTGTCTAGGTTATTTTAATCATTTATCTTTGCCCTGTATTCGGTGGTTGAGTCTGGATAATATCATCAAAGTGAATGTGACCAAATATTGAGTATATAGTTGGGTGTGAGGCAGGAGACATGGACATATGAGACCTTGAGATAATCATATAGACTGTGGCAATTTATCCTCTCAGATGGAGGGAGAAGTTGCACATCTTACAGAAAACCTGGGAAGTGACTATTTATGATTTGCTTCAAAAGACTCTGCCCTTACATATTGAAAAAGAAAGCAGTTTGGCTGAAAACTACCTGTTGTGTAACCAGCTGTGTTTCACTGAGTTCTGCCCCAGTAATGCTCATGTTAGCGTACTGTTTCCAGAATGTCAGTTTTTGTTGGATTTGTAGGAATGTTGTCATTATCTCTGCTCTTACCTCCTCCTACTCTGGCAATAACACAGCAAAATGAAAAGCATACTTTGCATAAATCTCTGAAGCATTTAGCTGAAAACCTAGAAACGTTTATCTGAGGTAGGCAGAAAGCACACACAAGAAAGTAATAATCTCAGTGGGGTTTTCTGAAATCAGGCAGCTTTGTCAGAAGTAAAAAATCCTTACTAATCTGCTGCTTGGGAGATTTTGGAAATGTCTTTTTTTATACTAGAAATTAACATACGTTAGGATGAAAAGCGAAATAAAATCAATTGCATCTGTACTTTAAGCCGCCATTTAGTGTAATATTGATTTGTTTTAAAATAGTAATTCAAATCCAGCTGTACATGTCTGAACACCCAAAATAAAGTGTTGGAAGATTGCTGGATATCAAAAAATATGTGTGCATTTACAGAGAAGGAGACTCAGAAAAGGCACTGAAATAAAATAGGAAATTACATATTTTAGCCATGTAAAACATTTGTCGCACTTAATTTCCATTTCGCAAATACTGGTGAATAAATATTTGAATTATTATGAATTATTCATAATACATAGTAAATGCATACTTGAACTTAAATATTGCATTTTATAAAGTGAATAAATGCAACTTAAAATGCATGCAAACTTTTATAAATACAGGTGTGTTTTGTGTAGAACTAAAATTTTTGTAGTTTGTAGGACTTCATGATTTTTTGAAGGTGAAAGTATATAGTGAGTGCTGCAGTGATTTGCAGAAAATGGAAGAATTGTCTTATGGTTAAAAGCTGCCCTGGAGCTGTGGATTCTGTCACTGACCGTGCTGCATAGTTTCTGTGTGGTGATGGGAACCCACTTTAACCAAGTCATTGAAAGAATTAAAAAAATATCGGTCTCTGCACATGTCTATTTTAACTAAAGATCTTTTACATGATGGCATATTACATAAACCTAATTT
The DNA here is from genome assembly GCF_047716275.1 of Strix uralensis. Classification (NCBI taxonomy): domain Eukaryota; kingdom Metazoa; phylum Chordata; class Aves; order Strigiformes; family Strigidae; genus Strix; species Strix uralensis. The sequence goes on along the minus strand of NC_133972.1, from coordinate 144,921,665 downwards.
TTCAGACGAATTTATTTTGTACTTGAGTGAAAATCCTACTGTTCAGGACTGATCTGAACTACTATGTCTTTCAAGTTGGGCCCTGTAAAAGCTGTGAGTTTTGTTTGGTGTGTTACTGAGCTTTGATCTTCGAGACAAAACTGGTTCTACAACTTGACTGGTAAAAAGTAAGAGCTTTGCAGCTACTAGTTTGGGCGCTTAACAACCCGTAAGGTATATGCCGAGCTTCTTTTTCAGTTAGTTTCCATCTTTCTGCCCATTTTTATCTACATCACTTAAAAAGAATAAATACATTTTTCTTGGGGCAGAAGTCTATGGCAGTGGTATATCCACATGTGATTGAAGATGAACTCCTTTTCTGTATTTTGAACATGAAATATACCTCAGATTATTAAATACAAAGAAAAATCAGTGGCCACACCTTAAAAGGCACACACCAAACTGGTGGGAACTTTCAACCTTGATCTTTCTGTTCCACAGCCCCCGTACAGACAGTGGAAACAGTGATACAGCCCCTTCCCCTCACAGCACTGTCCGAAGATTAATACCTGCTTAGGAAGTGCTTGGTACTACTATAACGATGAGTGCTCAAGAAAAACTGAGAATAAACTGGTAATTTTGTTTCTAGGGCAGTGTATAATGAGTGAAGTATAAACAAGCTCCAGTATACCCAGTGACTGATGAGAATTTGGCAAAACTTACTGGTGATCACTGGTTATCACTGTCCATTTTATGTACTGACAGTGGAAAAATAGTACCAGGCTGCTCAACTAATGCCCATGTCACTGTATAAGAAGGGCTGATTCCTTTCTTCATGCTGCCATACCTTTCCCCTTTCCCCACCTCTCGCAGTTGTCTCTGAAGACATACATAAAAAAAAATTGAAATCCTTTGATAAAAATCAACTGAGAAATGAGCATTTACTGTGCATTATTTGTTATGGTGTTTTCTTTAAAAATACCTCCAGACCTTAATAATTTCTGAAGTACATATTAAACCAACATGTACATGATTTGCCAGTGTTTCTTGAAGTATTTGGTTAATCATCTTCACACAGAAGACATCAAAACCCAAAGTATGCTCTCTTTTCTGAATGATTAAGCCAGGCTTCCCATAACATTTGACTAGCAAGTAGGGCCATAACATTCTGCTAACAACAAAGGGAGAGGCAAATACATGTAATCCAGCCTCTGAAGTTATATAACCTGCTGTGAAAAAAACAGAAAAAAAATGGGAAAAGGAAAAAGCGATCATCCCAAAGATGTGAAAAGAAAAGAAAAAGACAAGATGCAACTCAAAAGAAATATAGGTTATTTTGATGGGGTAAGTTTTATTATAGGATCAATTGTAGGGGCAGGGATCTTTGTGTCTCCCATGGGGGTGTTAAAGCATTCCTTACTCAACGTTGGTGTCGCACTGACGATCTGGACTGCATCTGGGCTGGTTTCTCTGATGGGTTCCCTCTGCTATGCGGAGCTGGGAACCGCTCTGCCCTTCTCTGGAGGAGAATACAGCCATATTAAAAGAGGCCTTGGATCCCTACCCGCCTTCATGTTTATCTGGACGTCAACGTTTACCAAGCCAGCATCAAATGCTGCTCGAGCCTTGCTGTTTGCTGAGTACGCCACCCAGCCCTTCTACGGCATTTGTCCTGCTCCAGAAGTTCTGAAGAAATGCTTGGCCTTGGCCGTTCTCTGGTCCCTGGGGATTTTGAATGGTCGCAGTGTCAAAATGGCTGCATGGGTGCAGACAGTCTTCACTCTGCTGAAGATGATGGCCTTGTCTGTAATCGCCATTGGCGGCATAGTTCTCCTCATTGGCAGGAGAAAGGAGAGCCTGGCCAGGTTTGAGGATGCGTTCGGCTCAGAGATCCCCAACGCGTCACAGGTTGCCGAAGCCTTCTTCCAAGGACTGTATGCATATGGTGGCTGGTGGTCCCTCAATTATATGGCAGGTATCTCACTCCTCCTTTTTAGATTTCGTTCTGCTCTGCCATTCTTATGTTCCTCAGCTCATCTTGGTAGAACTTGTCTCTCCTTCAAGACCGTAGGGTCTCTCATGTTTTATGTGAGTCCTGTGTTTTTTGGGGCTGGTAGAAGAGTTGTCATTCCTTTCTAGGGAAGTTTCTTGCTTCTTGTGCAGTCTCCAGAATCATACTGACATTTCCAGAGGAGTACAAGAGAAATCAAAATAGTTAATTTAAAATCTCATGCATAAACAGATGTTTTCATACCTTAAAAAGTTGCATTTTGTCTTTCTCAGTGTCAGTGCATTTTTAGAATACTATTAAGATATCCATGCCAAACTACGTGCACAGTAAGGACCAAATCAAAAAAGATAATTAATTTGTATTTAAATACCTGTGCCTTCTTTGAGGTTATGCAGCTGGTTTGTACATGGACAAATTCATTTTGAACTGTGTTAAAATATAGTAATTTTATGGGATATATAGGGTAGTCACTTTTTTTGGAAAATAGAGTTTTGCACAGAAGGTGATGAAGAATCTAAGGAAAGTGGTATAAATCCTTTCATATAACTTGTGCTCAATTTTAAACATTCAAAACCTTTTTGAATATCTATTTACTTATCGTATTCTGTACCTAATGACTCATATGGCAGTAATAAATAATTTTTTCATGAAAACTACAGAGATAATGTTCATAATGTCAGTTATGCACATCATAAGTTAAATGAATAGTATTTTATAGAATTATCAGATTTATAGAATTAACTTGTAAGCGAGTGGATGTTTCTCTTATATCTTTAACCCTATTTATACATTGACCTCTATCACATGTAAAACATTAAATAAACTGAATGTGTGAAATGCATAACACAAAGTTCAATGGTGAGAACAGTGTGAAAATTGGGTTAATGTTTAAAAAAATTACTGTTATTATTACAATCCAGCTATTCAGCATTAACAATATGCTGCAATAAAAAAGGTGATATAAATCAGCAAAGTATAATTTTAGAATCTTAGAATTTCCTTAAAGGCAAGTGCTTAGCTTTGTAAGCCTGAGAAAATACAAAATTATTGGTAAAATATTAATTTATTTTCTGATCAGCAGTAGTAATAAATACCATACACTGGGGAGCACAGCTGTTTAGGCAGATGCAACCTATGCAATAGTCCCCTTCTGGACTGAATTTCCCATTCTTCAGCAATAACTTAATTCCTGTGATCTTCAGCTAAAGCATCAGGTGCCAGCTGGACAGCAGGACTGTAACAAGCAACAAAACAAATGGAAAGATAAATTTAAATTGGCAATTTTGGTGATTGTCCTCTTCTGGGCTCAAAATTACCAAGTGTATTTCTTACATTTGAAATAAATCCCAAATTCCCCAATAGTTGGTATCTGAATTCTGCTGTCGTGCTCACTCAGTTCCTCTGGCTCTGCACTTACAGCCGGTGCTGGGCCAGACTCAAAGCGGATGTTCTGGGCAGGAGACAAAAATTATGTTTGAGGGAGGAAATGGATTTCTGTCTCCTAAAAATAGCTTAAGTGAGTCACACATTTGACTTTTCACTTCTTCCCCTTTGTGAGTTATTGGTTGGTAATACTCAGGAAGTGTTCTGTAAATGCTGAGGGAAGCGCGAAGGGGAGAGGGAGTGAAAGGGAAGGGATGAAGGAGTGAAACAGACGAAAAAGACCCTTTGTGACTGAGATGTGGATGAATTATTAGGGTTCTGGAAATCAGCTCCATCTTTCACTGGGACTATCAACATGGTCAGGAATGTGTGCCAGTGCCTCAGTTGTTCAGCTGCAAAATTTGGAGTTTTTTCTTATTTTGTAAGAGTAGTTTTAAGCTAAGATGCCAGGCTTAGCACTAAACAGTTTTCCTCTGCCAACTTTGCCCCAGAAAAGATAATCTACAGCAGAATCCATCTGGGAATGGCCCCCTTTTAAAACCACTGCATTACTGCTCTTCTGTCAGTACCTTCAGTCTCTCCTGTTACTTTTTCTGTATTTCCTGGTATAAGGTCAAAGAGAAAGGTTTTGTGCAGGAATAGGAAAATACACAGAAAGTTTCAGATGAGGACTTATGAGGTGATATAGGAGTAAATAATCTGACTTTAGAGTCTCAAGTTTAAGCTAGTGATTTAAAAAGTATGTCTACTTGAAAATTTCTTACCAAATCTATTTTGTAATGTAAGTCAAATATGTGTTTAATCAAATCAAAGTTATCAGTCCTTTTGTAATTTTTTTATCAGTCTGTCAGACCTCTATCCACCCCTTCTTCCAAGATAGTTAAAAAATAGCTAAATAAGAAAAAAAAATTGTATAAGTTTCTTTGATAATAAACTATTTGAGAACAACTGTAGGACCTCACAATCATTGTAGCTTATCAGCCATGGTTAGAGGTTGGGGCAGGACTTTGGTATCAGGGTTGTCAAGCTCTGTGCAGATTCACTACTGAAACAGACTTGCAGAAGCTACACTACTTGCTTTATTAGTCTTTTTAAACTGTATTTTTCAGAAGAGATGAAAAACCCTAGCAGAAATATCCCCTTAACTGTGATGACTGCTGTTCCTGCAGTAATTGTTTTTTATTTACTGGTGAACATCTCATATCTGACTGTTCTCACACCGAAGGAAATTGTCTCTTCAGGTATGGATTTTTTTTTTTTTTTTTTTTTTAAAGAAAGGTGTGAGCCATTAACATACCCATCTGATGTCAGTTTATTGGGTTACTTCTGCTGACCTAACTTCACAGTCAGGAAGTTTGGGTTTTGTTCTAAGTTTTAATAGAGAATTCTTGTTTAATTTTACTGTATGACACAAGTTGGACTGAATGCAGAGAGATATTATTAGGTGCTGAAAACGTTGGCTCATACTTGCACTGTCTAAAAAGAAATCAGAAGGGTATTAGAACCTGGAAAATCAGGTGAAGATCAGGTCTCTGTTGAGTATAGAGGAGGCCTTTGTTTTCCCGTAGTTTTAATCCTCTCTCCTCCTTCCTTCCCTACCTCATGGTGTCTCAGGCTAAAGCCATTATTGTTTAGGAGGTGGACAAGTCTACCATGATAAGTAATATAGAAAAGACTACAGAGACAAAAATGTAGCCACTTTGTGTGTGTGTGTGTTATTCATGGTAAATATTGTGATTCCTTAGAAGAGCCTATACAAAAGTCCAATGTATGTAAAGCCTGTCTCAGATCCTGTACCAATAAGCTGTCCATGAAAAGTCCAATCCTTGATTGTCCAAACAGCAGCTTTTAAAAACCAGTCTAATGAGACTGAGCTGTCAAACCTTGTCTCCAGGAGTCACAAAATACATACCTCATTTGGATGGATCAGTTATTTTTTTTCCTGTGAAAACAGCTCAATAACATAAATGGGAGCAGTGTAGCTGTCACTTAGCAACTTTGTATTATCACTCAGCCATTGTCAAGCTAACTGCTGGGAGAGATGCATACATTTGCAGATCCACCCTACAATGAAAGAGGCAGCAAATACCAGAGTATCTGTGAATAGCAGCTTCCCAGCTGGCATGACCAACTCCAAACATACCAGGGGAGCTGTGTTTATCTATGTCAGCTGAGGAGATAGCCTTAAAATTATAGCTCTTGTTTCAAATGTTGCTATACATTGCTGTGGTTCTTGTTCTTTCACTACATTTTGGGGGGAGTGAGGTGTGTTTACCCCATCTCTGATAACTTCCTATGCTGCACAGGTCACTGCAAGACCTATATTCCTCACGGCAGTTGGTTATAGACACACTAAGTATTAGTCCTCACTACAGTATGGGCTATAGCTAATTTCCAAGCAGTACTGAATATCTCTTATTCAGAAATAATCTCACATTTCCCAGTTCCACCCAAAGCAAAACCTCATTAATAACATGCTTGGTGACCTGTCTCTGCATGTACATGTGCTCATGTTGGCAGTTTGCTCATAACAGTAGATCATGTCACCACGGTGGTCATGCCCAGGACTAATGCGTTCATTTTGTTTCCCTGCATGGCCTTGCCTGCATATGTACCTTTGATTCATTGCAGTGAGATGCAGCCTTCTCCCACTGGGCAGTCCATTACCACAGTATTGGCCCCAGCAGGTTTACCTGGCTTGCTCTGGCAGGCAGCACTCCTTCCCACTGTCATCCCTCTCTGGAAATTTTTGGCTCCTGAATTAAATACCCTTAGGATTAGATTAGTCATGTTTGACTACTGTAACAAAAATGCAGATGTTGCTGGTAAATAATAGATGTTTCTTGTATTTTACAAATTTCATTTCTATTGAGTCTGTCAGTAATTCAGAACATGGTACTGACACTACCCTAATGCTTTGCTTTCTTGCAGTTGCTGTGGCAGTCACGTGGGCTGATCGAGTGATCCCCTCTGTTGCCTGGATAATTCCTCTCTCTGTTGCTGTCTCAATATTTGGTGCCCTCAACAGCAGCATGTTCACACTAGGTCGATTAAGCTATGCTGGAAGTCAGTCAGGACATTTGCCTGTTTTAATATCCATGCTTAACGTCCACTCCTGTACTCCAGCACCAGCCATGATTTTTTCAACCACCATTGCATCCATTTTTATCATCCCCTCTGACCTTATTATGTTAACAAATTACTTTGGATTTTCTGCCTGGCTTATGATTGGATTGACTTGTGCAAGCCTGATTGTACTTCGATACCGGGAACCTCATCTACATCGACCATACAAAGTAAATGGAAAAAGTTACAAAATATTTTTAGAGATTTTTTTGAGTGGTGGGTAGCGTGCATAAGTTATGGAATAAGTGCAAGTCAGAAGTGGATAGTCACTACAAAAGTACACATAATAATAATCACCAATGTTTAGAGCGTTATTCAGAAACTTTGCTTCACTGTAGAAGGAAAAGAAACAAACAAATGGTCTCTGCTCCAGAGAACTTGCATTTGAAAACAAGAGATGGATATATGCAGAATGGGGCTCATGTGCAAACAGTGTGAATCCATAGTAGTGTGGAGCAGTAACCAGAACAGTGTGGGATCCAAGCTTGCCATTGATGGTTAATTAAACCTTTATCTACTCTCATCTTTCCTGACACAACCGCAGACATTAAGGATAGGTTTAATTTCCTCTCAATCTAGCTGTCACAAAGCTGGGTTAGTGTAGACTTCTTCTAGGCACCCTAGAAACCCTGAGTTTCTTTTAGGAGCCCATAAGATCATATGTGGACAAATGGTTTTCAGGTACTGCCTATCTCTCCCCCTTGATGACAGAAGGAGCCTGAACAAGTATTTTAGAAAATATGTTTATCTTGTAGGCAATTTGAGGTCAGATGAATCTCATCCTGGGTGAGGTTGCAGCAGCATGAGAAATGGTACTCTAGTGTGGCAAAGAATGCCTTATTACTCTTATAATGAAGCATAAAATCACAGTTGGTCAGTTTATTTCCTAAACCAGTTTCTTTCTTTCTCTTGCAGGTGTTTCTACCCATTCCGTTTGTGATGGTGGCAATGTCTTTCTTTTTAGTTTTAGCTCCCATAGTCTGGTCTCCAAACCTGCAATACGTTTATGCTTTCCTGTTTATGCTGGGAAGCCTTATTGTTTATCTGCCTTTTATACATTTTAAATTGCATTTTGCATTTCTTGATAAAATTACTTGCCACTTACAGCTGCTGTTGGAAGTCTCCCCTGCTGATGGATCTGCTGAGGGCAAGTGTGAATAATGGCAAATGTTTATCCCAGTACCACTAACAGCCAACAGAGGATTTTGTTTAACTGAGATTCTAGAAGGTACAAGTTAGATGTTAGGTGTGATACATAGGCGTACATGCATGTGTTTATATGTATATAAGTATATAGATTAATATGTTGCATACATATATACATGTATATACATATATGCACATATATGCACTTATATGTATATATACATGCATGTACATGTATAATACATACATGCGTATGTATGTATAGACATTAGCATAATGAGTTAATATGTGTATATTTTTGTGTCTGTGTATACATACATATACGTAGATATATATGTATGCTTATTTAATAGGTGCAAAGAATCTCTCTTAAACTGGTAAAATCTGTAAAATGTTTGCTCTTGTCCCTGAAGACACAGTTAAAGTTGCATATAGTCTTGCAATAATAGAAATAAGACTAAATTACAGCACAAATAATTATCAATATTATCATATAATAAATGGGTAAATACATACATAACAGCATCATTATATAAATGTAGTTTTGGTCTCCAAACTAAATTGTCTGGATTATTTTTATTTTCTAGTAGCTTGTGTATTAGAACTTCTGGTTTTAAAAGCTTTATACTTATGTTCATCTGCTACCCTTTTTATCTGAATTTATTTTTAATAAGAACCTTTGAAGAATGTCGTAAAATTGACTGAGACCTTTTTTAATCTGAAGAAAACTGTACATGGTCCATCTTATTTTAGAACAACACATACAAATTCAGGGTGAAATCTTACGAAGCATCAAATAAGGCAGTAAAAATTATTTATCCTTTTTGTCACAGCAATAAAACTAAGATGTGGATTACTTTACTAAATTGTTTACATCTTAGCATGAATATTATCTTATTCTTTGGTTTCTTTTCAGTGTTGAGAAATAAGAGCTTTTTTAGCTTCCCTCCCCTCCATTTTTATTTGTTTCATTAAAGCAAGATAAATATATTCTTTTTTATTTTGATAATTGGGCCATATTAAGTTCACTGAGTATTTAAACTTAATACCAAAGAACTAGTACAGAAGAAACATCACATACTTAGGTGATTAATCTATTCATATATATACTGTTATTTTTGTAATTACAATAAAATTATGTGTGTAATCAAATCTATTAGAGTTGAGCAATACAAACAGTAGATGGCTCCAGACTAACATCTGTCTTACACCATGATACTCTGGGCTGCTGGATGTTGTATTGGTGAGAGAAATAATTTTACACAGCATTGTATTATAACACTTACAGCAGAATGAAAAAATTATTGATAGAAGATTCAATTCTCTGATATATCAATAGTTTAGAGGTCAGAATGATAGATACTTTATACAGAGCTAAGCAAATATAGGGTACCCATCAACAATGCCGGGAACCAATTCAAGGTTTAAGAAGATTTGACTTTGCACTGGAACAAGCCCCCAAATGAAAACAAATGAATAAAGTGGTTTTTCTCACAGCTGGAGGTGTACACAGAATTAAAATTTAAAGTAAAGTAAAAAGTCTAGGTAAAAATTAGACCTTTTAAAATGCTGTAGGAAGAAAAGTCCATGCAAGTGATGAGTGAAGTGAATACAGCTGAGCTGGAGTCTGGGTCCTGATGAAAGCAAGGCAGGAATCAGTGTTAATTTCACTCAATAGTGCTATCAGAAAAACATTTCTCTTGTGATTTAAATTAAAAAAAATTACAAGATTTGACAAACTTTTGTAGGAGTAGTATTTTAAGAACTGAATTCTTGTGAGAATTAAAAGGAAGGAAGGATTTTACTGCGACTAAAGCACCAACCAGGTGTTTATAAATGCAGATATGGTGCCTGGCAGTGACACAGATTTTCAACTGATCTTGATCAAGTGACTTTTGAAAGACATTTTCATATGTAAATAAAAATGGAAGTCATAAGTGTATGGGACAGTAATATTGTGTCATAGACCACATGGTTAGAAAAAGCAGACATCAGGGGGATGTTGCTCAATTGGATGTATAGTTTCTATGTAATTTCTTGTCAGTAGATCTACTTGAGCTTGTTTATACACTTGAATTCCATAAGGAGTTTGGTACCTAGTGAATACATATGTCAGGGTATGTTTGGGTAATTGGAACATGTATCTGTTAATGATACAATCTTTGAATTTAGCGGTTTAACAGTTTCAACAAATTAGGAAATGCAGAAGTCCCCATGAAATGTAGTATGAAATAAATTGCATCTATGTATCTTTTTGTAATACAAAGTCGATAGTTTTTCTTTTAACCAAAATCTAGAAAATAGATCAAAAAATACATCAAATTCCATTTCTACAGCAAATGAGGGATTTTCTACCTCATATTTAGTGTCTTTTTCAACATAAACTATTGACTTTTTCCCAGATGTGAGTGAGGTAGAGGTCTTCTGAAAAGGAATGCTCACATTAAATGACCCGCTGTTTGGAAAGGGACTCACACAGCTGAGCTGAATTGACATTATAAAAGCAATCTCAGATACAGTATTGCCTGTCTTCTGAATGAGCTGCTTGATGTTCTCGTAATGCAACCTTTCTTTTGCTTGAGTGTTTTAGAATGCTAAATCACAAAGAAGCAAATACAATATTCAATTTATATATATTTCTTATTGTTGCTGGATCATTCCACATTTCCAAGCACTAAGCATAAAGGAAGTGAATTCAAATTTATAACTCGTATTAGCTACTTTGGCCAAGAGCAATTCAATATTTTAACTTTATAGCTTGTTTTCAGTGACACTAGTTGGTCTCAGCTGCTTTCTTACTTGAACATGCCTCAGAAAATACTATACAGAAATGTGAATGTTTTAGTACTAGACTATATCAGACATTTATTTAAATTTTTAATTTTTTTTTTTACCTTTGACTTCATAATTCTTTTAAGCTCATGCATACTTGCATGTTTCAGAAGTTCAACCTTACAACAAATAAACTTAAAATGTGGTATTTGTTTTTCAATTCTGTACTGGCCCAGTTTGTCATATAAAGTCCCTCGGTGTTTTTCTAGGTTCCTAACACAATATTTGTATGTAAGTCTGCATATTTTTTTTTTTGCCATTATCTCTATAAAAAGACAATGTAAAAAAAACCAAATGATAACCAGTCTTACTTTAGAAATCACTTCTAGTTATACACCGTGCTAACTCCAGGTGTCCTGACTGCTTTACAAAAAAATTTCACTCTGAGGCAAAAAAAAATCAGCAATTAATTGATTTACTTCCCTCTTCATAGTTACTGTCAACTGTGATTCCAATAAAAAGATAATCAACTAATAATAAACAGTTTTCATTTTTGTGCTTTGAGGTGGTGATTTTGGTTGGAACCTCTGGTTTACACAAGGGAGGGTGTGTGAGGAACTGCCTATAACTGTTAGGCATGGCAGAGCTCAGACCTTCTGACTTCTAATCTTAGGTTTGATATGTGCACTGTGGGCATTGCTAAGGTTCCCCACATCAGTTTCCACATCTGCTAAAAGAAAAATAATTGTGTTTTAACAATTTACAGGTTAGAGTATTCACTTGTCACCTCCTCTTCCAGATCGCAGTCAGAAATTATTCTTGTCATTGCCCTCTATGACTTATTCCAAATGATGGGGGCCCCTGAGCATTCCCATTTCTTACTGGCTTGATATGGAAGAGTAAGAGCTGTATGTGCTTCCAGAACTTTAAAGCTGTTTCTATTCTGCTTTGGAACAGGAAATTAAACATTTTTAAATTAGCAGGTTTGGATAACCTGTATCCGACAGGTTTAAAGGCACTGGTGAGGAGCTTGACTATTAATGTTGATTTTCAATAACTCTTGCAACACAGGAAGTTTCAGGAGAGCAAAAGAAAGTTAACATGCCAATATTTAAAAAGAATAAAAGAGATGACCCAAATAATTATAGGCTTGTCAGTGTGATATAAATGCTTGGAAAAATAATGGAACAGCTAATACAAACCTGAGTTAATAAAGAATTAAAATAGAGTAGCATAATTAGTACTAGTTCATTTGTGTTTATGGAAAATAATCCTATCAAACCAGCTTCACATTATATTTTCTGTAATTTTGGTTGATTAAAGGATAATAATGTTGATGTATAATACTCAAACTTCTTTACTTGAAATGAGGTGAGAAAAGTCTTATGAAATATCTGGAAGATGACAAAATCAACATGACACATTAAATGCTTTAGAAACTGGCAAATGAGATCTCAGTTTAACCTGTGAAAAGGAGTCTCCAAAGCAGACCCACAGAGATCAGACCTTGTTTCTACACTCTTTCATGTGCCTGTCAGTGGTCTGTAAAAATGGAGCTATTGCTGAAGTTTATGCATGATTAAAATGGTAAATGGCAAAAAAAATTAAGATGACAAAGCATGGAGCCAAAACAAATGAGGATTTTGTGATCAGCTGAGCAGAAGCAAACAATGTACTCTGCAAAAGTTATGGTCCTATATGTAATAGCTAAAATCACTGCCCCTTTTCTGGTGGCAGCACACTATTAGATCAGTTTTGTTGCCAGTGACTATGAGAAGTGGTCCACAGTCATCGTGAAAGGTCAACTGAACTGATCTTCAGTGAGATCCTGCTTCTCTGTGTTGCATTGGCAGCAATGCTTAGACCTCTTCTGAAGAACTGGTTCCAGTTCTCTCTCAACAATGGGAGAAGAGTCTGTGATTTCTCCCTGAATCGTTTCCAACAGCAGACAGTTAATGACATGAAACTAACCATGAATGATAGCTGGAATTTGGATAATTTAGCTTATCCAGATGGAAACTGCTTGACTTGATGTGGAGAAAAATATTACTAATCAGCTCTTCAGGAGATAAAGATACAGCAAGATCCTGGACCTGAAATTTGAAGAGATTCAGACTAAATTGGAAGTACATATATACATTATTTTGCTAGGCTCAATATGTTCATTCAGAGCTCATTAAAAATAAAAATATACTCAAGGAACATGAGAATAATTTTTATTTCTCCCATTTCTTCTTAATCCCGTTTTGCAACAATTAAGTTGCAGACTTTGACATACTTTCCAGCAGAAATTTCTCAAACCCCTTCCTATAAATCTTTAAAAGTTTCTCTTATGCAGCACTTTTTGACAGCTCTATTTTTTTTTCCTCAAATTGTCTAATCATTTCACTTTGTGGTCTGGAGCTCATTTTAAGCCAAAAAGGCTATGGCATCATTTCAAATTTACTTTCAAAAACTGCTGAGGATAAACGTGACATCTGCCAAAATGTGTCAGTTGAGTTTGATTATATGTATTTCAGTCTTTGTAAAAGATGCCTTTCTGATCTGCAGTTTATCCTTGTTGCAGACAGTGGTTGGACTAGTTTGGCAGAGCTGGTGCAGCAAGTGCATGTGAAATACTCATAAAGTTACCCAAACATGAAAACATGCAGGACACCGCATTGTGGTCTTCAGTTTTGTCTCCAGCACAAGAAGTTTTAAAATTTGCTGTCAGAAATGGCATCTCCTCTGTGTGTTAGTTGCCATACAGGTTTACTGCCTGTTATCTTCGACTTGCTGGTTGTTTTAAGTTTTTGTTTCCACTAATACTCAAGCCTGGGTAATTGTTCTGATGTGTAAAAAATGCATTCCTAAAAGTATTTCCCTTCTGAATTTGTCTCCTTTGACTTTCTGGTTTGGTTTTAGCTCATTCTTTGTTCGCTGTTATTGAGTTTCTGTTCACCATATAGATTTTATTAGACTGACCAAGTCATTACAGAACTTTCCCTGTTCACAGGGGGAAATCTTCACTGAAATTAGGGGTTTTTTTCAGTTTATTTAATGAGATTGATTATGTGATTCTTTCTTCATTTTCTCTTAAGTGAGCTTGATCAGCATCCTCTGAGAACACTAAAACTGGGCTTAGTATCTAAGAAGCAGTCACACAAATGATGTAATGTGGAGTTCTTGTAGGGTGAAACAGGAATTTTTTCTTGGACTGCATAAATTATATTCCAAGTCTGGCCACAGTGTCACTCTAAGGAGTTATTCTTAGCTAGTTATTTGCCAAGGCTTCTAACATCTGCTCCAAAGCAGGGATTCCCAGGACAGGCTCTCACATCCTGGAAACATGACTTGTATTTCTTGTTTTGGATGGGTGTCATGTCCCGCATACTATAAACATGACTTGCATAGTATAACAGCAGTCAATAAAATCACGCCAGGAAACAACATCAGGCTCAGTGTCCCAGTTGCTGTTGGAGACCATCCAAATTGAACTTTCCCCATTGGTGTTTGTTACAGAGGCTCTCAAATAAACAACCAACCACCAAAAATTAAAAATTTATTATTAACACAATTAACTAGCTCTCCATAAATTACAGGTTTGAATGTCTGTGAGAGGAGAACAGAACAGCTTCCTAGGGTTTAATGGCAACCCAAAATGCTTTATCACTCACCTAACCAGTGAGGGCTCTCAACCTCGAGGACCTGCTCAGGGCAGCGTCCCGACCCAAGGCACCTCGAGGAGTTTCCTTGGGCAGCGTCCTGACCCAAGGGGAGAGTCCTCCACCGCAACGTGCAGCTCCAGGGGACGAGCTCCAAATGGCTCCCCAGGGGACTCCATTTATAGCCAGGCCAAATCTGACCTGTAGTCAATAGTGGCTCCCATTGGCCAAAGGCCCCAATTACTGCGAAGCCCTGAGAACAAAGGCAGTCAGGAGCTGCTGCACTTCAGCAACCAAGAAGCTCTGTTTTCATTGGGTGGGTGCACCTGCCACAGTGTTCTCCATCCCTTTTGACTCTTTTCAACACTTACCACAGTCCATTATAATATTAAAGAAATACATCAATATTTAATATCATGATGGACTGTGATAAGAGTCTTTTGTCTGGTTTCTCGTGCTTGTTGCAGAAAGTTGATTAAATCAGGGTGGTGGAGGAGTTGTTTGATTATAGTTAGATTCATTCCAATAGGTGTAAGTTGTAGCTTGCAATATAGCATGTAATGAAAAGTTAAGTCATTGTGAGTAGTTATTGGTGCAGAGAAATTAAAATCACAATCAATAATCATAGCGATATTACATACACATAGATCAAAGTGATTTGTTATGTTGTAAACAAAGTTATCTATTAGTAATGTTCACATTACACAATGTTCACATGCAGACACATCCTTTTCCATCATATATGACCACGGTTTCAGGAGCCTCATTTGGGTGGATTTCAAAGTGGCAAATGTTTTGTTCCATGTCCAAACAGATGTGTTGAGCTTCGAGAGTATTACTTTCACAAATGAAACCTTGTATTTCTCGCACAATGCATGCATTTACATCAACTGTTTGCCACTTTTCCTCTTTTTGATGGGCCCACGCTCTGTGCTCTAAGGGATAGAGCACAGTTCCATTGTGATTCAGTCCCAATGCAGTGATTGGATATATTCTGTACACCGAAGCATTGCATATGGTGAGGACAAAGGTGACAATCTTATCACTTCTGCGTGATATGTGAAATTGACTAAGTGCCACCATGATTGAAACTCCTTTTCAAATTCTGCAACATTGTCCCAAATCAATTTATGAATCTCAGTGGGTAGGGTCCTTCCTTCTCCTCTAATAATGACTGCTACTATAGACTGTGTCCACAGTTGTGCTTGGATACAACTCAAGGCAAGAGAGGTATTACCTTGGGTTGTTCCAAGGGCTTTTACAATTAATTGATGATAATTTTCTTCAGTTCATTTCCAGTGAGGTAAAAGGTCTGATAGGAGCCATTGACTTGCTTCTAAGGCAAATAAAGATGACTTCAGGGGGTGTTCCAATTTTGTTAGGTTGTTGGTAGTAGCAGTTAGTTTGTTCATTAGGAATTCAGTGTCTATGCTATTTAGTACTCCTGATCCTGTTCCCAATAACATGGTGGTGTCCCACTGTATATACGTCAGGATTGTTTTAAAGATCGTCCATATAACCATCTTAGCCCACCAGTGTAAGCAACGCCCAAAAAGGCAGAACAATCTGATTTAATTGCTGACACATCAATGTGCAGCACTAGCTCCACCCTTTTTTAGAGACCAACTAGGGTTAAAGAGAACTCACTGTTGTCCTATATTTTACATCCTGTAAGGGCCTGTGTTATAAATATGAGGAGACAGTTTAATAGGAGGCTGAGTTGGTAAAAATGGCTGTTCAATTTAGATTTTGAACTGGAGAGCCAAGCTGGAATGCAATTCGGGGTTGGCCCAAAAACACATTATGAGTGCTGAGCAGAATATGGTAAAGGTATACTAACATTCATGTCCGTAAGGACAAGCATGTCTGTGGTCAAAATCGTGTTTGAGTTTTTTTCCAGTGTATTCCACAGTAATATGTAAAGCTGTTGCACACTCAGTGTGGTTTTCAATTCGGCATCCTATTTAATGGTGTCTCCACTTGTCCCTTTTAGAGATGGAATTTGTCAATCTTCATATTTTATAATCCATTATGGTTTATAGAAGGCAAAGTTACTGCGTAACACTACTACAGATAAATTTAGAGATTTGGCAGGATAAGTATAGGGCACATATCCATTATAGCCAATATGAGCATGGATCCATGGCCATCCTGTTGTGCACAGGTTCCATATATTACATGTGCCAACTGTAAAATCAGATAATCAGTCTGTGTTTTTATAGCCCCAAATACAAAATGCAATTATAGGCTTCATAAAGATGAAATTATACCAACAATCTAAATTTAGTTCCGTAATTTTATAACAATCGTTATTGTTGGGTTTTGGTCCGGAAATATCAGTATAAAATACTTTCATTTTGGTTGGCCTATGGTAAGTAGATCCACTGATTATCTGGCATCCAATTTGTATTTTCCCTCCTGGAATGGCTTGGAGTTGAGCCATCCAATGAGAGTCATCCCAGCCCCATTTATCTTTTCAGTATACTTCATTTCCATGTAAAACTAAAGCAGAAAGGTTTAGGCCTGCCTTGCTTTGTGGTGTTCCAATGCTTCTAGGGTATCTTACTAGTGCACTGTCCCAGGGATCTTGTGCTTGGGCCATTGTGAATATAGTCACTCCAATGAGCAGGGAGAGTGGGGAAGGGCATATAGCCATCATTGTCATTGCCATTGATGTGTATCCCAGAAGATCAATGCAGTGAGGGAGAGAAGATGTAGGCACAATGCTGTGAAGGTGCTGATGTTGAAGATCAGGACTGCTTCCACAATGCTATTAGTGGGATCATTAGCTGTGTTGTTTGTTCCCACAATGTCACTGGTGGAGTTTATAATTTCTGTTAAGAGAAAGAAAAAGAACATGGCCTCGGTGGGGAAGGCCAAACAGGTTACCCCTTTTATGATACAGGATAAATCCATCTGGTACTGATTTTGTGTTCTATTCCATCATTGTCAATAGGATCCCATGTTAGAAATCCTCGTGGTTTAATTAGGATTACTGGTATTGTTCCCACAGTTGGTGATTTTACCATCACAGGCTGTCCCAGTTTCACTGAAGACCAGGTATGTCTGTTGTTTACGGGCTTCTCTAGAGGAGGTGTTAAAAAGGCTTGAGTAATTGGACTCCCGTAGGGACCGTACTGATTATTTAGTTTCTGTAAAGTTTTAGAAAGATGGTTGTCCCATTGCCCTTCATGTGGTTTAAGATTTTTTTTCAGTAGTCTATTAACTCGTTGGACTATATGATTAGATTGTGAATAAGGTGTGTGAAATACCAATTTTATTCCTTCTTGTTTTGCCCATTCTTGTACTTCTTTGCTAGTAAAATGTGAGCCATTATGACTTTGGATGGTGTCAGGAATGTGTAAAATTGCGAACCATGAAGAGAGAGCTCGGATGGTATTTTGTCCATCAGCCTTTCAGCATTTGGTATCTGTAAGGCATCCAGATAATCTTTCTACACCTGTTAAGATATAATTGTACCCGGCAGAAGATTTTAAAGTACCAGTGTAATCAATTTGTCAAGTAGACCATAGAGTTTTTCCTTCGCTAATGTGCAAAGGTGGAGCTTTAGCAGGGTGATCTGTTTGTAATTTTAATTTACACTGGGGGCATTTGGTAAGGATGGTTTCACATGTTTTTCTACTGAGGGGCCAGCCTCAGCTTTGAGCTGTAAAATAAAGTGCTTCTCAGCCTGTGTGGCCTAATTTTTTATGTAACCATTCTCCCAATAAATACCATGTGGAGTTGAAAGAATTTTCAATTTTTATTTTCATCAATTCATCTACCTTTTGGTTCCAATTTGTGGCTGTTTTATTGCTGACATGAGCTTTCACCCTTACTATTTGGAATGGTGTTTTCCTGGATATATGTAATAGTAATTGCCAGTCTTCAGTTCTCCAGATTGGGGATCTATTTATTTCCCAATTTAGAGCTTCCCATTGACAAAGCCACTGTGTGGCACCTGTCCAAACAGCATAAGAGTCACATATATGACTTTTGCTTTATTTTGTGCTGCTAAAACAACCACTTTTAATTTTCCTACTTGGGCGCTGCCCTCCCCCTCTTTGATAAATTGTTTACCAGTTTGAATTTCCAATGAGACAGCTTTATATTGCCATCTACTGTCCACTCTCTTTGCTGAGGCATCAGTAAAACAAATGCCCTCAGTCAGGGTATCTTCAGTGAAAAGGGAGTGCATTTAACATTGGTGAAGGTTTAAATGGTTGTTGTAATGCTAGCGGGTCAGTGTTAAGAGGCATTTGCAATTTAGAAACTTGTGTGTGTCCTTCAGTCAATTACATTTCATCTGCTACTCCCACTAGATAGTCATACATTTTCCTTTGCGTAATTCCTTCAGGAGGAGCAGTCTCTTTTAGAATTGCATCTAATAAATTAAATGGAACTCTAGTCTGAATGGCTCATTCTTAGTGTATTTTCTCAACTTGTTTAATTGCATGGACTAAAGACAAAAGACCCTTTTCCCACTCAGAATACTTCTTTTCTGTTTCTTTGAATGAAGTCAAGTTAAACTATAGAGCTCTTTTGTTCCGTCAGGACTGATTTCAAATAGATTACAGTAAGTACTGTGTTCTGTGAAACCCAATGTAATAGAAACTCCATACAATAGAGTTGTAAGGATGGACAGATTGATATGAGAGATTGATATGTTTTTAAAATTCCTGTATTAGGGTTTTGACTGCCTCTTCATGCTCTGAGTCCCATTTCCACAGTTCTCCCTTTTGTAGAAGTTAATACAGTGGCTGGGCAATGATGGAGAATCCAGGTACATGTTTTCTCCAGTAATCTAAAGCACCCATTGTTGTAATTCTTTTCTATATTGGGGCATCTGTGATTGTTCTATTTTATTTGGAGTGTCTGGTGGGATTGCTGCGCTTCCAGCAATCCACCAAGTGCTCAGAAATTTACTTCTTTGCTTGGTCCCTGACATTTTTCAGGTGTAATTTCAATTTTTGCTTCATGCAATGTTTGCCAAACTGTTGCTGCTGCTTCTCCCACCTTTTCAGGGGAGGTTCCTCCAATTAGAGTATCATCTATATACTGATATAATTTTACCTCTTCAGGGAGCAAAAATGTCTGTAAGAGTTCAGCAAGTGCAGCATGAGCAATTGCGGGTGAGTGTTTATATCCCTGTGGGAATCTGTTAAAGGTATATTGGGTACCCTCCCATGTAAGAGCAAATTTTTCTTTATCTTCTTCGTGCAAGGGGACCATGAGGAACATATCTTTCACATTTAGCATTGCTATCCAAGGATGTGCATCAATTATAATGTAGCTGTCAAAGTTGCAGTACTGGGGACTGCAGCTGTCAATGGGGCTGTATTGGCATTTAAGCACCAATAATCAATTGTTAAATGCCATCTCCCATCCAGTTTATGGACTGACCAAACTGGAGAGTTATATGGGGATTGAGTTCTGGAAATAATTTGTTGTTTTTCTAAATCTGTAATTACTTCAGAAATCCCAGTCCGTGCTGCAGCAGAAATTGGATACTGCAGGACATTGTTGATCTTTGATTTGGGAAGTACT